>NC_136982.1:35350158-35405158 GCF_032717465.1 Coenobita brevimanus
AGATAGGAGGGGGAGATAAGGTTGGAGAAATATGAAAAGGAATAAGGAGGATGGTAGAGAGAAGGAAATTAGGTATAGAAGATATGAAGAGAACACGTCATTGCATGAGAGAGAGAGAGAGAGAGAGAGAGAGAGAGAGAGAGAGAGGAGAAAAAGATTGTGGAGACATGAAACGAGGAGGAGACAGGAAAACTGATATTATGAGAACAGAAGAAAGGAAGGGTCTAGAAGTTTATCCCATTCAGTTGCGTGGCGCACTTGTTTATTTATTTATTTATTTTTTTTACTGCCACCAGACGATTTATTCTACATGGGAAGGACATGTATTGGCAGATGTGTTAATGAAGGATGTGTCTAACCCCTCCAATAGAAAATGTCTCCCCTAAGCTGAATAAAAACGTCAAGCAGCAACTAGAGTGTAATAGGAGTGGCATTCAAGCTTTCGTGTAGGCTTTATCTATCAGCTCCAGTCTCGAAAATATTTTGCTGAGCTGAATAAAATCGTGAGGGAGCAGTGAAAAAGAAATCAAATGAACAGGAATAATGGGGCAAGATCATGTAGAAGGGGAGGAGGATAGGAGAAGAGGAGCAGAAGAGGAGGGGGGTTAGGAGGTGGAGAGGAAGATGATGAAGAAGAGGACGAGGAGGAGGAGGAGGAGGTTAAAAAAAAGACAGTGATATAGGTAGAAGGAAAAGATAGGGAAAAAGGAGGAAGGGATGAGGTAGAAAGAAGAAACGAAGGACAAGAACTTAGGCGAAAAATTACGAAAATGAGAAAGAAAAGAGATGAGAAGGCAACTGAAAAATGTAAGAAAGCTGCAGGATGATGAAAGAAGATGTGAGATGGTTTTTGCCTGCCCCTCTCATGATCGGTGCAACTCCAGACGATTTCATTTAGCTAAGAGTGAGTCATAGGAGACTTAGAATAGCTTAGAATGTTTAGGGAATGGAATGACTGTGGAATATGGCAGCAAAAAAACACGAGAAAATGAATGAAGGGAGATTGAATATAAAAGATGAAAAGGTGAAATGAGAGAGAGAGAGAGAGAGAGAGACTATTAATAGATCACACAAGACAAAGCAAGAAGAATAGGGAAATAGACAATCTTTTGAGAGAGAGAGAGAGAGAGAGAGAGAGAGAGAGAGAGAGAGAGTTGAGGCTAATAATAGATCACACAAGCTGAAAAAGAAAGGAGAAAAGAGGGAACTGGGATATAATCTGGAGAGAGAGAGAGAGAGAGAGAGAGAGAAGGGGGGGGAGGAAGGAAGCAGAGGATCCAGAAATAGCCTAAGGAAGGAGGGAGGAGTGGAAGGAAGGAGATAGGAAGTGTGGAGGGAATGAGGTGGGAGGAGGAGTGGAGGGAAGGGGGAAGAGAGAGGCGTTGTGTGAAAGACGGAGGAGGAGGAGGAGGAGGCGCGGAGGAATGGCGGGGGGAGGAAAGGGAACAGTGAGAAGGAGGAGGAGTGGAGCGGAGGAGGGATGATGATGATGATAATGATGGTGATGATAATGAGGAGGAGGATGTGTGAGAGAAGCCGCAAGGAAATTATCAGGTATAAGAAAAGGGAGAGGGAAGAACGGAAGAGGAAGAGGATGAAGAAAGAAACAAAAGATAAAGAAGAAAGGAGGAGGAAGAGAGGAGAGAAAGAAAGGGGGGAGCGAGGAAAGAGGAGGAGGAGGAACGGAAGAAGACACGAAAGGACGATAAGGGAATGGGGAGGGAGCAAAAAGGGGATGGAAAAGAAAGGGAGAGAAAATGAAGAACTGAAGGGGGAGAGAGGGAAGAAGAAGGAAAGGGAAAAGATGGAAGGACGAAACGTGAAGGGAGGAAGAAGGATAAAAGAGGAAGAAAAAAAGAAGGGAAGAGGAAAAAGAAGGGGTACATGAAAGAATTGGTTCTGAAATATTGGAGAGAGAGAGAGAGAGAGAGAGAGAGAGAGAGAGAAGACTAAGAACGAAAAGAGAAAGGGAGAGAGAGAGAGAGAGAGCAAAAAGAGAGGAGGGAAGTGGAGAAGGATGATGCTGGAGAGCGAGAGAGGAGGCGAGAGAGAGAAAGAGAGAGTGAGAGAGGAGGGCTGAAGAAATCAATCGGCCCTCTCGCCACCCACCTCTCCTTCCGACTAAAGAGCAAAGAGAGAGAGAGAGAGATGGGAAGGATTTAAGGCAAAGAGACAGAAAAGGACAGAGACGAGAAAGATAAAAGGGGGAAATAAAGGGAAAGGGAGATTATAGGGGAGACCTACTAAGCGAGAAGGATGATAGAAGAGGGGAGGAGGAGGAGGGGGGGGGAGAAAGAGAAGGCAGGAGGTAAGGAAATAGAGGAGGAAAAGAGAGAGGGCTGAGGAAAAGAAAAGAGAACAGGGAGAGTACGAAAGAGTAATGGAAAGGGAGAAGGCAGGAGGGGAGGTAAAAGGGAGAGAGTGAGGGAGAGGAGGGAAGGAGTGTGGGAGAGAATATCAGAGGAACAGTCAGGGAGGGAAGGAAGAGAGAGGAAAGGGATGAGGATAAACATGTGAGAGGGAAGGAAGCAAGGAGAGGGGTGGGAGAAAGGAAGAATGTGAGAGGGGAGGAATGAGGGAGAAAAGTGTGTGAGAGGGAGAGGGCAGGATGGTAGAAGAAAGAGGGACTAGGTAGATAGGGAAATTGTAGGAGGAAAGAATGAAGGAGAGGGGTGAGAGAAAGAGGTTGTGACTGAGGAAGGAAGGAATGAAGGAGAAGGTGAGAGAATGAGGTAGTGTGAGGAAGGAAGGAATGAAGGAGAAGGTGAGAGAATGAGGGAGTGTGAGGAAGGAAGGAGAGGGGTGAGAGAAGAGGAAGGATTGAATGAAGGAGAGGGGTGAGAAAAAGGTAGCTAGTGTGAGGAAGGAATGAATGAAGGAGAGGGGTGAGAGAAAGATGTAGTGTGAGGAATGAAGGAGAGGGGTGAGACAAAGAGGTAGTGTGAGGAAGGAAGGAGTGAAGGAGAGGGGTGAGAGAATGAGGGAGTGTGAGGAAGGAAGGAGTGAATGAGAGGGGTGAGAGAATGAGGTGGTGTGAGGAAGGAAAGAATGAAGGAGAGGGATGAGAGAATGAGATATGAATGAAGGAAGGAGAGGGGTGAGAGAATGAGGGAGTGTGAGGAAGGAAGGAATGAAGGAGAGGGGTGAGAGAATGTAGTAGTGTGAGAGAAGGAGGGAGGGAGAGAAAGGAGGAGGATGTGAGTGAAGGGAAGGTAAGTGATGAAGAAAGATGACTTTAATTAAATCCAAGTAGTCGGAAGGGAGGGAAGAGAGAAAAGGAATGGGATGAAGGAAATAGGGAAGAAGAAAAGAAAATGGGTGGAAAAGAGGAAGGAAGGAGGCTGTTAAAAAAAAAAGTGAGGAGGAAAGGAGAGAAAGTGGGATGATAAAGAAGGAAATGGAGGAGAGGGAAGGAAAGGGAGGAGGAAGAGGGAGGAGGGTAGAAAGAAGGGAAGGGAGGAGTGAGAGGGAAAGGGAAAGGAGGAGAGAAAATGGAGAAGAGTTAAGGGAGGAGAAGAGAAACGAAAGGAAGGGAGAAGTAAAGTGGAATAGAGAAGGGAATGATGAAGGGGAAAAGGAGACGAGATGAAGGAAGGAGAAAAAATAAGGAGAGAAGAAGTGAACAGCAGAAGGGGGGAATAAAGGGAGAGGAGGACTAGAGAAAAGAGATAAAGGGAGAAAGTAGGAGCAGAGGGAAAATTGAGGATTATAGAGAGAAGGGAGGAGTAGAGGGAGAAGGGAGGTGTCGAGGGAGAGACGAGGAATAGAGGGAGAAGGGAGGTGTCGAGGGAGAGACGAGGAATAGAGGGAGAAGGGAGGAATAGAGAGAGAGGAGTGGAGGAGGAGTAAAGGGATAGAGGGGGAATGAAATGAGAGAGAAGGAATGGAGAGAGATGGGAGAATAGAGGGAGAGAGAAGAAATAACAAGAGAAAGGAGGAATAGAGGGAGAGGACAAGAGAGGAGGGCAGAAAGACAGAGAGGGGGGGATAGAGAAAGAGAAGAAGGATAAGGGAGAAGGGAGGAATAGAGGGAGAAGGGAGGAAGAGATGAAAAATGGCAAGGTAGAGGGGGAGGATTGGAATGATGAGGGAAGAAAGCGATAAAGATTGGAGGGATAAGTAGACAGAAGGACTGAGAGAGGGGATAAAGGAAGAAAAGAGAATTAAAGAAAGGGTTGAGGGAGAAAAAAAAAGCCAAGAAAGGAATGAAAAGAAATAGTTTAGGGAACAGAAAGAATAAAAGCCAGTGGAAAAGGATTGTGATTGTTCTTTCCATCATGTTCTTTCCATCCCACCAGTGAGGAGTGAGCATTGGCCAAGCTCCAGAGTAAAGGAGAGAGAGAGAGAGAGGTAGTTTGAGTGGAAGGAACTTGGATTACAAAGGAACACTGAGTACAAAGGAAAGCACAAAGCTAGTAATGGTCTTTTCGAGGCAGTTTGTTACAGAGAATAGTATAACTGCAATTATGGTTCCTTTTCTGTGAGTCATAGTCCAGGATAGTAGCCTAAAACACTGACTCCCCCCCTCCCATCCCTCAGTCCATCGATCCGAAGCCGGCAGGAAAAATGAGAATTACCGTGCAGTATAGAAATCCAAACTGTCATGGAGATTACATTGGAAAGGTGAATGAAAGACCATATTCCACTTTCTTAATTTGTAAGTGAAAAGTAACCTTGTTGTTGTATTCTTCGGTACCGTATGTGGATGAGAGAAAAAGTTTGTTGGATTGTTCTGTTATTCAGCCATGAGAGTGCTTAGCTGGGGATTGGAAGCTAGATACTTATTTATGGGGTTTATATGTTGTTAAAGTATCAGTCTGCTCCACTCGTGGGCAGTTTGTTGTGTATGTTTACACCTCTGCTCAAGAAGAAATGCTTTGCTTCATTTGACTGGAAACGTTAGCAAATGGTTTTATTGTCATTACTTTGGGTGTAATTCAGCCGGTCGGTTATAAAGAACTCATCATCCGCCATAAAAGCATCATGTCTTTTGAAAGTTTTATTCTCTTGAGCCTCATCCTCTCCTAGTGTTCTCTTTGAAAAGTTATGCAGATTTGGATTTTCTAAACGTTTCTTGTATGATTTGTTCCTCAGTCTGGATATCATTTTAATCACCCGTCGCTATTGTCTCGCTAAAAAAAAAAAATCATCTTTGCTATTGTCTCTAATAAAAAAAAATCATCTTTGTAACGTGGTGATCAAAACATAATGCAGTGCTTAAGGTGCAAGGTGCGGGCGTACTAGGGAAATGTACAGGGACAGAATGAAATTTTCATATTTGAATTCGAATAGTCTGCCTAACCAACCGATTAATTTGTTCGCTTTCTGTATTGCCTCTGTGCATTGTAGACATTGTTTTTAATTATTTCTGATGAATGTCCTTAATATTTTTCTTGGTTCACATATTGGAGTTATATGTTATTCAGAATGCGGTTAAATTTTTACTCATCTTGTGGAAATTTGCATTTATCATTAATATAATCCGTTTGTCCAGTCTGTATCAGTTGATTTTATATCAAGAATTTCTTAATCTGTTTTTATACGGATGTGGCCGCTCTGTTAGCAGTACACACACACACACACACACACACACACACACACACACACACACACACACACACACACACACACACACACACACACACACCGAGAGAGAGAGAGAGAGAGAGCCTCTGTGGTACAGTGTGCTTTTCGTACGCGGGTGAACCAGGGTTCGCGCCCCGCCAGGGTAATAAATTTTGGGAGTGTTCACCCGGCCATGTACTGCATTGGCGGACACAAGGGGTGCTGTGGTTGAACCAGTGTCGCTTACTCTAAAGTATGCTTGCACCCAATCGGCTTGCGCGGTCCGATTACACTTGGTTCACAGACTACACACACATCCAAAGCCACTACACCACTACAATTACACTTACAGGCACTTCTCACCCTACACACAATCTCTGCCAGACAGCCTAAGCCACCTGGTAGAGATACATTGGCTGTATCGTCCCGACTTCGGTCGGGATAGGCCGGTCCTGCAGTGGATACTCAGATGGCTGATGACGATGATGATTTTATATATATATATATATATATATATATATATATATATATATATATATATATATATATATATATATATATATAGTTATTTTATATATATATATATATATATATATATATATATATATATATATATATATATATATATATATATATATATATATATAGTTATTTTACATTATCATCCTACGTCAGAATGGGACCAAAACTGACCATTGTGGCATTACATTCGTAACATTAGATCACTTAGATTCTTTTACATTAACTACAACTCCCTGTATACGTTCTGTAAATCAGTTACCGATTGAGCTAAGCACATTGCCACTCATACCATGGACATCATTGGATGTATGCATTTAAAAAATGTGGATATCTAGAGTCGCACTCGACCCCAGTCTACATGTTTAAACGAAATGTGGAATCCATATTAGTAGGATGTCACAGGATGTCACATTTGTGCGATCATTGGATGCCACAGTTACTGGGAAAAACTGTGAAGCGTAAGAAGGTTCATCACCATCGTTTTCAGACACAAAGAGTATAATGATGTACTATAAAACCATTCTCCTCGCACCATCACGCTTACTAATCTCACCCCATTCCACAGTTGTTACTAAATATTCGAACAGATTGTGGAATACACTTGTGGAGAGTACCGATCACACAAGTGTGCAATGCCATAGTTTGTGTTTAAGCATACGACCAGAAGTTTCTCTAGATGTCTTTAGTGGTGAACATAATCGAATGGTTTCTGGAAATTTAGCTAGAGTACAAACGGATGTAGTGTTACCGTACATATTAAGATGACGTAGACATTGACAGCTGTGTATAAGTCAAGAAGAACAGACTTACCAGATACAGAGATACACTAGTAAACATATTGGTACACACACACACACACACACACACACACACACACACACACACACACACACACACACACACACACACAGAGAGAGAGAGAGAGAGAGAGAGAGAGAGAGAGAAATTACAATAACTTGTCATAAGCAGAAAGCGAGATGGATTGTTATGAGGTGTAGTTGAACCCTTGCGAACCCACCCATCACCAACAATTGCACCACCACAACTATCACCACTACCACAGCTACTGTAGCTACCATTCTGACACCACAACTACCACCACAACTAATACCACAACCAGCTATCACCAACAATTGCGCTACCACAACAACCATTACAATCACAACTACTATTCTGACACCACAACTATTACCACAACCACAACTACCATTCTGACACCATGACTGTTACCACAACTACCACCACATTTACCATTCTGACACTTTGAGTACTACCATAACTACCACCGTATCTGCCACTCGGACATAACAGCTGCAATCACAACTGCCACCACAACCATATATCACAAACACTTACACTACCACAACTACCACCACAACCGCACCAACAAGTCTGACACCTCGACTACTTCGACAGCCATACTTACCATTATGACACCACGACTGCCACCACAACCACAACTACCACCACCACCACAATCCTAACTACCATTCTGACAGCAGGACTACTACCACAACCACAATTAAAACAGTTATTTCAGCTTCTTCTACAGTTATAACCAAGACACCACTACTACGTACAACTAGTACCACAAGCACAACTACCATTCTGACGCCAAGATCATTACTACAACTACCATCACAGCAGCAGCTACCACCACAACCACAACTACCACTCTGACACCACACTTAGCCTCATAAACAGGTATTACTCTATCTTAACCACATAACCACCACCACCACTGCTGCATCCCCTCCTACCACTTAAGCCACCACTTGCCACAACTACTACCACTTTCAACATCGCTCCCACAACTCGACCACAGCTGCCATCACTTCTACCACAGCTACCACCACGTCTACCACAGCTACCACCACGTCTACCATAACTACCACACTTTTACCAGCTCTGTCACAACTACCACCTCTTCTGCCACTGCTACCACCATTTGTCTCACCCCTGCAAAAACTACTACCATCCTTGCCACCTAGCCTACTGTTCCACCTCTGTTGCCTGTTAGACCATCCTTACCACAGGCACCACCACTCATACCACAACTCCCACCACTTTCATCATCCCAACCACATCTATACTCCTTTTACACTAACTTGATGTAAAATTGCCATCACCATCAATGTCTGCTTAGCCGGAACAAGAGACTAACACTAGAATATGATGCTAGTCACGAAGAAGTGGTGTGAAAACGGATAGTGTCGTCGAAGCATTTTTCTGCCACTTAGCTGCTTGAAATAAGTTACAGAAGGAGGAATATCTGAGCCAAGTTATGGTGAAAGGTCTGTACCACCATCACCTCAGTAAGTCCTCAAACCCCCATCTCCTACATCACCTTCATAGCCCTACCACTTGTTTAACACCATCCTTAAATCCCATCACATGTACCTCTCTTCTACCCACTGGCGTGCTGTAGATAGAGCTGAAGATGGTGCGAGGGACTGATACTGAGCTGCTGCTGCTGTGTGTGTGTGTGTGTGTGTGTGTGTGTGTGTGTGTGTGTGTGTGTGTGTGTGCAAGGAAGAAGGAACCTAAGGCCAAAAGTCGTAAGATTGTTCCCTCCAAGAAAAAACCAAAAACAAGATGAGGGAGAGCCAAATTCAAGATCTGTTCATTTCGAAATGTGTAGACACGAGGCGTTTGAAAGACAGGAGGTCATAGGCAGTAAGAAATACAGACAGAAGAAGACAGTTCCAGAGTTGACCTGTTGCATTCGTGAAGGACTGGGAGTAACGGTTAGCTCTTGCATTAGAGAGTTGGACAGAAAAGGGATGAGAGCTTGTTGCTATACGTGTGATACGCACCCGCCGTACTGATTGAGGGATGCAAGCAGACAGTTCAGAGAAGCAGTGACATAAATTGGCGATGAAAAAGAGATAAAGATGCAACAATGCGGCGAAGAGACAGAGGTTGAAGGGAGCCGGTAGGAGGAGAGTTAATGAGACGAAAAACCTTTGACTCCACCTTGTGCGTGTGTGTGCGCTATGCGCATTGTTTTTCTTCTCTGACACAAGACTCATGTAGGCCTGACACTTGATATATTTGTTTATGTTTTTGTGTCTTGTTTTGTGTGTGGATTTATATACCTGTAGTGTTTGTGGCGTCAGTGTGAAATTTTGAATAATCTGCTGGTGTTCTGAATATATATTGTGATGGTAGTAGTAGGCTCTGATTGTCAGCAGGTTTAGAGTGTGTTTATGGAAATTGGCGTGGAATAAATTATATGCTGAATAGTGCAAACCATGACAATCCCACCCCACCCCACGCCGTACTCACATCCACACCTTCCTACAACCCTAACTGCCTCCCCTGTCCTCCCTCCAATCCCCATCCTCCCACCACTGTTGACCCCTTCACCCCGTGGACTACGACAACCACCACGTCAACTAAAACCACCGCTACTACGGCTGTCACCACCAAAAGTACCGCTCCACTATAGTCGCGGCGGCCGACTCTGAGGTTCTTATTATCGTGTTCTAGCACCCTACCATTCAAAGATGCGGCTGATATCGTGCATAATATGAGACGCATTTGATTCATGTATATTATGTTCGTGTATAATATTCGTGCATAATAATATGATTCGTGTGTAATATGATACGAAATCGGACGCATTTTTGAATGGTAGGTTGCCAGGGTACGATAATGACAACCTCAGAGTCGTGCGCCACGACTATAACTACCACAACCACCACTACCACCTCAGCTGCATGTAGCACCATTGCCAACAACCACACCACTGCGACGTTTTCCATTAGTACTGCCACCACATCTGCAACCACAACTATCAGTACCACAGCTGCCACTGCGCCGGTTACCACCACTATAAAGTACCACTTACACACCACCCGATACCAGTCTCCACCAACACTGCCTTCACAAGAACGGTGACAAGGCTACCAACACCACCACAACCATCACTCCAACTACCACCACAACTACCACCACCAGAATAGCCACAATAACTGTCACCACCAGCACGGCCACCACAACCACTACAGCTACCACATCACCTCTGGTCGGCATGCTTCCCAAAACTCGAGCTTTTTGGCTCAGTTAATCATGGCAAAGGAGAGAAGGGGGTGTCTGGGGCTGCTTTACTGGCCTGCCGCAGACATCACCCCTCACCCACACGTCACCCTCACCCCTCACCCACACGTCACCCTCACCCCTCACCCACACATCACCCTCACCCCTCACCCACACGTCACCCTCACCCCTCACCCACACATCACCCTCACCCCTCACCCACACATCACCCTCACCCACACATCACCCTCACCCACACATCACCCTCACCCCTCACCCACACATCACCCTCACCCCTCACCCACACATCACCCTCACCCCTCACCCACACATCACCCTCACCCCTCACCCACACATCACCCTCACCCCTCACCCACACATCACCCCTCACCCACACATCACCCTCACCTCACACCCACACACCAGCCCTCACCCCTCATTCCTCACCCAGACACCAGCCCTCACCCCTCGCCCACACACGCTGTCCGTCACTCTTCACTCACACACAGCCTGCCACCTCTCACTTACACACTGTCCGTCACCTTTCACATGCACATCGTCCGTCACCTCTGACACACACTACCTCTTACCTCTGACACACACACACACACACACACACACACACACACACACACACACACACACACACACACACACACAATTCCACGGCTCACTTATACACAGTTCCACCCTTCACTCACACATCATTTCACCCTCCACATACACATCGCCCAACCTTACACAGTATTTCACCCCGTCATTCACAGACCACCCTGCCTCACACACCATTTCATCCCTCACACGGGGAGCGGGGTGGCTCAGTAGTAGAGCGCTGGACTTGAGATCGCGAGGTCGAGAGTTCGCTCCTTGCCCTGGTAGCTGCCTTTGCTGGGAGGGGGTAGCGATCTCCTGTAACCCTAGCTGGGCTTTATGATTTATTTTGGTCTTGCTCCGGGGAATAGTCTTTTTTTTTTTTTTTTTCCCCTAACACACACACCATCCTGCCTTACCATTTCACCCCTCACTCACACACTTCCCAGTCTCACACACCATTTCACCCCGTGATTCACACACCACCGTGCCTCACATACCAAACTGCCTCACATACTACTCTGCCTCACACACCATTTCATCCCTCACTTACCATTTCACCCCTCACTTACACACATTTCCACCCCTCACACACCAACCTACCTCACGTACCCATTTCATCCCTGACATACCATCCCGCCTAACACAAAATTTCACGCCCTCACTCACACACTAGCCTGCCTCACACGCCAATTCATCCCTCATCCATACCTGTCTCCCACAAACATTTCCTCAGATGCAGATGGTATCAGCATAACTACACATCACAGTACAGACGCATCCGGCACACTGCAGCAGGAGTACCACAACACACTTTAGACTTGGGGTGAAGGCAATAGGTTGAAGATTGACCCAGCTAAATCTCCAGTCACACTTATCACCAGCGGTGAAAATGAACACGGGTACTCTCCCCACCTCACCCCTAACATTGTACGTGTGCCACATATCCCCCCCAACTGAGATTTTGGAGTGACGTATGACATCTGACTCACCTTCAAGGACCTTGTACGTAATGCTAAGAGGCTGTGCTTCCCCATACTCAGTGCACTTAGGACAAGTGCAGGACCGGACATCGGGCAACAAAAAGAAACACACTCCTTTTTCTGTAAACAATACATTAGATCAGTGATGTCCTATGCCTGCAAGACATGGGCTGCCATCCTATCTAACACCCACTACAACACCTTGCATATCATCCAGAACAACGCCCTACGCTATTACCACTGGCTGCACCCAAACCAGTCCCACAGCTCAATTACACTGAAACTAAAGTCCTCCCTCTCAGAGGCTAGCCTGATAAGAGGGACACGCAGTTCTATGCAGCAGCCTATTCCAGTACACAACACTTCTGTTAGTACATGAGGGACACACAACACAGCTAGGCACATAAAACAGTCAGCACACAAACATTATCAGACCTTCTACAACTATATCCCACCTCCAGATATTCCAACATAAACAGTGAATAACCACCTACATACTCATTTCACACGCAGGGCGGTACAACACCTCGATCACAGCACCATACTACGTGCTACCAGTCCCCCTCCCAGCATACCCATCGGAAATGTCCTTGATAGAGATGGTCGAGTTCATATACGTAGGCTTAGAGTAGGACATCACCCAGCTCTCCTTAACTACCAGCTTTGATTGGTTGGTTGGAATCATACATGACACGTGCCCGGCGTGTAGATTAAACTCACACGGTATAGCACACATTGTGGAGCACTGTAGAGCACACTCCACGATAGACGGAGATAATCCATCAACGGTGTAAGGAACATATGGGACAGCCCTATAGGGGCTGTTGCTTACCTCCGGTCGACGGGTCTGCTCAGTCAGACGGTCCGGGGTTGAGCAAAAACAACTCGCACACCAGCCCGCCTCACACACTATTTCACCCCGTCATAACACCACTGTATGGAAGGGGTTAGTGGATGGTCTCGAGTCTCGTGGCAGCTTCACGAGAAGAGGTTTCGATAAGCTAGGCAGGTGTACCGTATGCTGTAGCAGTGTCCTTTTCAGAGTAGTTAGTGTATTACCTCCCACATTCTCACATGCAGCGGGGGCGGGTTGCTTAATGAGGGCAGATATTTTGGCTGTTTCGTTAAGTTCAACCATGTAGGCAGTGGATGTAATAATTTAGACACTCTAAAGTATGAAAACGGTTACCGGTACTTGAAAACGATGCAGGGTTGACACTGCCGTCGCTGACTGCAGCATACGAGAATTCTCTAGCTAGTAGCGAGGGGTTCGCAGTATTTAGCCTACCCCGTATGTCTGTGTTGACTTTCGTGGACATACTTCAATTTTGGTAAACATATCTTAGTCGATGGGTAACCTACTACTTGACCCTTAGAACAGCAGCGACCTTGTGTTCAGTTACTTGTTACTTTTCAGGTATCATAACGTCTTAAGTATTACATTAATTCATATTTTTATAAGATCGTTATAGTACAGATAAACTGGAATGGATTGACATTAGAGAAATAAATAAAAGTTAAGTACTTGAGCCAGAGTATAGACAAACATAATTTTTAGGGCCAATGTCACTGCTATCCTTACTGCCTCTGATTATATCCTCATTATTTCCATTTTTTTTTTTAAATCAGTACAGATGAGATGTGATTAACCCATTGAATGTATTGACGGTCATTAGTTCATTCGTTCTCCCTCCAAACGATTCTCTTCAGCTTAAGGGATACTTACCAAACTGGAGGGATCATGTGGCCTATTACCTTCACTTACTCCATTACTAAAAAAGAAGTCGCCTGAGCCAAGTAAAAGACATCACCGGGTTCAAAGTTGCACAGGGATCTCTCAGCTCTTCTTATTGCCAAAGATTTTTTTTTTTTACTGATATGCTTTTTGTATACATTGTGTCCATTATCTTCAGGATCTCCTCTTTACCTCCTTTCGTCCCGTCTCCCCTTCCTCCCCTTCCCCAGTATCCTGTTTTTCCGCCCTTCTCCCTCCCCTTCCCACTCCTCCCCCAGTCTCCCGCCTTCCTTCCCCTTCTCCCCAGCTTTCTCTCCCTCCATTACCTAGCCTTGCCTTCCCTCCCCCAGCGCGCCTCCCCCTTCCCCCTGCGAAAGGAGCTGTGACCCAATTTTATAAAAGCACAGGAGCAGGGCTGAGGGGGAGGGGGGAGGGAGGGAGAGGGCAGAGGAGGAGACTGAGATGGGGAGAGGGAAGGGAGGAATTGGGGACTCTAACGAGAGAGGATGAGGGAGGGTGAAAGGGAAGGCGAAGGGGGAGGGGAAAGAAGGGAAGGAGAAGGGGAAGAGGGAGGGGAAGGGGGGCTTGGAGGCTGCTACACGCATCCGCAATCAGCTGAGGTGGGCGTGGGAGAGGGGAGGGGAAGAGGGAGGAGGAGTGGGAGGTAAGATGGAGGAGGGAACAAATGAAAGAGGGGAGGGAGGAAAGGAGAGAGCGAATGATGAAAGAGGGGAGGGAGGAAGAAATGAGGAAGGGAGGGATAACTGAAAGGGGGAGGAAATGAGAAAGGGAGGAGGAAATGAAGAGGAGAGATGGAGGAAGAGAATTAAAGGTAGGACAAAAGAGAAGGCAAATGGAGAAGGTGTGGGAGAAAAGGAGAGGGGGAGGGATGAAGATAGAAGGGAGGGAGGAATGAAGAGGTGAGAAGAGAAAGGGGGAGAAGAAATATCAGGAAAGCTAACATTAAAGAAAACGAGAAAATGGAGAAAAATAAGGATATAAAAGAAAATGGATGAGGGGAGAGCCAGACAAAGGAGAAGTGAAGGAGGGGAGAGAGAGAGAGAGATGGAGGAGGAATAAATGGAACTAAGGGAGGGAGAAGAAGGAGAGAGGATGGAAGAATGATAAAAGATAAATGTTAAGAAGAATGCAAGAGAAGAAGATGATTGCAAAAACTGAAGGACGATAGAAAGAAATGAAGGAGGAGGAAGAGGAGGAGGAGGAGAGAGAAAAAAAAAAGATGAGGAAGACAAAAGGAGAGAGAGAGAGAGAGAGAGAGAAACATGAAAGAGGGAAGAGTATGAGGGAGAGGGATAGGGAAGAAAGAAGGAAAGAGGGAAGGAAAGGAGGGAGCCAAGGAGAGTGAAAACTGAAAGGAGAAACGGAGGAAGGGTAGCACACGAGGAGAAGGAGAGAGAAAATGTGTGAGAGGGATGAACGGAGAGAATGGAGGGAAGGAGGAACGGAGAGAATAGAGAGAAGTAGGAACGGAGAGAATGGAGAGGACGAGGAACGGAGAGAATGGAGAGGACGAGGAACGGAGAGAATGGAGAGGAGGAGGAACTGAGAGAATGGAGAGGAGGAGGAACGGAGAGAATGGAGAGGAGGAGGAACGGAGAGAATGGAGAGGAGGAGGAACGGAGAGAATGGAGAGAAGGAGGAACGGAGAGAATGGAAGGAAGGAGGAATGGAGAGAAGGAGGAACGGAGTGAATGGAAGGAAGGAGGAACGGAGTGAATGGAGAGAGGGAGGAACGGAGAGAATGTAGGAAAGGAGGAACGGAGAGAGTGGAGGGAAGGAGTAACGGAGAGAGGGAGGAACGGAGAGAGAATGTTGGAAAGGAGGAACGGAGAGAATGGGGAGAGGGAGGAACGGAGAGAATGGAGGGAAGGGGCGAGAGAGAGGGGAGGGAAACTGATGGGAGGAAGGTGGGAAGTTGGCGAGGATAATGGCAGGTGAGTGTAGGGGGGGATGGGGAGGGAGAGGGGGGGTCAGGGAGGGAAGAGGAGAGGGAAGGAGGATGGGAGGGAAAGAAAAGAGTAGAGAACAGAAAGGAAGGGAATGAAGAGACAAAGAGAAGAAGGGGAGAAAGAGGCGGAGATGGGAAGGGTAGGGAAAGGAGAGGAAAGGAAAGGAGGGAATGAGGCAGGAAGAGAAGAGAAGGAAAAGCAGGGGATAGAGAGGAAGGAAGGGAGGGAGAAAGAGAAACAGAAAAAGAGAAAACTGAATAGAAGAGAGCTGGGAGAGGAAGGGAGGGAGGATTGGGCTAGAGGGAAAGAAAAGGAGGGGAGGAAAAGAGGAGGAAGGTGAGAGAGACAGAAGGGGGGGAGGAAAAGAGGACAGAGGGGAGAGAGGAGAGGAAAGGAAGGGAAAAGGAATGAAGGGAAGGGGAAGGAAGAAGTAAATGAGGTGAAAGGAAGGACGGAAGAATAGGTAAGGAAGGAAAAGGGAGGGATAGGGGACGGGAGAGGAGGGAGAACAGAGGGAGAGAAAAGAGAGGCAAGGAAGGGGAGAAAGGGAAGAGCAGGGAGGGAAACGGAAGTGAGAAGAGCAGGAAAGGGAAAACACTAAAAAGGGAAGAAAGGGGAGGAAAGGGATGGGTTGTGAGAAGAGAGGAGAGGAGAGAAGGTAAGGGAAATGAAGACGTGAAGAAGGAAGGGGATATCATCGAGAAACAGCTGAGAGAGAGAGAGAGAGAGAGAGGGTCGAGAGATATATTACATTATCTCATCCACCCTCCTGCCACACCACTATCCTCTCTCAATTAATTTACTCTCACCACCCAAGAGGAGAGCAGTTTATATTTCACTGCCCTCCGTTGCTGTCTGTGCGGTGTATAGTCTGTATGTATTGTCCGTCTTTACTGTCTGTCTTTATTGTCTGTCTTTATCGTCCGTCTTTACTGTCTGGCTGTATTGTATGTCCTTGTCTGTCTATTGTTTTTCTTCCTTTTCTCAGCATCTATTTAGAGTCTGTCCGTTTCAGTCTATATTGCGTGTTCGTTTGTCTATATTGTGTGTCCGTTTGTACCTTGTCCGTCCGTTTGTATCTGTGTTGTCTGTCTGTATTTATACTTTGTCTGTGGTCTGTCCGTTTCTCTCTGTGTTGTCTGCCAATTTTGTCAATATTGGCTCTATGTCTGTTCCATGTCCGTTTGTCCGTCTTGTCTGACTGGATTATCTGTCCGTTGCTGTATTGTGTGTCTGGCCCTGTTTGTACTGTCCATCTATGTTAACCCTTTCATGGCCGGGACATGTGTCTGTCCCTATTTGTACTGTCTGTGTTAACCCTCTTATGGCCGGGACAACTCCATCATTGTATCGGAGCCAACGCCGGACGATTTTAATAAGAATTAGTCGCAGATGTCTGAGTTAATACCGTCAATTGTAGGCCTATCTCCCACGCCGTAAGTCACGTAGCACGTTTCAGCTTAGTTTATGATCAAGTATCAGATCGGAGGGTCGATTTGACTAGTAACTAAGGAGACATTGCAACCTCGTAACTAATTCTCAACAAGCTCATGCAACCAGGACTTAGTATTTCAGATGTGGGAGTGGCCCAGTACCGTCAGGTGAAAAGATAACTGCTATGTCCTATGCGTGTGTCAGTATCGGGCAGATTAACGTTAAAGATCACAACTCGAGTATATGATCCCAGCTAACGCCAGACGATTTTACTTAGCTGAGAATGAATAAAACGAGCCTGAGTGATAATACTATTAATGTGAACAGCTGTAGTATTCTATTCCAGCTAAGGCAAGACGATTTTATACAGCTGAGAGTGAGTCATAAGTCTGAAAGCGCTACAGTAACAAGTAAGACACATACCAAGGGTCATATTTACACTCTCCTAAGTGTAACTATATAAGATTGATAGTATATATATTGTACTTTTATCAGTACTAGCGGTGGCAATTACCCTGTAGGGATGGCTCAGGTTAAAATGATGTCCCGTGCATTATGTACAGTGTAGGGGTGGTCGCACCAAAACTCCCATGAAACCCAGTTTTAAGCTGGCGGACTAAAAGACCTTTGCTATTTAAGGGTAAAGATACTCGCACAACCCCGCTAATCTTCGTAGGAGTTGCGAAATAGGATCGTAAAATTGTTGACTCTGTTCTTTCTTCTTTCTTTCAATCCTCATCAGTCATAACTTCCAAATGGCGAACACGAGCGTGGTGTGCACTAATACGCTTCTAAACAACTGTTGATTCTTTTTATACTTAAGCAGCATTCGAGCTACAGTACGCGAGTTTCAGCCTAAAAACATTCTGTGGCACTCTGATCTCCTCTCGGAATATGTAAAGCTTCACAGAGTCGTATAGCCCTTTGCACGAAAGCATTACAAGTATGCTGTCAGTAATCGCGGTTGCAATTATCATACAGTTAAAAGTCGTTTTACAGTATAATTAATGTCTTATTTGATAGCTAGCATCCAAACAAGTGTGGTAAACAAAAACAAAAAATTAAAGCGACTGAAAAGATGTAGGAATATATATATATATATATATATATATATATATATATATATATATATATATATATATATATATATATATATATATATATATATTGGACGGAAATTCATCAGATAATGAATTAAAATTGAGGACCATTAGGGGAGCAAGTTCTAAATTTTGATGGAAATCAAAGCTCAAGGCCAAGGCTATAGCATGAAAGAGGATGGTGCTGCCTTGGCGGAGGTATGCGCTGCCTGTGTGCTATTGTTCTCTCTCCATTTGGCTGTTCCGAGGGGGTTGTGGTAGGTATCTTAGGCATGCGCACGTAATGGTAGGTATATTAGGTATGCGAAAATAATTAAAATTGTGGGGGTGTTCCCATGGGGGGGGGGTAAATACGACTTCAGTGACCAGACAAGAGGTGTGAGTTTGTGGTGTGGTAGAGTGAAGTGTGTTTGTGTGTAGTGTGGTGATGTATGAAAAAGTGAAATGTGGTAGTGTACAGTGTGGCGGTGTGTGATAGTGTAGTAGTGTGGCGTGGTGTGATTGTGTGAAGTGTGGCAGTGTGTAGTGTGGCGTGTTGTGACAGAGTTGTGTTGTATAATGTGGCATGTGAGGTATGGTGGTGTGTAGTGTGGAGGGGTGTGCCATTCAGTAATATGGTTTGCTGTTGTTGTGTGAGGTGTGGTAGTGTGTGGTGTGGCAGTGAGTGGTGTGGCGTGGTAGTGTGTGGTGTGGCGTGGTAGTGTGTGGTGTGGCAGTGAGTGGTATGGCATGGTGTAACATGAAGTGGTGTGGCGTGGTGTGGTAGTGTGAGGCTTAGTATGGTGTGGTGTGTAGTGGGACTGTGTGACGTGAGTGTAGCAATGTGAGACGTGGGGGTGTGGTGTGGCAGAAGAGGTGGGGAGGGTAGAGCAGGTAGTAGGAGAAGGGAGAGGTAGAGGAGAGGTACACAGGAATGTGGAGCGTAAAGGGGTTATCATTGATAATATGTAGGTGAAAACTTAGAATATAATGATACAAAGCTGTCGCATTCACGCACTTTACAATGATCCTTAGTTAATTCTTAAGAAATCTGCATGTAAACACATTGAGCATTCATATCCTCAAGATCATAAGAGAGTTGCTCCGCAGAAGTAATGGTTGAGGGATGGAGGAATGTGGGAAAGGGGCAGGGGAAAGAAAGAGGGAGTTGGGGAGGGGCTGGTTTGGGGGTGGGAGAGATGCGTTAAATCTGGATGCACGTGGGAGGTATGAGGTTTAGCTGAATGTTCCTTCCATGTGTACTGTACTGCCTATTTTGTCACTTCTACCGTAATTTAAGTCGCAGTTGGTGATAAGAGTTGTCATTTGAGTGTTGTAATTAGGATGGATGACGAGATCTGGCAACTGGTCTGTGTGGTGAGGGGGGGGTATTGAGATGCCGTTAAATGTGTACTCTGATGCCATCGATAAATATAAAAACATTTTGTACCAACCAATCCTCAGTTTCCCTAGAAAATTTAAGGTTGACTTTAATGAGGATGAATAATGTGAGAATATAGACAAGAAAAGCAACGATACTATTGTTACTTCGTCTTTGTTTTATATCAGGTAAATGGTTAATTGGCAACTCACCAGGGGACGCTTGCCAACTATGAGCCTCTGTTTCTCTGATTGAGTGGCCGGCTCTTGTCTAGTTTGACGGATGGATGTCCACATTTTTTTCTGTGCTTTTGCGCGTGTAAGAACAGGAATATTAGGGGGAAGAACTGTTTGGCTTGCAGTGGGTGACAGCAGAGGTGTCAAGGTGATGAAGGCGTGTTATAATGTAAGTAAAGGAAAAATTACAGTATCTGATGTAACCTGTAAAATCTTGCGGTAGGTGGATAGCTAAGTACGTTAAGAAAGGAATTTACGAGGTATATGATGTTCTGTGAATGTTTGGTAGATTGGGAGTTAGGAAAGTGAAAAAATGTAAGTACTCGGTATATAAGTACATGTGAAGGAAAAACTAAATATATTTGGTAGATTGGAAGTTAGGAAAGTGAAATGATGTAAGTACCCGGTATATAAATCAATAAGTGAAGGAACAACTACATGTGATAAAAATGTTCTTTTAGTTATGTACCGTAAATGAGTGAAGAAATAGGCAGTTGAGTAAGTAGCAGGAGAAAGGAATTATCAGGTGTTATGATGGTTTTGTAGGTACATGGAGGAAGCACAGTGGCTTTATGGTATCGTGTTCAATTTGCGATCTATTTGTGCCCACATTTATTATTTGTTCTAACGCATTGTAGTCACAACTTAATACATCTGGATCTTTGTCACCTAACAAATTGTGTAACCGAACCATTGCAGTTAGTAACTGAGTAGCCTTGCTGTAGACTTACTATTCACGATCCTCTGTAATAAGCATCTCTTATTGTTTTGATGTAAACCCTTCGGTACGATCACGACTAACATATTTTTGCCTTTCTACATCTAAGCGATTTTATTTAGCTTACCAGCAAACTGTCTTAGTGAATTGGCTAGAAATCGTCTTTAACCCCTTCATTATTTGGCACAACTGTGTTCACTAACAGTGGAGCTGTAGGAGAGAGAGAGAGAGAGAGAGAGAGACTTACATATCTGAGAGAGGGATGGAAGCGGGAGGAGGAGGTAGAAGGGAGGAAGGGGGGAGGCGAAGAGGAGAGGCATAGGAAAGTGTCGGGTGAATGGGATACCAGTAAACATATGGAGATGAAAACTGACCAGACTCTGATGTCACAACAAACGCGTTCGTCCACTTCGCCAGTTTTCCTTAGTTGTCTAATTATCTTTAACATTTCTGCATTTAAACGTACACAACATTCAGATCCCAGCGTTCATAAGAGGGGTTGCTGGGTAGAAATAACGGATGGGGGGGAGGGGGGAGGGAAGTGCGGAGGGGTTGGTTTGCTGGGAAGGGAGGTGCGTGATACCTGGATGCGCGTGCGCGTGGGAGATGATGGTCTAGGGGATACTCTAGTTCACTGTTCCATCCATATGTACTGTGCTACCTGTTTAGTCAATCCTCTCGTAATTACGTCAGAGTTGGTGGTAGATGTATCATTTGAGGGATGTAATTCGCAAGGATTAATTGAGCTTTGGCACCAGAGCAGTTTGGGGGGAAAGGGGTGGGGGGTAGTGAAAAGCCGTGAAATTTGTACTCTGATGCCGTTAATATCTCGCATTTTTTCCTAACTAATCCTCAGTTTGTCTTGAAAACAGTAAGGTTGACTTAAATGTTCTCTAGGAAATGGTAAGATAGACTACTGAAGGTGAAATAAGTGACTATAGAGACGAGAAAGGCAACGGTACTTTGTTTAACCTGTGTATAATCAGTTACGTAGTTAATTGGCAACTCATCAGGACGCTTGCCGGCTATGAGCTATTTCCTGGGTAGTGACCGGCTCTTCTCTCCCGTCTAGTTTGAGTGATGGGAGTTCTTATTTTTTCATGTGCCTGTGAAGAGAAGAGAACAGGAATACTAGGAGTCATGAACTGTGTGACTTGCAGTGGGCTTGAGTGGTGACAACGAAGGGGCCAAGGTGACGGAGTGTTATAATGTAAGTAAAGGAAGAATTACACGATGTAAATTGGCATGATCTTGTCTGTAGGTTGGTAGCTGAGTAAATGAAGTCAGGAATTTACGATATTGGATCTGTAAAAAGGTAGGTAGGTTTCTGGTTCAAAGTGAACTGTGGTTATGTAAATAGGTGTGTGATGGAAGAAATACTCAGGAAGACATGTTTTCGCAGTTAGCCGAGTGAGCTATTAAGTAGGTAACTGAATGAAGAAATTACAAGGTGTTATGAGGGTTTTATAGGCAGATAGGTAGAGGAGATGTGATGGTGTGATAGTGTGTTGTCT
This sequence comes from Coenobita brevimanus, assembly GCF_032717465.1. Classification (NCBI taxonomy): domain Eukaryota; kingdom Metazoa; phylum Arthropoda; class Malacostraca; order Decapoda; family Coenobitidae; genus Coenobita; species Coenobita brevimanus. Next base: position 35,371,928 of record NC_136982.1, read on the forward strand.
TGTAATGTACTTGTGGCTGTGCTATTTTATTTGTACCTCGTCCTTTCCCAGAAAAATTGTGACTGGACCTTTTCACTTAGCAGATGAGTAGCCCTGCTTTACACGTTTAAATTAAGCAGTGCTTCATCGTTGTACTGAAGTAATCCCCTCGGTATTCCGACGCCATAATTATATATATATATATATATATATATATATATATATACTTCATCGATTTTATTCAGCTTACAAGGAACCTCTTCCAGTGAGTGAACGGGAAATCTCCTTTAACCCATTCAGCATTTGCGTCTCAACGCTATGTATTCCCTCTTATTTTCGGGTATTTATTTTTTTTCAAACACTTTTCAGCTTTGTGCCCTTCATTGGTGACTTCACCAGTTCGCATCAGACTCGGCACAGATGTTCCTTGAGGGAGCACCCAGACATCCTTCTCATTTTTTTTTTTTTTTTTTGGGGGGGGGCATTTCTAAAAGATTTATGGGATTAAATAAAACCATTTCAAGACAAATTTTGGCATCCTATGTTCTTGTATGTTGAATAATCATCTTTGCAATTTGCACAAAAGCATATTCGTGCAGTGCTGCTGTGTGTAGGCAGTCTTGCATTCCTCTAGAGAAGCTTTATTTATTGGATCTTTTTTGTTTGGTGCACGTTCTCCGATTTTTATGTAAATTTCGTCATTAATAGTTTTTTTTAAGCCGATTCCAACTATGAACTTACTTTTGGAGGGAAATCATCTTTTAAAAAGTCAGATTAGGTTAGTTTAGTTAATTTGGTTAGTTAATAACAACTAATATTGAAGTATAACATGCATCACCTTGCTCCATGCGTAGAAGAATACAGCTGTGGTGGATAACGGAAGCGTGCCACCCTCAAACCACGTTCCTTTCCTGACAGTAATCCTCTGTTACAACCGCGTTAAGAGCAGCGCCACTGAGCAGATCCACCACCAATGCTATGTTCATCGAATGCTTACTGCGGCATAACGTAGATTTTGGATCTTTTGTGTTAATGCTTAAATATTATTTATTATTAACCAAGCTAACCTAACAAAAAAATTCTCCCAAAAAATAAGTTCAAATTTGGAATCAGCTAAAATAACTGTATTAGTGACGAAATCTACATAAAAATCGGAGAACGTGCACCAAACACAAATGATCCTTTTTTTTTCTTGCTACTGTCAAAAGATATTTTTTAGGATGGCGCGTTTCTAAGTGAAGAGGTTACATTACAAGTCTGTTAACCTCTTCAGTACGATAGCTTTTGTTTAACTCTTTGCTCCCCCTCCCCTGTTCTTCATCTCCCCACCCTTCTCTTCTTTGCCCTCGCCCTCGCTTTCTTCCCACTCTCACCCCTTCAACACCCCTGTCCCAGAGTCACACAGCGTCTCAAAATGATCAGCCCTGAACTGTAAATAGCGCCTCGTGTGTTTACATTATTCACATGCCGCTCCCTCTTTGCGAATCAAAGGAGGGGAGGGGAGGAATGGGGGAGATTGGACGGATTGGAGGGGAGAAGGGTGTGGTCAGAAAGGGGAAAGGAAAGATGGCAATAGAGAGGGGGGGGATCTGTGGTTGAGGAAAGAGAAGGGGAGGGGAAGATCCGTGGTTGGGGAAAGTTTGAAAAGGGAGAGCAGGGGAGGAGAAAAGAAAGTAGGAAGGGGAAGGAAGGGAAAGGTGTGGGGTTATGAAGAAGTGGGGGGGGAAGGAAGGAGCTCTTTGGTTGAGGGGAAGGCAAGGAGAAGTGGCAGATTGGAAGAGGAAGGAGGGCAGAGTAGGGAATGGAAGGAATGGAAGTGAAAGAGAGAGGTGGTGAAGGGAAGGAGGAGGTGAAGGGAAGCGAGAATACAGTTGACTGGGAAGAAATATAAGAGAAAGCCGAGAGAGAGAGAGATGGGAAGGATGTATGGTTGGGTGATGGGGGACTGGAGGGGGGGGGACTACCTATATGCAGCGCATGTCAGGAAGTCCTCGCCTTTAAAAATAAACCCCCTGTAGGATTTGTGGGACGGGATGTACAGAAATAGCTGGCTGTGTGCGTGTATGACTCCGCTCCCCCCTCCCCCTTCACCCCTTACCCCTCCCCCTTCACCCCTTACCCCTCCCCCTTCACCCCTTACCCCTCCCCCTTCACCCCTTACCCCTCCCCCTTCACCCCTTACCCCTCCCCCTTCGTCCCTTACCCCTCCCCCTTCGTCCCTTACCCCTCCCCCTTCTCTCCTTACCCCTCCCCCTTCTCTCCTTACCCTTCCCCCTTCACCTTACCCCTCCCCCTTCACCTCTTACCCATCCTCTTTGACCCTATACCTCTCTCCGTTTACCTTTTATCCCTCTCCCTTCACCCTTTATCCTTCATCCCTTACCTCTCCCCCTTCACCCCTTACCTCTCCCCCTTCACCCCTTACCTCTCCCCCTTCACCCCTTACCCCTCCCCTTCACCCTTTACCACCCCTCTTCACTTGTTACCCCTCCCCTTTACCCTTCCCCTTCACCCTTTACCCTTCCCCCTTCACTTGTTACCCCTCCCCTTCACTTGTTACCCCTCTCCTTCACTTGTTACCCCTCCCTTTCACTTGTTACCCCTCCCTTTCACTTGTTACCCCTCCCCTTCACCCCTTACCCCTCCCCTTCACCCCTTACCCCTCCCCTTCACCCCTTACCCCTCCCCTTCACCCCTTACCCCTCCCCTTCACCCTTTACCTCTCCCCCTTCACCCTTTGCCTCTCCCTCTCCACCCCTTACCCTTCACCATTTACTCCTTCCCTTAACCCTTTACCCTTCTTCCTTCACCCTTAACCCTCCCCTTCTCCCTTTACCCCTTCCCTTCACCCCTTACCCCTCCCTCTTCACCCCTTACCCCTCCCTCTTCACCACTTACCCCTCCCCCTTCACCCCTTACCCCTCCCCCTTCGCCCCTTACCCCTCCCCCTTCACCCCTTACCCCTCCCCCTTCACCCCTTACCCCTCGCCTTTACCCCTTACCCCTCCCCCTTTCACCCAGTGCCCCCCCTTCACCCAGTGCCCCTCCCCCTTCACCCTTAACCCCTCCTCCTTCACCCTTAACCCCTCCTCCTTTGCCCCTTACCTCTCCCCTTTCATTTACCCCTCCCCTTTCATTTACCCCTCCCGCTTCACCCCTTACCTCTCTCCCTTCTCCATTTACTCCTCCCCCTTCACCATTTACGCCTCCCCTTTCACCATTTACCTCTCCCCCTGCACCATTTACCCCTCCCCCTTCACCCCTCACCCCTCCTCCTCGCCTGTCGTCCTCCAACCACAATGCCCCCTTTACCGGAAGACTGTGTGTGGTGGTGAGGTGGGTTGGGGAGAGTTGGAAAGGCGTGTTTCTGCGAGGGGGAAGGGTATGTGTGTGTGTATGAGAGAGAGAGAGAGAGAGAGAGTGCATGTCATGATGGTGGGCGTGTTTTCATGAGGCTTTCTAGGCTTTCTGTAAGGAACTGTTAGAAGTGGTGTTTTTGTGCGGTGCTGTGGGAACAGATTTGTGACGAGGTTTTTGTACTTTAGTGGCATTTAGTTTTTATTTATTTATTTGGGGAGGTGGGGATATTTCTTTCATCATTCAGTACGGGTGTCAGTGTAAATGGTTGCCTGGCTCATAATGATAACTTCATGCTGTTGATTGTTCTGGCACTTTTGTATTCTTACTCGATAAGGGATCGATGTACAGTATATGTCGCACGAGGCGGCCTGATAGAACAGTGCATTATTGCCAAATCCCGATAATTTCACTACGCGTTGATAAACCTGCTTTCATGGGGATGTATTATATCCCTTGTAACATGTACTAGCCAGTATATATATATATATATATATATATATATATATATATATATATATATATATATATATATATATATATATATATATATATATGTGTGTGTGTGTGTGTGTGTGTGTGTATGGAATAAGGATGTTTTTGTGGGAATTTTTATCCGAGTATTTTTGCGCTGTTTGTTTTTGTTCCGCGTGAGACACCGTCCGTGTCGGTAAGGTTTGTCGTGATGAGCGAGAGAGAGAGAGAGAGAGAGAGAGAGAGAGTTTTAATCCCTCCTGAACAATGAGGTCTTTGTGTGTGTGTGTGTATGTGTGTAAAATTCTCGCCACCTCTGTATGAAATTTGTGTAGGACGTGTTATATAGTCTATCTATCTATCTATCTATCTGACTGTTGCCAGACGCCTTAATCCCGTAAGGGGTGGCCACAAACAAATCGCATCCATGTCGTCCTGTCCCTGGCCATTTCACTGCCCTGCTCCCAGCTCACACCTCTCTCTCTCTCTCATGTACCTCTCCATCCCTCCATCTCATCCTTGGCCTCCCCCTCCCCCTCCACCTCGCTCACATACACTCTCTTCGTTAGTCTCTCTCCATCCTCTCCACATGGCCAAACCACCTCAGTGTATTTCTCCTAACTCTTCTATGACATCCACATCCACACCACAACGATCCTTCACTTCCTTATTTCTCAGTCTGTCTCTCCATGTGACTCCACATGCTCCTCTCATATAAAATTATACAGTTGACAGCAGAAATTCGGTTCAAGTTTCCATTTATAGAATGAGGCTCGCAGTCTTGTACATAAAAAAAAAAAAAAAAAAAAAAAACTAATCCAGTCAGTTCAGTTTTTATATAGCTATCCGTCACACGTGTCATTTTTTTTATCACGGTGTTTCCAGGTCACAGTTTTATAATTAAAGGAAAAAGTGACACGAGTTTTTTGTGTCGACTGTACCTCTCTCCTGCTTCATAGATATTGACTTAGTTACGACAGGAAAAGTGTCGTAAGGTACTGTACTTTGTGCATTTGATGCCTACGTCGGGGTTGGAATATTTGCTTAGTTACGCTATCGGTGGTATTATAGGTCTAAATTGTTTGTACACCTTGGAAGTTAGAGGTGTTGGCAGTGATTCTTTGTGTGTGTGTGTGTGTGTGTGTGTGTGTGTGTGTGTGTGTGTGTGTGTGTGTGTGTGAGAGAGAGAGAGAGAGAGAGAAAGAGAGAGAGATGAGAGGTATGACTGCTTTGTGAGACACACCGCTTGGGTTCTCCTTTGGGGGTGATTGTGGCCCGTGTGAGTTTATGATTGTTGTGACGGATTGAATGTGTGTGTGTGTGTGTGTGTGTGTGTGTGTGTGTATGTGTATGTGTGTGTGTGTGTATTTTGTGTTCCTGGCCGTGTATGAGTGTGTAGGCATATCTGCATTTGTGTGTGTGCCTGGTCATGCACGAATGTGTGCAGGTATCTGTGTACTCGTGTATTTATGTACGTGTATGTCCGTTTACGTAGTTATGTGTGAATGTAAGTATATTTGAGAGCGAGTTTGTGAGTATGTACCTAATCATGGACATGTTCCCGTGAATTTATCTAGCCATTTGTGTGTGTGTGTGTGTGTGTGTGTATCTATCTGTCTGTTTGTCTGTGCGTGCGCGTGTGGGGTCGCGCGTGCATCTAGCCGTGTATGAATGTTTGCAGGTATGATATTGCACGTGTGCATGTTCGTGGACCTGGCCGTGTACGTGTATGCATGTGCAGGTATGTGTGTGTGCGGCCACTGCGTCTGCCCCACAGCTCGCCAGATATGCACCTTCGATCCGCCCGCCGCTCCTCCATTTTTATTATTATTATTTTTCCAAGTAGATGAGAATACCTTTACCCACGACCCCCCTTCCCCCTGACCCACCCTTCTTCCTTCTTCCAACCTCCCCCTTTCTTCTTCCCCTCCTCTCTCTACCTCCCTCTGCTCTCTCTGTCTCCCCCTCCTCTCAATACCTCACCCTCTCCTCTCCCCACTCCCCCTTGCTCTTCCTTCCCATCTCCCCTCTCCTCTCTCCCACTCCTCCCTCTCCTCTCTCCCACCCCTTCTCCCTCTCCTTCCTCTCCCTCCCCTTCTTCTTCCGCTCTTTCCTACCCCTTCTCCCTTTCCTCACTCTCCCTCCCCTTTTACTTCTCCTATCTCCCACCTCTTCACCCTCTCCTCACTTCCACCCCGTCGTCGTCGTCTCTCTCCCACCCCTTTTCTCTCTCTCCTCTCTCTCTCTCTCTCTCTCTCTCTCTCTCTCTCTCTCTCTCTCTCTCTCTCTTTCTCTTTCTCTCTCTCTCCCCTTTGTCGACGAAGGTTTTTTCTGTGCTGTAAGTGCTTTGGAGCTGGTGCTTGAGAATGCTTGGCTGTTTTTGTGATTGTTTGGGTGTTTTGATTGTGTGCCGCTCTTGTGGATTGTTTGCCTGGTGTTTTATGCTTGTTTTAGTGTTGTCTGGGATTGTTTTGGTGTGGGGTTTTAGTGGTTTAGTGGTGCTTGTGAGTTTTTTTGGTGTATGGGATTGTTTTGGTGGTGCATGGGATTGTTTTGGTGTGTGACATTGTTTTTGTGTGTGGTTGTGATTGTCTTGGTGTTTACTTGATACTGTTTGATTCGTGTTTGAAATTTTGATGTTTTATTTTGGGTGTGTGATTGTTATGGTGTTTGTGGTTGTTTTGGTGATCATGGTGATTGTGTTTGATTGTCTTGGGGTGTTTGTAATTGTTTTGGTGTTTGTGATTGTTTTGGTGTTTGTGATTGTTTTGGTGTTTGTGATTGTTCTGATGTTTGTGATTGTTTTGGTGTTTGATTGTTTTGGTGCTTGTGATCGTTTTGGTGTTTGTTTTGATTTTGATTATTGGTGTTTGTGATTGCCATGGTGTTTGTGATTGGTTGTTTCTGATTGTTTTGATGTTTTTGAGTTCTGGTATTTGTGATTATTCTGGTGTTTGTGGTTGTCTTGGTGTTTGTTTTGGGGTGTTTGTGATTGGTGGTGTTTGTGATTGTTTTGGTGTTGTGATTGTTTTGGTGTTTGTGATTGTTTTGGTATTTGTGATTGTCTGGATGTTTGTGATTGTGTGGGTGATTGTGATTGTTTTGGTGTTTGTGATTGTCTCGCTTTTATGGTTGTTCTGGTGGTTGTGATTGTTTTGATAGTGATTGGCGTTTGTGATTGTTTTGGTTGTGAGTGTCCTGGTGTCTGTGATTGTCCTGGTGTCTGTGATTGTTTTGGTGTTTGTGATTGTTTTGGCGTTTGTGATTGTTTTGGTGTTTGTAATTGTTTTGGTGCCTTTTCGGTGATTGTGATGTTTTAGTGTTTGTCTTAATGCAGTTCGTAATTATTTTTGGTGGTGTATGTAATTGTTTTGATGGTGTTTGTGATTGTTTTAGGAAATGATTGTGATTGTTTTGTGTGCCAATATTACCTTGTTTTTGTGATGGGGTGTTGTGACTGTGTTTTTGTGTTTTCTTAGTGTTTATGATTGTTTGTTGCTTGATTTTTTTTTATTTCGGTGTTTTTCTGTTTGTGGTGTTCATTTTTTGAGTGTTTTCACGGTGTTTGTAATTGTGTTGCCGATGCTTGTGTGTGTGTGTGTGTGGTGTGTGTGTGTGTGTGTGTGTGTGTGTGTGTGTGTGTGTGTGTGTGTGTGTGTGTGTGTGTGTGTGTGTGTGTGTGTGTGATGCTGTTACTCATTGATGGTGCTTGTGATTTTGCGATTTCTGGTTATCCTTTTCGCTGCCTGTGGTTGTTTCTACCGTAGTGTTTGTTTGGTTGGTGGTTGTGATTGTTTTGATAGTGACTGTGTGTGTGTGTGTGTGTGTGTGTGTGTAATCGTTTTCATGTGATTGTACGTGGTGTTTGTGTTTGTCTTTGAGTGTCTAATACTGTTTGTGACTAACCTCTTCACTACAATGGTCTTGCTTGCTTTATGCCCACTTCCTTCAGACGATTTTACATTGCATGGGAGAGACTTTTCGAGGTGGAGGGGGTTAGATATACAGTAGCCAATTAGAGAGGCCTTTAAGTTGAGTAAAATCGTCTGGAAGCAGGTGAAGTATGCTAATGAAATGCTTTGTCGAATTTAAGGGAGTCTTAGTGTTGTGACTGTTGTTTTGATTATTATTCTGTTGTCTGATTGTGTTGGTGTATGTCATTGTTTTGATGTTAATGTTTTTCAAGACCTGTATTTGCTGTTGATTGTGACTGTTTTTGTTGCTTATTACTGTCTGTTTTGTGATTGTTGATGGTGTTTGGTTGTTACACCAGCACGGGAAAGCGTGAGGGGGTCGTGTTTAGTTTGGTTTGTCTGTTTGTCATCCTGTTTGTTAGCAAGATTACTGAAAAAAATTTGGATGGGGTCGCACCAAATTTGGCATAGTGATTGAGGACCATCAGAGGAACAGGTGACTGATATTGGACCGATAAAGGTCATAGGTCAGAGGCAAGTTCCATTCAGCTATGATCCTATTTTCTTCAAACTTGGTGGAAGGATTTAGGGATAGGAAAGGATGAAGTGATTCAGTTTTGTTTGGCCAATTTGAGGTAACTGTCCCATGTTAAGATCAAAGATCGTGCCTTTAAACTAAAATAATTCTGATTCTGTTTGGCTCTACCTTGGTGGAAGGGTTAACGGTTAGTCAGATATGAAATCCCTCTGTTTTCAGGACATTAGGTCAGAAATCAGAGTCACGGGGTAAGGTCGGTTTAAACATTTTTTATCCTGCAGTATCTGAACCAAAGTTGTTGGGTTGTGGGTCAGATAAGGATGAAGCAGTTCAGTTTTTAGAGCCTTCAATTAAAAGTCAAGGGCACAGGGCAGCTTCAGGGCTACTACCTTAAACCGATGTAGGAAGCCGGTGTTGCACTCTCTGAATGCTTCTCAGCGGTAGTATTCTGACGTTTTTGTAACTGTCTGCAGACGATTTTATTTATTTGTTTTTTAATGCTAGGAAGGAGGAACTAAAGGCCACGAGCCCGCAATAGCTGTACCTTCCAAGAAAAAAAAAAAAAAAAAGAGAGAGCCAAATTCAAGATCCGATCATTTCGAGATGCCTGGACACAATGAGTTTGAAAGACTGGAGATCATAAGAAGCAGGAAGTACAGACAGAGGGAGACAGTTCCAGAGTTGACCTATTGCATAAGTGAAGGACTTGGAGTAACGGTTAATTCTTGGATTAGAGTTGCACGGAAAAGAGATGAGAGTTTGCTGCTAAACGAGTGCTACGCGCTCTTTGTAGAGGTGAAGGAATGCAAGCAGACAGTTCAGAGGAGCAGTGACCATTGAAGTAGCGATAGAAAAGAGATAAAGATGCAACTGTCCGGCGAAGAGACAGAGGTTGAAGGGAGCCAGTAAGAGGAGGAGAGTTAATGAGACGAAAAGCCTTTGACTCCACCCTATTGAGAAGAGCTATATGTAGGGAACCTCCCCACACATGCGAGGTGTACTCCACACAGGGGCGGATAAAACCCGTGTATAGAGTCAACAATTGTGCAGGGGTAAAGAAGGAGCGGAGTCGGCTTCCACACGTAATCTCTTGGAAGCAGATTTTACAAGAGATGCAATATGATCTTTCCAAGATAAGTCCCGAATGAATGAATCATCAAGCATGCTCAAGGATGATGCAGGATTAAGGTGAATTTTATTAAACATTAGTAGGTACACTTGTGGAAGATATTGTCGGGTTGATAGGTGGAAGAACTGAGTCTTTGATGCATTAAAAATAAGATTATTTTTACCCCAGTCAGAGATACGAGCCAAGTCAGACATAAGGTGTGCCATAGCCTCATCCCTTGTTTGCTGAAGTAACTTCTGAAATGGACGTTGCGGGAACCGAACGGAATGGTGAAGGGTGGAGTCATCAGCGTACGAGTGGATAGGGTTAGAGGTACAGCTTAGAAGGTCATTGATGAATAAAAGGAAGAGAGTTGGTGATAGGACAGAGCCCTGAGGAACACCACTGTTGATAGATCTAGGAGAAGAACGATGGCCGTCTACAACAGCGGCTATACCCTGTAGAACGACCAGAAAAAGGCTACAGATGCAGGCACAGATAGAAGGATAGAAACCGTAAGAGGGCAGTTTGGAAATTAAAGATTTATGCCATACTCTATCATAAGCCTTTTGAGATGTCGAAGTGCAATGGCAAAACTTTCGCCAAAGTCCCGAAAGGAGGATGACCAGGAGTCTGAAAATTAAGCATAGGCTAGAATTCTGGAAGTGAAAGTGTAGCCTTCTTTAACCTCTTCGCAACGAGAACCGTTTCTAGACTGAATTATTTCATTTGGATATAGTAAACTAAATGAAAATGACGCCGTCTTACTGAAAGAGTTAACAGTAAAGTCGGTGGGTTGTTTTCATGTCTGTTGTTTGACTCTTTAAATATTTTTATGGTTGATTTCATTGCAACTGTGGTCAGGATTGCTGTGGTGGTGTAGTGGTGGTGCGATGATGCTGATATACGGTGGTGGTGGTTTTGTGGTAGAGTGACGGAGTGGTGATGCATGATGGTGTGGTGGTACTGGAGTTAGAGGTGTGGCGTATGCTAATGGTGTGGTGGTGGTGTGTCAGATTTTGGTGGTGATGTTGACAGACAAATTGGTATTAGTGAATGTTTGTGTTTTGGTGGTGTGGTGATGGTGATGCAGTGTTGTTGATGGTAGTAGTGTTATTGATGTTAGAGGTGGTAGCGGTGTTGGTGGTGGTTGTGGTGGTGATGATGGTAGTAGTGTTGCTGATGGTAGTGGTAATGGCAGTGCAGAGTTGGTGGTGGTAGTGGAGTTAATGATGTTGGTGAAGTGGTGCTAGTAATGGTGGTGCAGAGTTGATGATAGTGATGTTATATAGTGATGATGGTGCAGAATTGGTGGTGGTGGTCGTGATGCAGAGTTGGCGGTCTTAGTGGTGTTGGTGATGGTGGTGCAGAGTCGGTGGTGGTGGTGTGACAAGGAATACTGATGATGGTTTGTGGTGGTGCGACGCAGAAACTGGTGTTGGTGTGACGCAGAAACTGGTGGTGGTGTGACGCAGAAACTGGTGGTGGTGTGACAGATACTTTGTAGTGTGACGCAAATACTGGTGGTGATGATGGTGTGATATGATGCAAATGTTAGGGTGATGTATTGATGGTGTGACGCAGAGACTGGTAATGTGACGCACGTAGTGGTGGTATGGTGGTGTGACGCAAATACTGGTGTAGTGGTTGTGTGACGCAAATAGTGGTGGTATGGTGGTGTGACGCAAATAGTGGCGGTGTTTTGGTGTGATGCAAATACTGGTGTAGTGGTTGTGTGATGCAAATACTGAGGGTGGTGTGACGCAGATACTGATTGTGGTGATGGTGTGATGTGATGCAAATATTAGAGTGATGTATTGATGGTGTGACGCAGATACTGGTGCTATGGTGGTGTGACGCAAATACTGGTGGTATGACGCAAATACTGGTGTAGTGGTGGTGTGACGCAAATAGTGGGTGGTATGGTGGTGTGACTCAGGTACTGGTGTAGTGGTGGTGTGATGCAAATACTGAGGGTGGTGTGACGCAGATACTGGTAGTGGTGGTGGTGGTATGTACTGTGCTCGTGTCTTGAATGACCTATAAGCGTAATGGTAATGGTAGTTGTGGCAGTGCGGAGGAGGCAGACGTGATTGTGTGGTAGCCTCACTCACTGTAGGTAAGGTGGTAGTGGTAGCTGTGGTAGTAGTGGTAAACGTAGTGGTAGGTGTGGTTGCAGTGGTAGTGGTAGTAGGTATGGTGGCAGAAGTAGTGATAGTGGGTTGTTTGGTGGTAGAGGTTGGTGTGGTGGCAGTGGTACTGGTTGGTGTGGTTGCAGTGGTACTGGTTGATGTGGTGGCAGTGGTACTGGTTGGTGTGGTTGCAGTGGTACTGGTTGATGTGGTTGCAGTGGTACTGGTTGATGTGGTTGCAGTGGTACTGGTTGGTGTGGTGGCAGTGGTAGTGGTAGGTGTGGTGGCAGTGGTACTGGTTGATCGATCTGGTGGCAGTGGTAGTGGTAGGTGTGGTTGCGGTGGCAGTGGCAGTTGTAGGTGTGGTAGCAGTGGTAGATGTGGTGGCAGTGGTAGGTGTGGTGGCAGTGGCAGTGGTAGGTGTGGTGGCAGTGGCAGTGGTAGGTGTGGTTGTAATGACGGTGGTAGGTTTGGTGGCAGTGACTTTGGTAGTGTGGTGGCAGTGTTAAGTTTGGTGGTAGTGATAGGTGAGGTGGCAGTGGTTGTGGTAGGTGTGGAGTAATATGTGGTGGCAGAGATAATGGGGACATCCGATGAACAAATGTGGTAGTGGTAATATGGTAGTAGTAATATGATAGTGGTAGTAATGCATAATTGTGTAGTGTGGTAGCACTTGTTGCTAGTTTTAATAATAGTAGTAGTAATGGTACTCGGGGTAGTTGTGTGGTAGTGACGGTAGCTGTAGTGTAGGGTATGTCCGTAGCTTTATTGTGGTAGTGAAGATAGTGGTACTTTCACGGTAAGCTGCCTTGTCAGGAGTTGTGGCTGTGGTTATGGTAGTGCTGGTAGTATTGGCAGTGTGGTAGAGATAACGTGGTAGTGGATGGGAGGCAGTGGTGTGTGCTAAAGGCAGTGTTGTTATGGTAGTGTGGCAGTGGTGGTGGTATATGTTAGTGTTGTGGTTATGTATGTGGTGGTGTCTTCGTGGTGGTGGTATACATGTGTGTGGTAGTGTGGTGGTTGTGATGGTTTAGTGTTTGAAAATGGGGGTTATTCATTCATCCGTTACTGTCGGAAATGATGACTGACTACAAAATATTCCCTAGTATGTGGTAGTGTGGTGCTGTGGTGATATACTCCGGTGGTTTGATGTGGTATAATTTGTAGTATGGTGTGATGGTATAAATGGTAGTTATGTGATGGTGGTCGTGGTGGTGTATGTGTGGTAGTATGGTAGTGCAAAATGTGGTACTGTTGTGGAAAGTGTGGCAGTGTGGTAGAGACAGTGTGGCAGTGAATTGTATGTAAATTTAATGAGAAAATGTGTCGCAGTAGTGTGGGCGTTCAAGTAGTGGTAGTGTGGTAGTGGTGGTAGTGTGGTAGTAGTGGTAGTGTGGTAGCGTACTGGAGAGAAGGATGGTGGTATTGCGTTAGTTATGGTAGTAGTATGGTCGAGGAAGTACGATTTTGATAGTGTGGTATGGTGTGAGAGAAAGATGAAGGAAGTGTGGTAGAGAGTGAGATCGTTACTGTGTGTGTGTGTGTGTGTGTGAGAGAGAGAGAGAGAGAGAGAGAGAGATGGTGGTAGTGTGGTACATTCCGAAAGTATGGTGGTGGTAGTATGGTAGAGTGAGTTGGTGGTATATAGAAGAAAGAGTACAGTAAGATGGTGCCAGTGTGGTGGAGTGTAGAAAGAGTGAGATGATGGCAGTGTGGTAGAGAGAGTAAGATGGTGGCAGTGTGGTAGGGAGTAAGATGGTGGCAGTGTGGTAGAGAGTAAGATGGTGGCAGAAAGTAAGGTGGTGGCAATGGGATAGAGAAAGATGGTGTGTGTGTGTGTTTGTGTGTGTGTGTGTGAGAGAGAGAGAGAGAGAGAGAGAGAGGGTGGTAGTGTAACAGATAGTAATGTGTTAGTGGGGAGTAAAATGTTGTAAACTTGTTAGTGGTAATGTGGCGGGGAGAGAGAGAGAGAGAGAGAGGAGAGAGAGAGAGAGAGAGAGAGAGAGAGAGAGAGAGAGAGAGAGAGCGGTAATATGGTAGAGAGAGAATGATGGTAGGAGTGTGGCAGTGAGGTAGTAGGTGTGGTAGGGGCAGTTGTGAGTGTGGTAACCAGGTAGAGAGAGAAACACCAGCGTCGGAAGTGATGTTTGGTTGCTAATGAAGTAAAGGTGGTTGTGTGGTAGAGGTGGTAGTCTGATGGTTGCAGTGTGACAAAGCAAAATGGTGGCAGATGTACTGTGGTAGTATGATAGTGGCAGATGTGGTACTGTGGTAGTATGATGGTGGCAGATGTGGTACTGTTGTAGTATGATGGTGGCAGATGTGGTACTGCGGTAGTAATATGGTGGCAGATGTGGTACTGTGGTAGTAGAATGGTCACTGGTGGCGGATGTGGTACTGTGGTAGTATCGTGGTGGCAGATGTACTGTGGTATTACGATGGTGGCAGATGTGGTACTGTGGTAGTAGGATGATGGCAGAGTTGGTACTGTGGTAGCAGGATCGTGGCAGATGTGGTACTGTGGTATCAGGATGGTGGCAGTTGTGGTACAGAGGTAGTAGGATGGTGGCAGTTATGGTACTGTGGTAGCAGGATGGTGGCAGATGCGGTGGTGTTGTAGGAGGATGGTGGCAGATGTGGTACTGTGGTAGTTGGATGGTGGCAGATGTGGTGGTGTGGTAGTAAGATGGTGGCAGATGTGGTACTGTGGTAGTAGGATGGTGGCAGATGTGGTGGTGTGGTAGTAGGATGATGGCAGATGTGGTGGTGTGGTAGTAGGATGGTGGGAGATGTGGTGGTGTGGTAGTAGGATGGTGGGAGATGTGGTGGTGTGGTAGTAGGATGGTGGGAGATGTGGTGGTGTGGTAGTAGGATGGTGGGAGATGTGGTGGTGTGGTAGTAGGATGGTGGCAGATGTGGTGGTGTGGTAGTAGGATGGTGGCAGATGTGGTGGTGTGGTAGTAGGATGGTGGCAGATGTGGTGGTGCGGTAGTAGGATGGTGGCAGATGTGGTGGTGTGGTAGTAGGATGGTGGGAGATGTGGTGGTGTGGTAGTAGGATGGTGGCAGATGTGCTACTGTGGTAGTAGGATGGTGACAGATGTACTGTGGTAGTTGGATGGTGGCAGATGTGGTGGTGTGATAGTAGGATGGTGGCAGATGCGGTGGTGTGGTAGGAGGATGGTGGCAGATGTGGTGGTGTGATAGTAGGATGGTGGCAGATGTGGTACTGTGGTAGTAGGATGGTGGCAGATGTGGTGGTGTGGTAGGAGGATGGTGGCAGATGTGGTACTGTGGTAATAGGATGGTGGCAGATGTGGTACTGTGATAGAGTAGGAAGGTGATGTGTGATAGAGGCAGTAGTATCAGTGTAGTTGAAACAGTAAGGTGGCAGGAATGTGGTATAGGCACTGGTGGCAGTGTGGTTATGCTGCCAGTGTGGTGATGGTGTCAGTGGTGGTATCCGTGGTTGGTGGTGGTGTCAGTGATGGTGGTGCCAGTTTGGTGGTAATAGCGTTCGTGTGGTGGTCGTATTAGTGCACTGTTGACGGAATCAGTGTGGTGATGTCACTGTGGTGGTGGTGATGGTATAGTGTGGTGGTGGCATAGGGTGGTGGTGGCATAGGGTGGTGGTGGTATAGTGTGGTGGTAGTATGATGTGGTGGTGGTATCTGTGGTGATGGTGTCATTGTGGTGTTGGTGTCATTGTAGAGGTGTTGGGAGTGTGGTGGTATCATTTGTGGTAGAAGTGGAGTGATGGTTGTGTCAGTGTGGTGATGTCATTGTGGTGGTATCAGTGTGGTGGTGTCATTGTGGTAGAAGTGGCATGATGGTTGTGTCAGTGTGGTGATGTCAGTGTGGTGGTGGTGTCATTGTGGTAGAAGTGGCAGGGTAGTTGTGTCAGTGTGGTGATGTCGCTATGGTGGTATCAGTGTGGTGGTTTCATTGTGGTAGGAGGGACAGGGTGGTTGTGTCAGTGTGGTGATGTCACTGTGGTGGTATCAGTGTGGTGGTGTCATTGTGGTAGAAGGGGCAGGGTGGCTGTGTCAGTGTGGTGATGTCACTGTGGTGGTATCAGTGTGATGGTGTCATTGTGGTAGAAGGGGCAGGGTGGTTGTGTCAGTGTGGTGATGTTACTGTGGTGGTGTTACTGTGGTAGAAGTGGCGGGGTGGTTGTGTCAGTGTGGTGATGTCACTGTGGTGGTGTTACTGTGGTAGAAGTGGCAGGGTGGTTGTGTCAGTGTGGTGATGTCACACTGGTGGCGTTGTTGTTGTGGTAGAAGTGGCGGGGTGGTTGTGTCAGTGTGGTAGAAGGGGCAGAGTGGTTGTGTCAGTGTGGTGATGTTATTGTGGTGGTAGCATTGTGGTGGTGTCATTGTGGTAGAAGGGGCAGGGTGGTTTTGTCAGTGTGGTGATGTCACTGTGATGGTGGTGTCATTGTGGTAGAAGTGGCGGGGTGGTTGTGTCGGTGTGGTGATGCCAGTGTGGTGGTGACATTGTGGTGGGAGTGGCAGGGTGATTGTGTCAGTGTGGTGGTGTCATTGTGGTAGAAGGGGCAGGGTGGTTGTGTCAGTGTGGTGATGTCACTGCGGTGGTATCATTGTGGTTGTGTCATTGTGGTAGAAGGGGTAGGGTGGTTGTGTCAGTGTGGTGATGTCACTGTGGTGGTATCAGTGTGGTAGAAGTGGCGGGGTGGTTGTGTCAGTGTGGTGATGTCACTGTGGTGGTGGTGTCAGCGTATTGGTGATGGCAGTGTGGTAGTGTCATTGTGGTAGAAGTGGCAGGATGGTGGTGTCGGTGTGGTGGTGATGAGTGTTGTGGTGGTATCAGTGTAGTGGTGGTGGCAGTGTGGTGGTGTCTGTGCGTTGAAGTGTCAGTTTGTTAGCTGTGGTAGTGTGATGGTGTCATTGTGGTTGTAGTGCAGTGGGGTTGAGACATAAGTGTGGTAGAGGTGGCACTGTGGATGTGATGCACTATGGTAGTTATCAGTGTGGTGGTGATGTAGTGTGGTAGAGGTGGCACTTGCTGTAATGTAGTGTGGTAGTTATCAGGTTGGTGGTGATGGAGTCGGTGGTGGTGGTGGTGGTGGTGTAGTGTGGGTGAGGTTTGAATGAGGTGGAGGTGGCAGTGTGGTAGACAGAAATAGTTACTGTCGTTGTGGTAAAGGTAGTATTGTCAATGTGGTAGAAGGAGTAGGGTGGCAGGAGTGTGGTAGAGCCAGTGGTGGTAGTGTGGTAGTGAGAGTAAGATGGTAGCCGTGTAGTATGGTAGTGGCAGTGTGTGGAACGTAAGATGGCTGTACTGTAGTGAAGAACAACAGTATTAATATAGTTTGGTAATTCGAAGTGTGGCAGAGCTCAAGATGTGGTAGTTTGGTAGCTGTAGTGTGGTAGAGAGATGATGATGGCAGTTTGGTAGTGGTAGTGTGGTAGAGAGATGATGGTGGCAGTTTGGTAGTGGTAGTGTGGTAGAGAGATGATGGTGGCAGTTTGGTAGTGGTAGTGTGGTAGAGAGATGATGGTGGCAGTTTGGTAGTGGTAGTGTGGTAGAGAGATGATGGTGGCAGTTTGGTAGTGGTAGTGTGGTAGAGAGATGATGGTGGCAGTTTGGTAGTGGTAGTGTGGTAGAGAGATGATGGTGGCAGTTTGGTAGTGGTAGTGTGGTAGAGAGATGATGGTGGCAGTTTGGTAGTGGTAGTGTGGTAGAGAGATGATGGTGGCAGTTTGGTAGTGGTAGTGTGGTAGAGAGATGATGGTGGCAGTTTGGTAGTGGTAGTGTGGTAGAGAGATGATGGTGGTAGTATGGTTGTGGTAGTGTGGTAGAGATGATGGTAGCAGTTTGGTGTTGGTAGTGTGATAGATGATGATGGTATTTTGGTCGTGGTAGTGTAGTACAGAGAATAACACGGTGACAATTTTGCTCTAGTAGTATGGTAGAGATTAAAGTGATGGTAGTTTTGTACTGGTAGTGTGGTACGGTAGCGAACGAGGTAGCACAAGCGAGGTAGAGAGAGTAGTGTCAGGTGTAACAGTGTGGTAGAGCTAATGATAAAAAAGTAGGATGGCAGAGCGTTGGTGTAGGAGTGAAATTTTTTTATGGTGTCAGTGTGGTAGAGCCAGTGGTGGTGTCATTGTGGTAGAATGCAGTTGTGGTGTCAGTGTGGCAGAGGCAGTTTTGGTGTCATTGTGATACAGGCAGTTGTGGTTTCATTGTGGTATAGGAGTGGTAGTGCCAGTGTGAGGCAGTAGTGATGTCATTGTGGTAGAGGCAGTTGTGGTTTCATTGTGGTATAGGAGTGGTAGTGTCAGTGTGAGGAAGTGGTGATGTCACTGTGGTAGAGGCAGTGGTGGTGTCAGTGGTGGCAGCGGCGGCAGTGCGGCAGTGGTGGCAGGAGGGCAGGGGACCACCGCACTAGTTGAACCAGTCATTGTTAAAGGGGAACAGCCAGCCCACCCTGCCGCCCGCTGCACACACCCTCACTACACACCCTGCCGCCCGCTGCACACACATACCCTCACTACACGCCCTGCCGCCCGCTGCACACACCCTCACTACATACCCTTCTGTCCACTGCAAAGCAACACACCCTGACACCCGCTGCACACACCCTTAGTACACATCCTGCCGCCCACTGCACACACCCTCACTGCACACCCTTCCGCCTGCTGCACACACCCTCACTACTCTCCCTGCCACCCCATGAAACCCCTGTGCCACACTCACTACACACACCCTTAGTGTACACCGTGCCTCCCTCACTAAGCACTCCCTGTACAAACACCCTTCTGCCCTCAGTACAGATACCCTGCCCATCAGCTACACACACCCTCACTACACACCCTGCCACGCTCACTACATGCATCCTTACTAGACATCCTGCCACACTCGCTTCACACACCCTGCCAAAACACTATACATGCTCTCCCACGCTCACTACACACTCACACCACAGCCTCACTACATAGCCTAACGCCATCCTCACTACACCCTCACACCACACTCCTTCCACACCACACTCCCTCCACACCACACTCCCTCCACACCACACTCCCTCCACACCACACTCCCTCCACACCACACTCCCTCCACACCACACACACACACCCACACCACACACACACACCCACACACACACACACACACACACACACACACACACACACACACACACACACACACACACCCGCACCCGCACCACACCTTCACACCACACCCCCCCACACTACATACCCTCCCCCCCACTCCCCCCCACACCACACACACTGGCACCACACCCTCACACCACACCCTCACTGCACACTCTCACACTACACACCTTCACACTATACACACATCATTATGACTTTTTCTTTTTTTTTGCAGTTATATTTTTTTTCTTTTTAGTATTGTGGAATTTGGGAGACAGCCACTTTCCCTAATGTGATTGAAACCCATGGAAAATTCTGTTATTTCCTACACACACACACACATGAACTGAAATTGTATGTTAGGTAAAAGCGAATTAGTTGTTTTATTTTCAGGTAAAATCGCTACTGTTCACTCAGGTATTTCACTCATAAAATTGAAGTTACCTTATGCCAGTCAGAACGATGGGAAAGTGTGTGTGTGTGTGTGTGTGTGTGTGTGTGTGTGTGTCTGTGTGTGCGTGTGTTTTTAGAGATGGGTGAAAGAGATGTGTTGGGGGTGGGGGTGTGATTTTGGGCTGGTTTGGGTGTTAGTGATGTGCGTATTGGTTTTGGTGTAGATGTGGGTGGTCAGTGAAGGTTGGTATATGTGATTTGGGTATGGGTGTGGGTGTGGGCGTGGGCGTATGTGTGGGCTGTTTGGGTGTAAGTGATGAGTTGGTATTCCTGTAGGTGTGATTGTAAGTTGGTGTATGTGGTGTGGATGTGGGTGTTGGTGTAGGTGGAGGCTGGTATTGATCCGACTGGTGTCATTATTGGTGTAGGTATAAGTTGTGTGGTGAGTTGATTGGTGTAGCATTGAGTAGTGTAAGTAGGTTAGTGGAGGCCAAAGTGGAGTGATATTGGATTAGGGGAAGTGGTGTGTGTGATCTGGTGTAGTTGTTAGTGCTATGAATGTAAGCCTGTTGTTGCGGCAAGTGGTGTAAGTGTAGGCTTGTGTAGGTGTAAGTGGTGCGTGTGGTTAGTATAGCTGTAAGTGGTGGAGTGTAGGCTGGTGTATGTGTGAACAGTAAGTGTAAGTTGGTGTAGGTGGTTTGAGAGTATGGTGGTGTATGCCTGTAGTGTAAGTACTGACTGGTGTCGATTTATATGATGTAGGTGTAGTCTGGTTTATGTGTAAGTGTATGCTGGTGTGGGTGTATGTAATGTAAATGTAGGTTGATGTAGATGTTTGTGGTGAGATTGTAGGCCTAAGCTGGTGTAGTTTTGTGGTGTGAGTGTAGGCTGGTGTAGTTTTGTGGTGTGAGTGTAGGCTGGTGTAGTTTTGTGGTGTGAGTAGGCTGGTGTAGTTTTGTGGTGTAAATGTAGGCTGGTGAAGTAGTAAGTAGTGTGTAAGGTGTAGGGTGCTGTAGGTGTGCGAGTATACGGTGTAAGTTAAGCTGATGGAGTGTGTGTGTGTGTGTGTGTGTGTGTGTGTGTGTGTGTGTGTGTGTGTGTGTGTGTGTGTGTGTGTGTGTGTGTGTGTGTGTGTGTGTGTGAGAGAGAGAGAGAGAGAGAGAGTATAGATGTGTCTGGGTTTGGATGTAGGTGCAAATGCGTGTAGTTGCTGGTAGCTGTAGGTGTAAATGGATATTGGCAGTTATGGGAGCGTGGTGTTGAAATATGTGGATATATGTATGAAAGAGGGAATGTAGTAGTGAGGTTCTATATCTGTGTAATTATGTATGAAGTGGTGTATAAATGTATGAGTGTGTGTGTGTGTATTAGCATGTATTAGACGGTGAGCAAGTGTGCAGAATTGGTAGTGAAGGTGTGTATAGTGCAGGTGTGTGGTGTGTTTAGTAGTGTAATTGTTCCGGTGATTATAGGTGTTGCTACGCTTAACCCTTACCGGCATGTATGTACCACCTCTAGGTGTGTTGATTTGGGAAACGTTTCGAATTGGAGGATTTAGATATTGGTAGCGACCGTGCACCATCCACTCACCCGATGTAATTCTCATCTTACTATCATAATAATATGTAATAGTCATTGATATATAGAACAGTGGGTAAAGGCTTGCACAAGAAGTCATGTCTGGTGCACAGGGAAAGTCGCACGCATAATCAAGCCAGGAATGTTAAAACGATCTCCATTTAGCTCAGACAGTACAAGATTTTCATGATACTGCAGCATAACCAACTTAAGCCAGGTATCTAACGTCATGGAAACTACCCATGGAAAATACCACACACACACACACACACACACACACACACACACACACACACACACACACACACACACACACACACACACACACACACACACACACACACACACACACACACACACACACACACACACACACACACACACACACACACACACACACACACACACACACACACACACCAGTCGGAAATCGGAGAGGTAATCAGAGAAGGAGAGAGGAGATCTTAGCCAGGAGAATAGAGTAGGAAGGCAGCAGCAAGCAGTGGGTCGCCACTGTATCAGTAAAACTCACATATCCACGAATTGTCTATACATCACCTCCTCCTATGAGACAAGGTAGTTGTGTGTGTGTGTGAGAGAGAGAGAGAGAGAGAGAGAGAGATAGTAGTATAATCTTTCACATGCTTATAGCTGCAAGTATACTCCACCATTCCCATTACGTCTGTATACGATTTCGTTCAACTTTGGAAAGAACTTAACAAAAATGTCTTACACTGAAAGTGTTATAGTAGCTGGATGTACTTAACCCTTCCGATCACATCAGTAGGATTTTGTTCTTGATGACTCCAGACGATTGTAATGGTAGTGAGGATGGGTGTAGGTGTGAGGTGTGCCCATTACCATAATAATTGTTACCTTGGTTGTAGGGTGTAATAGGTGACCTTACGAGCATGTTTGGTGTATTTTATTCCTGCATCCCATCGATGATTATGTTAAAAGGGGGTGTAGTGAGGATGAGTGTAGGTGTGCCGTGGTTTTAGTAGTTTAAGTGCTTCCATGATCGCTTTACTCTTCCCAGCAAGTTTGGATTATTCATGCTACCTCCAGACGATTTTATTGAACTTGAGATGGATGTGTAATTGTTCCCTGGATTGTAGGTGTTGAGTGAAGTCGAAGGGGAGCTGCAAGGCTTGGTGGATGAGTTTGAGAGTGTGTGTAAGAAACGGAACCTAAAGGTGAATGTAGGGAAGAGTAAAGTGATGGTCTTTGAGAGAGGTGAAGTTAGTGAATGTACAGCGAGGTTAGATGGTGAGGAATTGGAAAATGTGAGTACGTTTAAGTATTTGGGTAGTGTGATGAGTAAGGATGGAGGTTTGTAGGGTGAAGTGCTTGAAAGGGTACAGCAGGGAAGAAAGGTTGCTGGCTCCTTGAAAGCAGTGATAAGAAACAGGGAAGTGAGCATGGAAGTGAAAAAGTTACTACATGACAGTATTGTGATACCAACTCTAACGTACGGAAGTGAAGCTTGGACATGGTTGGAAGGACACAAGTCAAGAGTGAGAGCAGTGGAAATGAGTTATTTAAGAGGAGCCTGTGGAGTCACGTGGAGAGACAGGCTGACGAATGAGGATATAAAGGAGCGTTGTGGTGTGGATGTGGATGTGATAGGAAGCGTTATGAGGAACACACTGAGGTGGTTTGGCCATGTGGAGAGGATGGAGGGTGAAAGACTGACGAAGAGAGTGTATGTGAGTGAGGTGGAGGGGGGAAGAGGGAGGGGGAGGCCGAGGATGAGATGGAGGGATGGGGTGGAGAGGTATATGAGAGAGGGGGGTGTGAGTTGGGAGCAGGGCAGTGAAATGGCGGGGGACAGGGCGACTTGGAGGCGATTTGTTTGTGGCCACCCCAAACGGGATTGAGGCGTCTGGCAATAGATAGATAGATAGATAGATAGAATAGCCGAGAATACTTAACCCTTCAGAGCACGACTACATTTTACTCTCAGCCACTAGACGGTTTTATTGAAGGGGTTAATGGGGGTAATAACTAACACATCCAACTCGAAAAGTCTCTCAAGTGTCTGGTTGTAGCATGAGAATGAAATGTCGTAGTAATGAAGGGATTAATTAACATCATCACTACTACGTTCATCCGGAGTTTAATAATGTCGTCTGGGAGGGTCAAGAATAGGATGGAAAAAAAGCCTAGGTAATTGGTTAACCCTTCCACTACAAGGGGTTAGACGTAAGTTGGGTAAAACTGTTTGAAGGTAGCAAAAAAATAATAATAATAATAATAATAATGGCACTGATGTTATAACCCCTGAACTGCGTAAAGTTTGTGTATGATAAATAAAATCGTCAGGAGGTAACCAGAATAAGATACTGATGCCTCCACTACTCCACTGTTTGTTGTTGTGGACCCCAGGCACTGAAACATGAACCCGGTGGACTGCAGAGTGAGGTTGCCCTTTTCCTGCAATCAACCAGCCTTCTTTCGGGGATTAGGGAGGGAGTGCAGGGACGGTTGTATAATTGGGCAGTGGAGTCGCCCAGTTACATCGGTGCCACCATGTGAAGGCGACCCTCTCCAGCATACATCATCGCTGTTGAGGGTTATAGGCACCGTTTTTAATTCTTTAACCCCATCAGCCCAATTACTTCTTTCGTTTTGGACTTTCTGCATTCGAGTGCTTTTATTCTGCTTAAGAGAAAGTGTTCAGACCGGAGTAGTTTCCCTTAGCCTTCATTAACTATTCTATGTCATCGTATCATTCAGTCCTGTTTTCCCCGTAAGTAGCGTCGGGACTCAGTGATAGGCTACTTAGTTCATACATTTTTAAGTCCCAAGTCGCTCGTCCGTGAGTGGTACTATGGGAACAGTAGCCCCAGCCTTCCCTTATATTTAAACCCTTAAGTGCCACGTCCAGGTAGAGCGCCTTAATCCGCTAGACCACCAGGCGTCTTGTTTGGTTAAATGGTTACCACTCAACGTAATGAAAATTTTCCTGAGCATTCATGAAACCATCTGGCTTGTCAGGGAGCACTGAAGCAAGTGAGTGGATGGTTTATCACACGACAACGACGATACCCCCTCCTCCTCCACAGAGAGAGAGAGAGAGAGAGAGAGAGAGAGAGGTTGCTTTTTAACCCCTTCAAGTACAAACGACCTTTCCTGAGTAAAATCGTGTGGCGGTAGAAAATAATAATAATAATAATAATAATAACAGTTGTATTAGGATATTTTATTCGGTGTAACACGTTCAGTTTTTGCTCAGGTAAAAGAACTCTAGTCAGCGAACAGCATAAATATCTATCTCGAGTAAGTGTCTCATGTCGTTCACTTTAACTTGCAGATTTTCGTCCTTTCGCAGCCTGTTTCCCTTAGCTTAGAGTCAGAATAGGTCAGTAGTACGGCTGTGTGTCCTTTCCATGGCACTTCTTCGTGACTAGCATTATATTCTAGTGTTAATCTCTGATCACAGCTCACCATTCAAGACGGAGAGATTGCAGTTTTATGCCTAGTTAAAGTGAACATAGTATAGATATTTCAGCTAAAACAAGACGATTTTCTTAATCCGAAATGCTATCACTCAAGAATACCAACATCTTCACTCCCGTTGTTTTTGTTTTGTTCTTGATACCGCCGGACGATTTTATTCAGTTTCGGAAAGCCGCTTCAAAGGAAATGAGTTACTGAAGGCTGTACCCCACCCTTCAAGTGAGAAAAGTTTGTCTTAAGCTGAATAAAGTCGTCAGAAAATGGCAGGAATAGAAAATATACGACATACTTGGGGTGTGCAGTTAAAGTGGTCAGAAAAAATCGCAGTTAATCCCCCTCATGGTCTGAACAGCTGTGGTATTCCTGGACGATTTTTTTTTCAAGTGGGAGTGAGTCATAGGAGCCTGAGAGAGTTAATATTGCCACAATTAACCCTTTCGTAATCAGGGCAACTCTATCATTATATTCCAGCTCACCCCAGACTATTTTATTCAGCTGAGTGAGTCACAGGGGCGTTATTGAGGTTACCCATTTACTTATAGGGCGATTCTCTTAAGTTCGCCTGCAGCTTCCAGACGATTTTAACCTAATCGTTTTTTTTTTATTATTATTATTATTATTATTATTCTTACTATCCCCAGCCGATTGTTCAGCTTACGATTATTATTTTTTTTTTTTTTAATCTTTGCTGTCCCCAGGCGATTATTCAGCTTACGATTATTATTATTATTTTTTTTTTTTTTTGCTATCCGCAGCCGATTATTCAGCTTACGAGTATTTTTTTTTTAATCCCAAAACAATTATTCAGCTTGCTTGTATTTTTTTTTTTTTTTTTTTTTTTTTTTTTTTTTTCCCAGCCGATTATTCAGCTTGGGAGTAGTTTTTTTCAAATTAATTCTTGCCGTCCCTGGCCGATTATTCAGCTTACGAGTAGTGTAAGGAAGGGGTTGTTGAAGGCTGCAGCTGCCCCCTACAGTTCAAAGTCTTTCCTGAGGCAAATGGAATTGTTTGAAGCTAATAATAGAAATAAGTAAATGAATAATAATGATAAGAAAGAATACAGTAGTAGTAGTAATAATAATAATAATAATAATAAGAATAATAATAATAATAATGTCATGGTAGGGAGGTGGTCAGTTACATAGTTCGTAAATTCCTCTCCCCCTCGACACCCACCTTGCAGTATCATGACGTATTCTAGTGGGCGTAGATTCCCTTGCAGTTTATTAACGATTTATGTACAGGATGGCCCAGGTATTGCACCCACTTTATTCTCGTGTGTTGTGAGTGCGGCTGATTCTGCTGGTGTGGGTGTAAGAGTGAATGTTGCTGTGACTACAACACTAAGGCAAACACCCAACTCCTTGACCGGGTGACGTCCCGTGTAGTTTTATTTTCCCTAATAGGCCACCGTAATCTTTCTTACAATGTAGGAAAGATTTCATAATGGTCGTGTTTAATCCCTTCAGTTCGAAATCTTAACCAAAAGCTGAATAACATCACCAGCCGATGGAAAGAATAAAGGGAAAAAGGCATATGGAAAGGGTAAAAGGAAAAGGACATCTCTGGCCTCAGCTGGTGAACCACATGAATCAGTTGACGTCTTTTCTCATTTCAGTGAGGCCATCACCAGACGATTTTATTCAGCTTAGGAAGGGTCCATACCAGTGAAGAGGTTAATCATGGCTGTCAAGTAACCCCTCCAGTGCAGTGAGTCTCCCGGAAGCTGAGTAAAATCGTCTGCAGATAGCAATTGTAAATAAAGCAAGATGTATTCAGAATGAAGAGGTTAAGCATAAGTGATTTGTGACTATAGTTCATTCACCTTAACTTGGTCTAGATTGCCCATCCTTTGCAGTTTATTTCACGTAGCACAGTGGCATTACAAGACAATACCACAGCTCCACAACCATTCCGTGAAACATCTTCGTCACTAGCAACATACTTTCGTGTTTACATCTTGCTACAGCTCAGCGTTCTTGACGGAAAGATGTCAGTTTTAGGCCAAGTTGAAGTGAACAGAATATACTAGAAAATGATAAAAAAAAATACAAAATAGAAGGGAAAACTCAAGAAAAGGAAATTAAGTTGTATATTTATGCCTATCGAGAGCACGAGAGTCAATAGGGTAGCGTGTTTGTATCCAGGTCCATAGTAAACAAACTGAGTCCGCCAGTCTTGTCCCTGTTCACTCAGCGGTATATGTGGGTATCTGAATGTAAACGGACTATTGTGGGTCGTATTATCTTGATAAAGGTAGATTATATGGAGTAGCTGGTAGATGGTGTAGAGTAGCTGGTAAATGGTGCAGAGTAGCTGGTAGATGATATAGGGTAGCTGGTAGATGATATAGGGTAGCTGGTAGATGATATAGGGTAGCTGGTAGATGATGTAGGGTAGCTGGTAGATGATACAGGGTAGCTGGTAGATGATATAGGGTAGCTGGTAGATGATATATTGTAGCTGATAGATGATTTAGGGCAGCTGGTAGATGATGTAGGGTAGCTGGTAGATGATCGAGTAGACATTATGATGTGTTTTTATCTGACGGAACTAAGCAACTCACAACTTGCTATGTCTTGATTTTATGAAATTCAAGGAGCCTTAGTTAGGAGATGAGAATGAGTCTCGTTGGTTACTAGCCAAATCAACCCACTAATTAGACTGCACTTGATTACCGACTGGGCTGAAAGGCGTTACGAATATTTGTCAGGTTAGAAAAATAGGACTATAGCTGGTGAGGCAGGGTATATACTGGTAACACTGACGGCCGTCCTCACAACACACGAGAAGTCACCAGCTGAGTTGTAGAAGTTGGTGTTGGATCGCCCTGTACTGCAGAGGTTCGGGAATATCACTCCATATATACAGTGCTGTCTGCAGGCGCGGAGATCGGAAAGCTTATTGAAAGTACTGGGTAAATCGGTGGAGAGAGAGAGAGAGAGAGAGGTGCATCGAAATGAGAGTCGTTCGTGAAGTGAGATTGCGTTTGACCCCTTCAAGCAGAGAGAGAGAGAGAGAAAAAGAGAGAGGTGCATCGAAATAAGAGTCGTCGGTGAAGTGAGATTGCGTTTGACCCCTTCAAGCAGAGAGAGAGAGAGAGAGAGAGAGAGAGAGAGAGAGAACGATAGTGATGGATAAGATTGACAGGTGGATCAGTATTTATTTAGATATACGAGTACGCCGGGGGTGTGGCGAGGAAATAAAAACGTGGCAAAAAATATATAAAGTATAAAGGGGTATAAATTTCAGAATACAGCGCGAAGGAATAAGTGTTACGAGGTTTCCAAAGCCGCTTAGAATCCGACATCGAATGAAATCTTGAAGGCTGGGACCGTAGAGTTTCTTTTGTGTGGCATTAGGAGCGAAAGTAGTTGTAGTGAATAATAATAATAATAATAATAATAATAATAATAATTATAGTGGTAGTAGTAGTAGTAGTAGTAGTAAGAATAATAGTAATAACAGCAGTCGATCAGAACACCCCCTTAAAGGGCATAAATTTGAAGCAAATGCGCAGTTTCAGAATTTGTTTCGAGTTATGCAGAGAAAGGTATCGTGAAAAATGTACGTCGGAATTCTGAAATTTGTTGCATAGTGTATATACAGACTGTGTGGAGATTGCAGTGGAGGTATAAGAGAGAGAGAGAGAGATGGTACTCTCTTCATCCCCTCTCTTTCTTCCTGCTCCAGCCCCACCTCTCTCTCTCTCTCTCTCTCTCTCTCTCTCACACACACACACACACACACACACACACACACACACACACACACACACACACACACACACACACACACACAGCTGTTTTTAAATTCTTCGTGAATTTTATAACATCGGCCACCAGTACATCTTTACCTCACATAGCAACTCATAAGGATACATGAGTGGAAGCTTAGAACATTACCACCTTGATACATTTAGTAATTTCTTCATATGTAAGATCCAGATTATGTGGAATCGGATACCTTTAGAGAGAGAGAGAGAAAGGGAGAGAGAGAGCGCTAAGTTAAAAAGTTTGGATAGAATTAACTTAGTTTCGGATTGATTGTGTCCTTCTTTCTTGTATTATATTCATTCCCGACCTTTGTCCCTCGGGCTAGGTGCACTTCCTTTTCCGGGTCCGATCTGCGGGTGGGGGAGGTGGGTGGGAAGAGCGTTTGCCTTTACTTTTCTCTCACGACGTCCTGTGTGGGTCGTAGGACTTCTGAGGTACTACTTGTCCTTGCAACGCTGTCTCTCTCTCTCTCTCTCTCTCTCTCTCTCTCTCTCTCTCTCTCTCTCTCAACATCCGGGTCCATGTACCAATTTGTGAAAGCCTCCGCCCTGTCCTGTACCTGCTGGGAGAGTTTGGGGAGAGTTTGGGAGAGTGAGGGAGTGTTTGGGAGAGTGTGGTAAAGTTAGAGGAAGTGTTGGAGGTTGTGGTAGGTATAGGAAGTGTGGGAGAGTACGAGGAAGTGTAGGAGAGTGTGGGAGAGTTAGAGGAAGTGTAGGAGAGTTAGAGGGAGTTCAGGGGAGTGTGGATGAAAGTGGAAAATGTGGAGTGTGGCAGAATACGGAAGAGTTAGAATGGGAGAACTGGAGGGATTGTGAAGCAGTTGAAGGGAGTGTGTGAGCATTGTAGAGGAAGTGTGGGAGAGTTTGGGTGTGTGGAAGGGTTATGGGAGTGTGGGAGAGTTTTGGGGTTTGTGGGAGAGTTTTGGGGAGTGTGGGAGAGTTTTGGGGAGTGTGGGAGATTTTGAGGGGTGTGGGAGAGTTTGAGGGGTGTGTGAGAGAGTTTGAGGGGAGTGTGGGAGAGTATAAGGGGAGTGTGGGAGAGTATGAGGGGAGTGTAGGAGAATATGAGGGGAGTGTGGGAGAGTTGTTAGTGCTAGAGTTTGTGAGAGTGAGGGAATGTGGCTGGGTGGATAAGGTCAGGGAGAGTGTGGGTGGGTGAGTGAGGGACAAGGAGAGTGTGGGTGGGTGAGTGAGTGAGGGACAAGGAGAGTGTGGGTGGGTGGGTGAGTGAGGGACAAGGAGAGTGTGGGTGGGTGAGTGAGTGAGGGACAAGGAGAGTGTGGGTGGGTGGGTGAGTGAGGGACAAGGAGAGTGTGGGTGGGTGGGTGAGTGAGGGACAGGGAAGGTGTGGGTGGGTGAGAATTGGTGGTGATTGGATAAGTACCAGTGGGGATTGGTAGTGTTTAGGTGGGGATTAGATGGTAATAAGGTGAAGGATGATAGTGATTGGTGGGGATTAGGTGAAAATTGGTGGTGATTAGTTGAGGATTGGCGGTGATTAGGTTTGAATTGGTGGTGATTAGGTGGGAATTGGTTGTGATGTGGTGATTAGGTGGGAATTGGTGGTGATTAGTTGGGGATTGGTGGTGATTACTTTTGAATTGGTGGTGACTAGGTGGGATTTGGCCGTGATGTGATCAGGTGAGGATTGGTGGTGATTATGTGGGGGCTGGTGGCGAATAGGTAGGAATTAGGTGGTGATTGGTGGGAATTGGGTGGGGTTGGGCGATGATTGGGTGGGAGTTGGGGATGATT
Source organism: Coenobita brevimanus (assembly GCF_032717465.1). Taxonomy (NCBI): domain Eukaryota; kingdom Metazoa; phylum Arthropoda; class Malacostraca; order Decapoda; family Coenobitidae; genus Coenobita; species Coenobita brevimanus. The sequence goes on from NC_136982.1 coordinate 35,401,519, forward strand.
AGGTGGAGATTATTGGCAGTTAGGTATGCATTGATAGTAAGTTGGTAGTGATTAGGTGGAGAGTGGTGGTTTAATGTTAGATAGGGATTTGTGTGTGTGTTTGCATTGGAGTGTGTGGCTGGGGTGTGAGAGTGGAAGAGTGAGGCAGGTTCGAGAGAGAGAGAGAGAGAGAGAGAGAGAGAGAGAGAGAGGTAAAAATGGATGTTCAGGTATTGAACAACGCGGATCCGGGAAGAGAGAGGGTGGGGGGGGGAGTGTGGGAGGATGGGGTAGGGTGTAGGAGGATGGGGTAGGGTGTAGGAGGATGGGGTAGGGTGTAGGAGGATGGGGTAGGGTGTAGGAGGATGGGGTAGGGTGTAGGAGGATGGGGTAGGGTGTAGGAGGATGGGGTAGGGTGTAGGAGGATGGGGTAGGGTGTAGGAGGATGGGGTAGGGTGTAGGAGGATGGGGTAGGGTGTAGGAGGATGTGGTGGAATGTAGGAGGATGGGGTAGGGTGTAGGAGGATGGGGTAGGGTGTAGGAGGATGGGGTAGGGTGTAGGAGGATGGGGTAGGGTGTAGGAGGATGGGGTAGGGTGTAGGAGGATGGGGTAGGGTGTAGGAGGATGGGGTAGGGTGTAGGAGGATGGGGTAGGGTGTAGGAGGATGGGGTAGAGTGGAGGAGGATGGGGTAGGGTGGAGGAGGATGGGGTAGGGTGGAGGAGGTTGTGGTAGGGTGTAGGAGGATGGGGTAGGGTGGAGGAGGATGGGGTAGGGTATTGGAGGATGGGGTAGGGTGTAGGAGGATGGGGTAGGGTGGAGGAGGGTGTGGTAGAGTGTAGGAGGATGGGGTAGGGTGAGATAAAGTGTAGGAGGATGTGGTAGGGTGGAGCAGGATGTGGTAGGGTGGAGGAGGATGTGGTAGGGTGGAGGAGGATGGGGTAGGGTGGAGGAGGATGGGATAGGGTGGAGGAGGATGGGATAGGGTGGAGGAGGATGGGATAGGGTGGAGGAGGATGTAGTAGGGTGGAGGAAGATGCGGTAGGGTGGAGGAGGATGGGGTGGAGTGTAGCAGGTAGAGGGCGGGTTTATGAGCATGTGGGAAGGTGTATGAGGGTGTGGGGAAAGTGAAGGGGGAGTGTGGGAGAGTGTAGAAGACTTTGGGAGGGTGAAGCCGAGTGTGGGAGTGTGTGAGTGCAGGAGGGTAAAGGAGAGTGGCGGAGAGTGTGGGAGTGTGGATGAGAGTGCGATATAAGGGTGTGTTTGGGAGAGTGTAGAAGACTTTGGGAGGGTGTAGCCTTGTCGGAGTATGTGATTGTAGGAGGGTAAAGGAGCTTGGCGGAGAGTGTGGGAATGGGGATGGGAGTGAGAGGTAATGTAGGAGAGTAAGAGAAAGTTTTGAGAGAGAGAGAGAGAGAGAGAGCGAAGGGGAGGGAAGAATTGGGATGGTATATATAAGAAAATATTGGAGATCGTAGGATAGAATGAAGTTGGAGGCTGTATACAGGAGGAAGTGAGAGAATGAAGGTAAGGAAGTAATTAATTACGTCCGAGTTCGAGAGTAAAAATTAAATGGAAGTCTGGAAGAGGATGGTAAAATAATCGCTAGAGAAAATATATAACAGAAAAACAAACATGCAGGAATGTTTTGTGTGATTTTTTTCTTTCTCATTTGTGGTATATATTTTCGTATTTTTGCTCATTCCAGATGATTTCATGTAGTTTAGGAAAGACCAGATAATTTTTTAGCCCCCAGAAATGACCTATTCTCAAGTGTTTAAATGCCTGTCCTCTGTCTCATGGCTTTTCTGTGTGCAAAGGTTGATTTATGCCAGAGTTCTTTCACCTTAACTTGGTCCAGATTCCATGTAGCTCATTTGCAGAAGATAATAATGCGGTTTTACATCCTGTCCACAGCACTTCTTTGTAACTAGCATCACATTCTGGTGTTAATCTCCTGTTACGGCTCAGTGTTCAAGGTGGAGGGACTGTTGTATGTCAAGATAAGAAGGGTGTAGGAGGTGTATTTGCCGGGGGTAGAAGGCGTATAGTAGTACCGTATCAGCGCTGTTCTCGTGTAACCGTGTGACTAATGGGATTTTCCGAAGCTTAACTCCGGTACGGTAATATATTTTTGAAGTTTATTCTTGCTACCACCAGACGATATTTTTTTTACATACTTAGTAAGTATTTAAATTTGAAATTGGGTAATTATGGCTTTGTCTAAACCCTCGTGTAAGGAATGTCTCCCCTAAGCTGACTAAATATTTCTGGGTGTAAAGAGAATAAACTTAAAAACTAAGTCATTGAAGTGAATAAGTTATCAGTTTGCTGTTAGGTTGAATAAAATGCCTCGAAGTATTTCCAGAACACTGAAAGAGTTGAAAGAAAAGATAAGAGTGTAGTAGGAAAGAGGAAAGGGAGGGAGAGAAAAGGAGAGGAGAAAGTAAGAGTAGAAAGAAAGAAGGAAAAAGAAATGAAGAGGAGTTAGCAAAAGAATAGAAAAGAAGAAAAGAGAGGAGAGGGAAGGTAGGAAGGAGGCAAGTGGAGAAGTAGGCAAAGAATAGAAAAGAAAGAAAAGGAGATTGAATGAAGGAAGGAAGGACATTAATGGAGAAGTATAAAGAGCATAACATGGAAGAAGAGAAAGAGAAAATGAAGAGAGGGAAGAAGGAAGATTTAGATAGTGAACACGAATAAAGAGAAGAGGAGGAAAGCAAGGGCATAAGGAAAGGAAGGAAGGAAAAGAAAAAAAATGAAGGGAACACACAAAGAATTCCTAGGAAGTGAAGATGGAAAATGAGGTAAGGGGGAGGGGAAGGGAGGGAAATATAAAAAGGAGAGATGGAATGTCAGTAGAGAGGGGGAGGTGAATTTAAAAAGATAGTGGAGATATGGAAATGGAATGAGATAACGGTTAATGAGAGAGAGAGAGAGAGAGAGAGAGAACACAGAGGAGTTCAAAGGAAAGTATACTAAACACACTTATAGTACATTCTTCGCAGTTGCCTCAGGGTAAACTGTAATAATTACCGTTGACTTAGAGCTCATGAAAAGATAATAAAGTAGCAGTAGTTGTGTGTGTGTGTGTGTGTGTGTGTGTGTGTGTGTGTGTGTGTGTGTGTGTGTGTGTGTGTGATTTGGAGGTTAATCAAAAGGTTATTACACTCGTTTATCAAAAGCAATATCACTTTTTCTTCCATTTTCCTCTTTTTCGAACCATAGAAAGGCAGAGTGGTAGTATAGTTGTGGAATACAGCTCACTGATTAATGTACACATCAAAGTTATGTTGGTCTTCACATAACGGAATCTATAGTTCGTTCACCTTAACTTGACAGATTTTCGTCATTTTTGGAACTACGTAACTCAGTGGCAGAATAAAATAATACTTAGCACTTTTTCGGGACTGAAATCGTGTTGTAGTACCAATCTCTTGTTGCAGCTGAGCATTAAAGTTCGAGAGATGGCAACTTTAGGCCAATTTAAAGCGGATAGATAATAGCACACTTGCCTTCGTGCTGATACCTCGTTATGTCCCTGCAGTACTGCAAAATACCCTGTCACCCCTGTCCGTCCACCTGCCGCCGTTATGGAAGGTGAGACGAAATATAATGCATCATGAAAAAAAAAAGAAGGCAAACTCAAAAAGTGATCCCTATAG
>NC_136982.1:35407658-35442658 GCF_032717465.1 Coenobita brevimanus
GAGAGAGTGAAACCTTATCAACAGCAAGACTTCTTCCCGAGCTGATTAAAATCGTATGGAGGGAACAAGAAATAAATACCGTAAGACTTGATAATACTGACGAATTAATAGAGAATATTTGCCATCCATTTAACCACGCAGTATCTCCCCTAGCCTGCGTAAACTCGTCTGTCTGTAGGAAATAACACTAAGGCTCCCATAACTCACTCTCAGCCGAATTTAATCCTTATGCGTTAGCTGGAGTAGAATATTTTTTTTTTTCCCGATTATGGCAGGTTCAGTGGTACTAGTATTTACAGTCTTAGGCAGCTGTGACTCTCCCTTAGTTGAATTGTATGGTTTGTTAGCCGGCCTCAAATACTAAAGATGTGACCATAAGAGCGTTAAAAAGAATAGAACAGAATTTTATAATACGCGTCTCTCTCTCTCTCTCTCTCTCTCTCTCTCTCTCTCTCTCGTTTTTTGCTTTTTTTTTTCCCCCCCTTCGTTTTTGCTCTCCGCTTTGTTTCCGTGGTATTCTGTGTTTCTGCTCCCCTGCCTCTGCTCTTTCGTGTCTGTTTTTGCCCTTATTTGTTTGTTTCTGTCCACTTTTCTGCTTATTGTCTCTTCCCGTTGTTACTACTCTTCCCCCTTTGTTTCTGCTTTTTCTTCTCTATTCCTGCTTTATCCGTCTTTGTCTCTGAGCTCGCTTTGTTTCTGCTAACTGTCTACTTTGTTTTTCTCTGTGTTTTTCTTCATTCTTCTTTATTTCTGATCCCCTAAGTTGTATAATAATATTGAAATACAAGACAAATGTAGAATGTATAATGGTAGTGAACGGTGTAGAAGTAAACTAAAGAGCTGATTGTTATTTTTGGTTGGAATATTATTAACGATGGGAGAGGCGGTGGTAATTACTTATTAATACAACTAAATTGAATTAATAATACAACTAAATTAAACCATTACTCTGTCCTCGAGCTGCTGTTGGTGGCGGTGGTGGTGGTGATAGGGAGTGTTGTAACTGTGGTGGTGGTGGTGGTAGTGGTGTGGTGTGGTGTGGTGGTGGCAGGGAGTGTAGTAACTGTCATAGTGATGGTGGTGGTAGGGTGTTGTAACTGTGTTGTGGTGATGGTGGTGGTGGTTGAGGTGGTAGGGAGCCTTGTAACAAAGGCGGTGGTGGTAGTGGTGTGGTGGTATTGACTGTTGTAATGTGATCGTGGTGGTGGCACTGGCTAAAGTAATTATGATGGTGGTGGTGGTGATACTGGCTATAGTAATTGTGGTGGTGATGGTGGCAGGTATATATGTATGTATGTTTGTACTTATTTTGCCTTGCCCCTCTGAGTCATAGGTTGTTCCGACATGACGCGGGTACGTGGTTGACTGGTACTGTGTGTGTATGTGTGTGTGTGTTTGTGTGTGTATGTGTGTGTGTGTGTGTGTGTGTTTCCCCGCTACTCTGTTTTTTACGGTTACTCCCATACGACGCAGGTACGCGGTCGACTAGTACTATTCTGTATTTCTGTATGTTTTTTTTTTATGTTTTTGTCCACCCGCATCCCTGGCACCCCCCACCCATGGGCACCCGCTCCTCCACAAGGCCTGGACCCCATCTTTCAAAACAGTACAGTGACCATAAATAAGGCAGTAAGGCGCGCGCGCTTTTACACACACACACACACACACACACACACACACACACACACACACACACACACACACACACACACACACACACACACACACACACACACACACACACACACACCGTATTTGGCTGCCTTTCTGGGTGGGGCCAAAAAGAAAAAGACCTGAAACAAGAGGAAGAGAAAGAAAAAAGAAATATTTAATAGAAAGAGAAAAATGAGATAAAAAAATGGCTAGAAAAAGAGTTGAGGTAAAAAAAGGACATTAGAAGGAATGAGAACTAAAGGGAGAGGAGAAGAGGGAAATAAAAAAAGACTGAGAAACATGAGGAAGAGATGTAAAAGAGAAATATACACAGAAGTAACAAAAAGGAAGATTACCAAATAGGAAGAGAGACAAAGGTAAAAGGAGAGGAAGGGAAATATAGAGGAGGAGAAAGAGAAGAGCAGGCTGAAGAGGAGAAAGATTAAAAAATTGTAACAAAATAGAAAGAACAGATAGGAGAAAACAAAGGAATAGGGAAAGGAACGAGGCGGAACAAAAGGAATAGGGGAAAAAAAGGGAAAATAACAGCAGAAGTACAAGAGAAAAAAGGAAGAACAAAAAGAAGAAAAGGGAATAACAGAGCAAGAAGAGAAGTATTAAAAAGGAGGAACAAAAGAACGAGGGAGAGGAAATGGAAAAAGAATTGAAAAATAAGAGAAATAAAGAATAAAAAGTGAGGGGCAGGGAGAGGCAGCGTGGGAGTGCGGAGGCTGTGGACTGTCTGTGTGACGCCTGCCTGTCTGGGCCCTACTTCACCCTGCCTTGCCTGCCTCACCCTTTCATGTCTTACCCGCCTCACCCTTTCATGCCTCACCCTCTTTGCCCTGCCTCACCCTCTTTTCATGTTTCTCCTTCTTTGCCTGCCTTGCCCTCTTTGCCTGCCTAGCCATTGTTGCTTGCTTTACCCACATTGCCTGCCTCACCCTCTCTGTCTGCGTCGCCTTCTTTGTCTGCCTCGCCCTCTTTGCCTCCTACACCCTTTTCCTTACCTTCCTCCTCAGCTTGCTCACCCTTTCCGTTCTTCCATCCTCTTTCCTCGTTTCGTTCATGTCTCATCTATGTATAAATTCATTCTTCCTATACTCCCTCTTTGCCTCTCCCCCTCCCTCTCCCCCTTCTGCCCCTGCTTAATCATCCTTTCGTTCTTTCATCCTTCCTTCCTGTCATTTCATTTCTGTCAGTTTTCCTCTTCCTTCCTTCTTAACCCCCCTTCGTGCATCACCCTTCCCTTCCTCTCCCTGACGCATCCTTCCCATCCTCTGTCTTTCCTTCCTCTCTCTAACTCATCTTCTCCTTTCCTTCTTTTCTCCTTGTTTCACCTCTGCCCAGCCAGGTCTTTCCTATTGTCTTTCAACTGTCCTTACATCACTCTCCGTAATTCCTCAACCTACTTCACTCTCTCCTCTTTTGTCTTACCCATCGCTGCCTTCTCCTCTCCTTGCCTTACCCCGTTCTCACTCCTTCCTCACCCCTCACCCGTGTCTCCCATCTTCCTCACCCCTCTCACCCCTCTCACCCGTGCCTTCAATCTTCCTCACCCCTCTCACTCATGTCTTCCAACTTCCTCACCCCTCCCACTCTTGTCTCCCATCTTTCTCGCCCCACCCACTCGTCTCCCATCTTCCTCACCCCTGCCTAACCTTGCCAAACCCCTTTTTCACTCCTGACTAACAATGCCTCATCTCTTTCTCTTCCCTGCCTCACTTCTGCCTCCTCCCTGGGCCCCTTCCCTTATATGGTAGTTACTCGTCCACTTTGTCACCTTCCACTTCGGATTTCATCTTTGCCTTTGCCGGCCTTTTGTATGTAAGGGGTGGTGAGGGTGATGAGGGAGGGGAAGGAGAGAGGGAGAAGAAAGGAGGGGTGGAAAGTGAGGGTGATGATGGGGTGGGAGTGATCGAGAGTGGAGAAGGTGGGGGTGAGATGGGGTGAGGGTGCGTCAGAGCTAGTGAAGGAAAAGGGGAGGTGGATAGTAAAGAGTCGTCTTACGTATGAGGTGTTGAGGGTGAGGGTGAGGGTGAGTTGTCATAGGTGAGGGAGGGGTAGTGTGCGTGGAGGTGAGGGTCAGAGTCGTCATACGTAAGGGAGGGGTAGTTTGGGATTAGTTGAGGGAGAGGATCGGAGAGAAGGGGAGAGGAGTGGTGGCAGAGTGACGGTAAGGGTGAAGGGGATGGCGAAGGTTTAAGTGAGGAAGGGGAAGAGTTAGCGAGGGTGAGTGACAGCATGTTACACACACACACACACACACACACTTTAGTCATACTCTATTCCTCTGGCATCACGTACACTCACATACAGTACAGTCATCCTCTTTCCCCTAACAGTAGCTTGTCAGGGGAAGTTGAGAGAAGCAGTTTTGTGGGGCTTCCTCTGGTGTCGGTGTCTGTCTGGGTTGTGGTGGTGGTAGAGAGAGAGAGAGAGAGAGAGAGAGAGAGAGATAGTCATAGCACTGAGAGTTGGTGTTCGTAAAGTGGCAAGTTCTAGTTCATGTGTTACCAGATAGAGATAGTACTCGTATTGGCATTTAACTGAGAGGCTTCAGTGACTCCCTCTCAGCCGCGTAAAATCGTCTGGGGTTAGCTAAGCAGAATATCAGAGCCGTCCCGACCATGACGAGGTATTGGGATTTAATTCTGGTGTTTGTAGGTTTCAGCAGTCTCTATTTGCTATTTTCTGTTTTCGCCGTCGTCGTCGTCGTCGTCGTCGTCATCATCATCATCATCATCATCATCATCATCATCATCATCATCATCATCATCATCATCATCATCGTTGCCGTAGTTATTGTCGTCGTCTTCGTCATTAATCATCATCAGTTATCATCGTCATACCTCTCTCTACCCATTTTATTTAATTTTCCTACTTTTTTCTCCCTCGTCATCAGTTTCTACTTTTATTCCCTCTCCCCTTGTTCATTACTCTCCTCTCACCCTTCTCTTACCGCACCCTTTCACCCATGCAGTCAACTCTCCCGCTTCCCTCTTACCTACCTCCCACTACTCCCCTTTTCTTTCTCCTCTCTCTACTCATCCTTCCTCCCCTTCTCATTTCCCTTCGTCATAAGCATTTGCCTTGCCCTTCCTACTCTTTTTTTTTTTTTTTAATCGTTTTCCAAGCCATCTCTCTCCCTTTTTCTCCCCGTGTGTCCTTTCCTTTTTCCCCATTCCCTCCTCCCTATCTTCATTATTGTCGCCCTCTCTTTCCCTGTCTTCCTTTTCCTTTCTCCTTCTTTCTCACTTTTCTTTCCCCATTTTGCACACCCTGCTTTCACACAGTCTTCCTCATTCTCTTCTCTTCTTCCCTCTTCCCCTCACACTTCCTTTCTCATTTTGCCCCTTTGTCCTCCCTTTCACTCCTTTTCCTTATCTTCCTCCCACTAACCCTCCCCCTTCCTTTTGTCATATCCTCCCTCATCTCCCCCTCTTGTCCTTCACTTGCGTCTCTCCTCTATCCCAACCCTTCTTTCCTCCCTCGCCCTCTTCCTTCAGTTCCCCCTTCGTGTCTCCTCTTCCCCTTCCTATCCCTCTCCCTCCTACCCCCTCTTCCCCTTTCGCCCTCACCCCTCTTCTCCTCTCCCCCTTTTCACTTTTCGCCTTACCCCCTTCCGTTTACCCCCTACCCCCGGTGCGGCATGAGATATGTTATGAAGGAAGCGTAGAGTTTATTGTGGACGTGACCGGCTCTATACTCTGGCCTAACTGCCTCAGGGTCAGCATTGGCACAGTAAAGCGGCTCCCTTTCTTCTCTACCATTCCACTAACTTTATTATTTTCTGTATCATTCCACTAAGTCCGTGTGTGTGTGTGTGTGTGTGTGTGTGTGTGTGTGTGTGTGTGTGTGTGTGTGTGTGTGTCTCATCTTTTTGTATCTTCACTAACTGCTGTCCTATTTCATCTGTATTTTGTATCATTCCATCATTTTCTGCTTCTCCATTTCATTTGTTGTGGATCATTCTTCTCACTGTTATGTTTCGATTTCACATATATATGTATCATTCCGCCAACTTTAATATTCGTTTTTGCGTCATCCATCTTTTTCTGTTTACATGTTTCATATATAATTTTCTGTTTATTTCTCTGATTCACTTGTATTTTCAGGCCATTTCTTAATTTTTTACGGCTTCCATTATTGGTTTTGTATAATTCCTCTGGCTTTTGTTGGAGAGGTCCCAGGTTCGATTCCCGGGCCTACCACGAAACCTATGACAGGATCTCTTCAGCCTGTTCGTTTCCAGGCTAAAATGGGGACATGGATTATTAAGTTGACGGTTGCGTGCTGTTGTTGGAGTGTCCGGGTGCTTTCCGTGGCGATCACACTCTTCAGCATTCCGTATTATATTTTAGATTTTCTCTGTCCTCGTTTTACTGGGGGAATAAATAAATCTACATAAGTGTACATTTATATAAACACAAGTAACATAGATACAGTAGGTAGGCACATTGATAGACGTATGTATATAGATAGATAAATAGGTGTATGTATATAGATAGATAAATAGATAGGTGGATAGGTAAACATTTATATAGATCAAAAGATGGAGTAGATAGGTAGATGGGTAGATACAGATAGATTTAGATAGACGGACATAGATAGATGCATATACATTGACATATAGATAGAGGAAACGCGGTATTCAATTTAATACTCTGTGTTTTTATCGTGTGCTATTACATTTCCATTAGGATTTTTCCCTTCTGTATTTTTTCCATTCTTTTAGTGATTTTGAGATTGGTGGATATTTTTACCGGCATCGCTTATTGTACTCCCAGCTGCACTGTTCCCCTTTATCTCTCTTTCTCTCTGTCTCTTTCATATCAGCATATTTTTTCCTCTCTTTCTCTCTCTCTCTCTCTCTCTCTCTCTCTCTCTCTCTCTCTCTTTCATATCAGCATATTTTTTCCTCTCTCTCTCTCTCTCTCTCTCTCTCTCTCTCTCTCTCTCTCTCTCTCTCTCTCCACACACACACACACACACACACACACACACACACACACACACACACACACACACACACACACACACACACACACACACCAAGCAAAACAATACCCCCCGTCACTTTCACAAATACGCGAGTAAAAATGAGCCATTGGATTAAAACAGTAGTATGTCAAGGTAACGTCATAGTGAAAAACGCTTCAAGAAATAGTAATTGCTCGCTACCCCTTCATTACGAGGGTCTGTTTATTTCAGTGTATTTTCTTCAGCTGTAGTTACCTTTGTGTTTTGTTTTCATCCCTAATTTTGTGGCTTTGCTTTCTTTTCAGTGTGTGTGTGTGTGTGTGTGTGTGTGTGTGTGTGTGAGAGAGAGAGAGAGAGAGAGAGAGAGATGAAGAAAGTTTGAGTGAAGAAGGAAAAAAAATGCTAATATGAGAGAGAGAGAGAGAGAGAGAGAGAGAGAGAGAGAGAGATGAAGGCAAGGTCAGAATGAAGGTGGGTTTCTCCGCTCATCAATCATCCCAATAAATCAAATGTCCTTGAAATCACGTTCCCAGCTGCTTAACCCCTCCATCAGGCGTCTCTCGAAGGCTGAGTATTATCAGCTGGCCAGAGGAAAACTTAAAATATTCAGTTAACATCTTTTATTTCTTCCCAAAATGTCAGTTATAAAAGGTGGTCTCTATATAACGTTCCTCTCCCACTCCTTTGGTTGATTTTGCGTGTTGCTGGGACGGCCTGGTTGGTTTATCAATGCTTGTCTTGCGTGTCTACAGTATATAGTTTCCTGTTCCCACTGCCACACCCACGCTCCGATCAGCACATTAAGTCGCATACGGTAATTTTATAAGTTCCTGCTTTTACTGTCACCCCCATCCCAGCAGATTGAGCCGTCCCCGCAACACAAAACAACTCCAAGTGCTTTTCTAGTGGAGCCCTATTTACGGCTCATCCTGTATAACCCTCCCGTGGTAGGAGCAACTCGGCTATTCTGTTATAGCCAACGCTAGACGCTTTATTCAGCCAAGTGAGTTTAAGCTACCTGAAAAATTTAACCGTGTTCTACGCGACGCCAGACGATTTTATTCAGGTGAAAGTAAGAAACCTTAAAGTTAATTGTATTTTCAGCCTCTGCACCACGAGAGGCGTCTTCTAAGTTTAATATTGGAAGAATTTTTTAAGATCGTTTCTGTCGGACTTCTGACTTAATTTTTAACCTCGGCCATACCACGTTGAGTACACCGCTTCCCGTCCGATCAGCGAAGTTAAGCAACGTTGGGTCTGGTTAGTACTTGGACGGGTGACCGCATGGGAACACCAGATGCTGTTGGCATCCCTACGTGTCAAGTGGGGTTGGTGGAGGATTAGTGCCCCTCCCTGTAAAACAATTAACTCTAAGCCCTTGGCCACCCCGTTTGGGATACATGGCGTCTGGCAATGAATGAATGAATCTCGGGGACGTCCAGTTTGTCTTTGTATGTACCTACTGACTAGTTAAATCACCCTTCGAGGGACTTACTGCAGGGGAGGGGTAAATGAAGGCTAATCTCACCAGTTCGACAAGTATCAGAATAAACTAATTTGGTGGTGGCAAGAATACAATATGCTCATCTTAGTGAAGACGTCAGATATGCATCAGCGAATTCATAGTTTTATTATATTATTTATTTTTTACTACATTGCTTTAATTGTTTCTGCCTTCATATTTGCAATCAAATTAACCAGTCTGCGCGGGAACCACACAATGTTACAGCCCTATGCGGTGGAAGAAACTATGCCCACTTGCTGAAATTGGTGTTAAAATATCACGATGCAGCAGTTTATGCCTGACTTTGATTCTTTTTGGATATGAACAGACACGGAATGCTTTCATGTGTTTATATATACAGGCTGCTTCAGAAAGATGTAAACACCTAACACTGTCATTGCAGCAGAACAGTCAATACATGAGATGCTAACGATTGTACGGTCACAGCTTCAAAGAGTCTGCCGGTGCCCAGTGTTTTGTCATCATTATCAGCACATTCGTGGACCTATTTAGTCAGCTGGAAAGAAAAGCAAGATATTAAAAATATTTTCCATGTAAGTGTTAACATCATATGGAAGCAGACCGTAAAGCAAAAATGAGGGAGAGAGAGAGAGAGAGAGAGAGAGGCCACAGAATTAACTCCTTCAACTCGAATGACATTTATTCTTATTATTTTTACCAATTTATTCTGGTTCGGTTAGTTTACGAATGGCAAAGAATAAGAGGCAAACTCTTCAATACGGGAGGCCATTCATAAGCTGAAGAGAATCGTCCGGAGATAGCAAAAAAGTAAAAAAAAAAAAAAAAAAAATCATCGGATTCACGGATTTAATGTTTAGGGAATTGGGCCAGGAGAGAGTATAAGCTTTTTCATTTGACCCTGTGTAATTGACTTCTTATTTAAGTGTTTAGTCCAGAGCCCATTTTTTATGTTCTTGCAACCTTCGGACTTTTTTTTTTTTTTTTTTTTTTTTTTTTTTTTTTAAATGGAGAGCATTCTCCAGGGGTTTGGTGTAGCCTTCATTAACCCCTTCAGTACTTGGGATCATGCATGAGCTAAATAAAATCATCAGTGGTAGTTGATCAAAATGCCAAGTACCGTAAGTCATCGTTGTACAGTATAGGGGGTCACCCTCTTATGTGCGATGACGAGCATGGTTAACCACGTTTCATAGTTAAGATGAAAAAGATAGATATATATATATATATATATATATATATATATATATATATATATATATATATATATATATATATATATATATATATATATATATATATATATATATATATATATATATATATATATATACACTGGAGTAGTAACATGTCGAGCCAGCCGTTAAGTATTGGTAGGTGTTCAGGTAATGCTTCTTTGAACTACTTAGTTTTAAATATTTTGTAATTATGGAAGGGTGTAACTCATTGCGGAGTCAGTGAATGTTTAGTATGTCATGAGACTTACGATACCCATGCAGTTTACCGGTAGTGGAATTAATAAAGCTGTAAATTACAATAAAGGCTGCTGTTTTACATGTAACTTTCTACACGAGGTCTGTTTTAGGCGCGTCAGATAGCTAACCAGTAATTAACTTCAGTCTAAACATGAGTCAGCATCACCTGGGTTGTGGTTTCTGTGGCACCAGTTGTTTGTAGTTTCAGGTGGTGCGCGCTATACACTTACTCTCTGTAGTCGTACATACTTTTCCTTTTCAGTTGTAAGTCATACCTAATTCGTAGCATTATTCATTCCAGTACGGTAAATTGTATGGGTATGGAAAGATTGGTATGTGTTACGCACCTGCTAGCCCCGAGCCCGCCATTTGAGGTAGCAACCGTTATTTTATTTTACTCATAAAGAACACAAACACACTGTAAATGCTGCATCTTGAGTAATTATAAAAACTGATTGCGGTGCTTGTTCTTACTTCACTCGGTCCAGAATCTTTACCAAGTTTCGTCGTTATACCATGAAATATGACTGTTTTTTGGACACCCAGTGTATTATTTATTCTATCCATCTCGTAACGATTTTATTCGGCTTGTGATGGAGTGTCTTAAGGGACAAGCCTGTCTGCCAGTTACTTGCTATGGATTTTCAGAAACGGCATGCTTCACTCCCGTGGGTTTTAGCGAAGCCCTATACTGGGCTCCTGCATCGCTTATCTAGTTCTTTTGTATTAGAGCTGGATATGTTAAATATAGTGTACACTCATCCTTCCCAATTACGTTGCTCGCGTAAACTTTTTTAGCAAGAAAAATAAATAAACAAACGCGTTTGCCGATGGTATGACGTGCATCATGTCATGCAACCATCAAAGGGGGTACAACAAAAGAGCATGGTGACCAAAGGACTGAGTGATAGGGGTTGGAAATTTGGTGAGCGGTGGGAGTAGGTCAGGAGAGCATACCCTGTAAAAACGTGTTGTGGAATTAGTGATTTGAGTGCAGTGAATGTTAAATAAAAATGTCCCCCATGAATCATTGTCGAGGGAGGAGATAAAGAGAGGGATATTGGGGACAAAGAAATGGGTGGGATGAACTGGAAAAGTGGCGGTGGGTTAAGCATGGGCCATGGGAGTACACCCTGTGAAAATGGTTGCTGTAGGATTAATTGAGTTCAGTGAGGATTTATTGCAAAGGCTTCTCCAACAATCAAGAAAAGGAAAAAACGATAAGCTTGAGTTGTACTTATTTTTTTGGAGTCTTGCGACGAAGGTAAAAAAAATGCGTCATCGGACTGGAGAAGTTGAGTTGTTTGGAAAGAATCAACGTCTGCATCTCTCTCTCTCTCTCTCTCTCTCTCTCTCTCTCTCTCTCTCTCTCTCTCTCTCTCTCTCTCTCTCTCTCTCACTGTATATATATGTGTGTGTGTTTTATAATGGTATGTGTGTGCAAAGAGGGTAAAAACAAATTGTGCAAATGGTCAGACTTGTGTTGGGGCCAAGTTTGTGGGATTGTGAATGATTGTGATGTATTTCACTGGCCATGCCGTTGATAGTTCTCCCAGATTCGTACAGTTTCTTTCCATGTTTCTGGATCCTGCCTCTCCCCATTTTTAGGTGGGATCTACCTCCCGTTTCTCGTTCCCTCCACATTATTTCTATAAATTTCCATTCACTCTTTGTCCCCGTTTTCCTCCACTCCCCAACTCTCTTCCTGCTCCTCATTTCTCTCTCCTTGCATCCTTCGCCTTTTTCGCTTTACCCCGTTCCATCCTCATTCTCTTTCCCTCTACCCCTTTCATTCCGTTTCTCTTCCTCCCTTTTTTTCCACTTTCCACATCCTTTCGCCTCTCCCCCTCCGCACTCCGCCATGGCTTTAGGGATGGAAGGTGATGCTAACACGGTTAAGGTGCCTGAAAGTTACCGCGCCTAGACCCTACCCGGGCCAAGTTTACAGTATAATGACATTCTTCCCGCACTCACCCCAACCCCTCAACCCACCACCTACTCCGCACCCCACCTCCGCCCCCTTCCTGCCTCGCCTCGCCTCGCCTCACCTCGTTCCATGCACTTCCCGCCTTCCCTCACCCCTCTTCAACTTCACGCAGTCCCTCCTTCACTTCCCCCTCACCCCCACACATACTTCTTCCCCACCTTACCTCATTTTAGTCCCTGCCTCATCTAATTATACCTCGCCGTACGTAGCTCCCACATATTTCTCCCAAGCCCCCCTTCCTGCGTAATGTCACCTTCCGTCATCTCACCTTACCTCACCTCACCTCACGATGTCCTCAGCACTTACCTCCCTTACTCCTCTCCGTCACTCCTTTTCTACCTTACCTCAGTACCCTCCCCTCACTTAGCCTCACTTTACCTCACTTCATGCACTGCCTTCACCCACACCCCGTTCCCTACATGCCTCAGCAGTGCTTTGCGGGTTTAATGGAAGCATTCTGACTCCGTTACTATTATGCGTCTCGCCAAAGCTAAATAAAATCATATGTCGTTTAAAGAAGTGGAAAAGAAAGACAGTCAGTGTACAGGTGGGAGTAATGAAGAGAGTGTATAATTCCACCGCAACGAGGATCTCTCTGTTGAATAAGCTTGTCTGGCATTAGCTAAAACAGATGCCATCATGTTAAGTTACGAAGATACATTTATGCATGAAACTATTAATTCAGCAAGAATGTTATACTTCATTATTAATCATGTACTGAAACAGTATGCGTCAGCATTACTCGAAGCATTACAGGAATGTGCCAGAGCTTAAAAAAAAAAAAAAAAAAAAGTGTGCCCTCAAACCTTCCAAAATAAAGTTAAGCGGAGATCTATGACGTCATGGGTCACTTATATTTAGCGCGGGCAGCTGTAATGCAAACCATGTAAGTCAGACGTGTAACAGGTGTGTCCAGTGAGGCAAAATGGTGTATTGTGTTGCAGGAAAGGTTAATGCATCCCTTAGACAAGGTGTCTCAGTGTATATGCCTGACGCCATGGCAGAACATCGCCGCTACACGATGGAGTTTTTCTGATACCTGTGGCTAAGTAGTATATTTAAAAGCTGGAGACAGTTGGGGAAACAAATGTTTTCTCACTTGGCATAATGACAGCAGTAGATGAATAAAAAATGTTCCTAAACAGAGCTGTAACTCCTATGTTGTTTTTATCTCTGACTCAGTCATTATGAACTAAAAGCATTTTAGTGACAGTATATAGAAGGCTTAAGGGAGAAAGGGTTAATAGTGTTGGTGAGTACGACCCAAATAAAATCATATGACAGTAGCAAGAAAGGATTAAAGTGTGTGGAGTTGGTAGGGTCAGGTCAAGAGATCATACCTTGGTAGATGCAGTATACCCTGACCTATGGCCTGGTCTGACCCATTGGCGTGTTACATAGAGCCACTGAGATCAGGGAGCCTCAGTGTTATTAGGTACTTAATTAGAAAGAGGGGGAGTGGGGGGTTTTATGAAGATGGAGAAAAGTTTGAGGGAGGAAGAGAAGAAAGATGCTAATATGAAAGAGAGAGAGCATTTTTTTTTTTTTTTTTCTGATTCTCAATAAAAACTACTATATCAACATGGTCCAATTCTCATCCCTTAAGGAGCCATAATAAGTGATGATCTTATTGGAGTATTTGAGGAGAAATACGCATTAGGTTATGAGTAACTCCATAATGGTTGAGAATTTGATCTATGTTGACAGATTTTTTTTTTAATTAGCCACAGAATAGACTCCTCAAGCTAGTGCGTCAGGCTTTTTGACACCGTATACATATATATCTGTCTGTTTATCTCTGTGTATCTTATATCTGTCTTTTTATCTGTGTCTGTCTGTCTATAGTATGTATCTTACGTCTGTTTATTAATCTGTCTATCTATCTGCCTGCCTCTGTTTATATTATGTAAATAAATAATATCTCTTATGTCAGAGTTTACCATGAGAGTCTTACTGAACACCCGCTGACACATTCTGCCTATTTTATCCTAGGTTATAGTGTGCTGTGCTGTGCTGTGTTTTGTGTTGTGCTGTGCTGTGTTTTGTGCTGTGCTGTGCTGTGCTCTGTTTTGTGTTGTGCTGTGTTGCCTTTTATGTCTGTGATGCTGTGGTACTTTCTGCTGCTGCTGCTGCACTGCGTCCCTCCTTGAGTGGTTGTTTGGCTCTTTGTTGGGATTTGGTTGCAGTGAGCTGAGAGAGCGAGAGAGAGAGAGAGAGAGAGAGAGAGAGAATTAATAAGATGAAAGTTTCTAATGAGTATGAGGAAGGGAAGAAAGATGCTAATGAGAGAGAGAGAGAGAGAGAGAGAGAGAGTGTGTGTGCAATAAGGGAAGCAGTAAAAAAGTGAAGAAGATGGGATTGACTGAGGGAAATGGGGGAAGGGAGAGGGAAAGGGGGAGGGAAAGGGAGGGGAGGGAACGAGAGGGAAAGGCAGGAGAGGGAAGGATTGGTGGCTGCGAAAGGGAGAGCGAATGGAGGGGAGGGGAGGAAAGGGGATGTAGGGGTGTTAGTCTGCATTATGACATGTCCTATATATTCCCCCTGCATCCCTTCCCCCCTTTTCCCCCCTCTCTCTCTCCCCCCTCCCCTCCCTCTCTTGCGTCTCCTCCCCCTCTTCACTCTTCCTTCTGTTTTCATTCCTTTACCTCTTTTTTTCTCTTCTCTGCCTTTTCCTCCTCTTTCTTCTCCTGTCTGACCATTACTCCCCTTCCCTTTTACCCATTCCTTCCCTTCCCTCCTACCCATTCCTTCCCGTCCTTTCCCTCCTACCCATTCCTTCCCGTCCTCTCCCTCCCTTATATTCCCTTCTTTTCTGTACCTTCCCCTTCATCTCAGTTTTCTTTCTCTTCCCTTCCCTTCTATTCTTGCCCTCCCATCTCCTTCCCTTCCCTTCCCTTTTATTTCCTTTCTTCGTATCTCCTTCAACTGCCAGCATGGGTTTGAGGGATTGGTGGGTGCGTGGAATCTTCTTTATATGCTGTCTTTGTTTTTGGCACATAGAATAGTTTCCTTACCCTACAGCAAACATCTTTGAAAAACCAATAGGTCTAATGTTCTTTCCATTCCTTTGTACTACCCTCACATTGATTCTACCCTCTCCCTCTCTGTTTCTCACATTCATTCCTTCACTACATTGCTCTGTCCTCATCAGTTCTTCCCTCATCTCTACGATTCTTAATTTTTTCGTATACTCGAATTACATTCAGATACAATGGCACACCTGAAAATCGTCTGTCGGTAACTGGAATAGAATATCAGAGTTGTTCCGACCATGAGAGAGTGATTGGTGCTTGTATTACTAACAGAAGCTCCTGTGGCTAACTCCCAGCAGAGCGTCATCGTCCGTCGGTAGCTAGAAAAGAATACCCGAAAAACTAGAGCTGTCCCGACCATGAGAGGATGTAAGTTGTTTACTCTTTCGTCTTCTTTTCTTCCTTTCCTCCTCCTAATCTTTCTTTTCTTCCAGTTTTTTTATCTTTCCCTTCCCCTTCATATCTCATCCATCTCCAGTCCTTTTCTCCTTCCTTTTCAGCGTTTTCATTTTCCCACTTCTTCGTCCTCTTGTCTGTAGCACATAACACCACACTGCCGCCCTTCTCTGTTACCTCTTGTGCCCCTCTTTCCCTCCCCTCCTCCCACACGTTGCACACCTCCCCATATTGTTCATTCCTTTTTTTTTTTTTTTTAACCTTCATTACGGTGATGTCCTGTATCCATATCTTGACGATTTTGTTTACATATTATAGACTTTTGGAGCTGAATGGTTAGATATTCTGTACATTCATTCCATTACGCATGTGCTACAGATCATCCCCGACTTGCTGAATCATATAATCTGATTGTAGTATAAGTAAATGACTGTCATCGTAGTAAAAAGTTAAGCCCTAGGCCCCGTCCATTTCTGACCCCCTGACATTTTTCCCATTTCACTTCCTATTCCATTCAACCCCCCCCCCTTTCGCTTTCCATTTTCCCCCTCCCCCTCCTCGTCTCTCCCTCCTCCTATCTGACTTACCCCGCACTTCCCTCCCCTAACCTCAGATCTCCCCCTTCCCTCACATTCCTTATTCGTTTCATAAACCCTCAGCCCTATCCATTTCGGACCCCATCACGTTTCCTTCTTCATCTCCCCTCTTCGCCCCCTCCCCCATTTTCTCTTGGGATATTAAAACACTGCCCAGTATGTTCCCCTCCCCTCTCTCGTTCTTTACCCTTTCCCCTCCCTCACTTCACACCCCTAAACCCCCCCTCAGCTCCTCCTCAGATTCACTCATCGTCTTCCCATTGTCTCTAAGCATATTGGAACTGTACCTAATATCTCCCTTTCCCCTTACTCCTGTCACTCCTCACTCATCATCAGATCTCCTTCCCATTAGTCCCCCTTTTTTTTTATAAACTCTAAGATCCCGCCACCTCCAACGTGTTCGTCGTTTATTCTCATACTGTATTTGTATCTCTGCTGCTTCCTATATCCCTCTAACCTGACCGCACCCCCGCCCCCTCACATTCTCTGTCTCTCTTCCCCTAAGTGCCTCCTCCTCCCAGTCCTAACACTCTCCCCCATCAGACTCCGTCTCCCTCCTTACCTCCCTCTCCTCCCCCACCCCTCACGTTGCCCATTCCTTTCATAAACCCTGGGTCTCTTCCATTTCTGACCCCCTCTTTCCATTCTGCACAAGGGGACTCCCGCATCTCCTCCACTCTCTTGAATAGCTAATGTGCTAACAGGGAAGGGAGAGAGGGAGGGAAGGAAGGAGAGGGAGTGTGCTAACTGGGGAGGGAAGGAGGGAGGGAGTGAGGGAGATAAGGAAGAGAAGTTGTCTATGGGAGAGGGGGAGATATAGAAGGGGAGTTGTCTACGGCACTACTCGCTACGTCAGAGTTGGAGAGAGAGAGAAGGGGTAGTGGGGGGTTTGGGAGGGGGAGTAGCGTTGATATGTGTAGAGCAGCGTGTGGTCTTCCCTCAGTTGGAAAGTAAGCTAGTGTAGACTTCGGCTGTCGGACAAACCTTCTGCCGGATCACTTTTTACTTTCTAGCGGAGTTTAGGCTACCTGTTATCAGGAAGTTTTAACATCAGCGTGTTTCAAAAGGTAGGCTTTAATTAAACTTATTCGGGACAGATATATATTTTTTAAAGTACCAACATGCGCATGTAAATGTATTTCCATTATTATATTTTTTTATTTTTGTGAAATGAGCGTATACCTTAGAGACTGTGGAAAATGTATCGGGTGTTGTCGTATATTTAGTGTATGGGTCTTTCTTGTGATTCACTTCTCGTGTATTTCCTATTTTTCTCATTTTTAATGCTTACATAATGGCCCATGAAACGATACTTTGACCATTTTAACTCGGCCTAATATTGCCGTCTCTCCACAGTGCTGTAACAAAAGGTTTTTGCAAGATATTTTTACTTGAATGTGATGCAGCTACGGAGTGCTGTATAAAGGATGTAGAACCATGTTGTTGTCCAATCTGCCGCTGAGCTGCAAAAGGACAAAAATCTTCGGGTTAATGTGGACGAACCATCGCAGTGGTGGTGGTGTGTTATCCCTGTAAATTGATCGGTGATACTGAATTCACATTATATTTTATTCAGGCTACTGACAGGACTTCAGTTAAGGGTGTGAAATCCTCGCAGAGAGTTAACCCCTTCAGTCCAGTGACATCTTTGTTTAGTCAGACAACCACCAAGCGGTTTCATTCTACTAGGAGTTTTTCAAACAGGAGGGGCACCACAATAGCCTTCTGTATCCTCTTTTATACGAACCTTCGCCGCTAAGCTAAATAGAATCGGCTAACAATACCATGTAGTAACTAGAAAGCACTCAGAGAGCGCATCCTTTCGCTAATGCCATTGCCATTAAAAAGGATCCGGATTCGGATCCGTGGAGATATTGTGTGGAATACATGGGATCCGGATCCGCCCTCAAATTTAATGAGTTGTTCCATGACCCATGGCACACTCTTCCACAAAATTTTATTGAAATTCATTGAAAACTTTTGGAGATATTGTGCGGAATACCTAGGATCCGGATCCGTATCCGGAATCGCCCCCAAATTTAATCAGTTTTTTCTTGGCCCATGGGCCACCCTTTCATAGAAGTTCACTGAAATTCACGGAGAACTTTTTGAGATATTGTGCGGGATGATCCTGATCCGGATCCGCCCCAGAATTTAATCAATTCTTTCCTGGCCCTTGGCCCACCCTTCCACAAAATTTCATTAAAATTCATTGAGAGCTTTTGGAGATATCGTGTGGACAAACAAACAGACTAACATAGGTGAAAAATAACCTCTTTCAACTTCGTTGGAGGTGGTAACTAGAATGTCATCATAGGGAAGAGGTAAAGAATGGCATCGATTAACCCCTTCATTGTTACGAAAATTTCCCTGCTGTGAAAAATCGTCTAATGTTAGCCTGAATGATATTACTGTGTCAATATGAGGGAAAGGATTAGATAGAGAACGCTAACCGGTAGCCTAGCTCAAAATGTTTGTGGATCAGTAATACTCGGTGAGCGGCTGTAGTTAGATGTGAATCTGCCTTCATCCTACATTGCGGAGTGCAGTTATGTATTAGAGAGAGAGAGAGAGAGGGCAGGACGACTTTTATCATTCTCACATGCGTCAGAAATTTTAATCGTAAATTGGAGACGATGTTGACAGAGACGTTCGTGATAATTGTGGTAATGATGATGACATTAGTTGTAATGGTGATGATGATGATGATGACATTTTATGCAAACAAGGAAGAACCCATGGCATAGAGTCTGCAGAACTTACTGGCTTCAAATGAAATCTGAACAGAAATGAGAGGAAAACTCAAATGTTGTTGATGTCAAGATGCCTGGTCACATTGCGTTGAAAAGACTACAGGTCATAGGCAGTAGGAAAAACAGAATGAGGAAAACTTCTTGAGGTAACCACTCACATAATGAAAGACAATTTACCGGTTGACTGTTGCATTAGCAGTCAGTGTGTGTAGCTAGAAAGGTAATGCTTGACCCTCGTAATGAGGAAGGATGCAGAGTTGATAAGGACATTGACCAGAATAGTAGCGATAGAAGAGAAACCAACACTGCGATGAAAAGAGAGAAGCTGATTGGAACCAGTGAGAGGAGAGTTCCTGGGACGAAAAACTTTGAACTCCACCCGACACATAACATACGAGTATAGGATGACCCAGAAACTTTATTTACTAACTTTTAAGCGGTGATTTTGGAGATAAATTGGAGTAAAAAGTACTATGGCGTGGATCCCTTTCTCAACCGTTAAAGAGCTACAGTTGCTGGTGACCTTATGGATGAGTTGCGAGAGAGACCATTTTCGGCCTTAAAGTTATCAGTTGAGAATTGGACCCATATTGATATAGCATTATTTTACTCAAAATTAGGCCAAGATTCGCCTGCCGAAGATAGTAAGTCCTGGAAACACCCTGTATATAATCGTTGTGGTGGTAGTGGTGATTCTATTGATATTGAAGGTAGCAGTGATTGACGGTGATGGTAGAGGTGATGACTGAAATTATGACGCAGGTGATGCGAGTGAAGATGTTGATGATACCGATAATGACTGATGTTAGTTGAGGTGGTGGAAGTGAGTGGTAGTAGTGACTATAACGGATAATGTTTCTGTTCGAAAACAGCGGCAGTAGTGATGTTGATGGTGATGTTCATGATACCGGTAATTACTAATATCGGTAAGTGTTGTTGCAGCCATAATGATGATATTAGCGGTG
Source organism: Coenobita brevimanus (assembly GCF_032717465.1). Taxonomy (NCBI): domain Eukaryota; kingdom Metazoa; phylum Arthropoda; class Malacostraca; order Decapoda; family Coenobitidae; genus Coenobita; species Coenobita brevimanus. The sequence goes on from NC_136982.1 coordinate 35,426,982, forward strand.
GTAGCAATGATGATGGTGTATATAGTGATGCCGATGGTAGTGGTGAGTTGAGGTGGTTGTTTGGATACTGGTGGTTGTAACTAATCTTGATTGCGGTAATCGTGATGGTATGAGTGGTGATGATGATGATGGTGGTTGTAGTGGTGGTGTTAAGATGGTGATTGTAGTAATAGTGGTAATGACGTTGATAGTGGTGGTTATATTAATATTGATGGTGCTGGAGGTGCAGGTGGTGCTGGTTGTAGTGATACGGGTGATAGTAATGATCATACTGGTTGTGGTGATAATAGTGGTGATGGTAATGGGGATAGTGAGTGATAGTGGTGAATATTTAAGTAGTAATGTTTTAATAATGGTGGTAATGGTATGCTGTTGGTAGTACTTGTAGAGATGATGAATGTTGTGGTTGTGGTGGCTGCACTGTCATATATCCTAAACACCCCCTCATAGTATATCAGTCTTCTCTCTCTCTCTCTCTCTCTCTCTCTCTCTCTCTCTCTCTCTCTCTCTCTCTCTCTCTCAACCCCACGCGCCATGCCACCCTTTATGAAAAGAATCGTTGGAGGAGTATGGCCAGAACACCCTCTCAGAGAACATCAATCTGGACCAGACTCAGGATCTCAACTTTAGGAACGCCAGTGGTTGGGTTTGCAGAGTTTCATTAACCCTTGAAGCCCGGGGATGTCATTTTCGTTTCATTCATGACATATTTATTCATTTTGCAATAGTTTTCGACGTGGAGGGGTTAAATGTCCCTTGAGAAACAGTCCGTACGAGACCATTGCAAAGTTGAACAAAATTGCCAGGCTGCAGCAAGAATAAACTCATCACCAGGATTCAGGGATCTAACTCTTTTTTTTTTTTTTTTAGGGTTTGGAGTTTTGTTATATACACGCATACATATCGGTACATAGCCTACATATACACAGGCGAATTTAATGACATTTGTGTAGTTAGTGATGTGGGTGGTAGTGATGGTAGTGGCGGTGGTGTTAGCATGATGATGATGATGATTATGATGGAAGTTGTGTAAGAGATAAGGATGGTTGTGGTGGTGGTGTGAGTGTGGGAAGCCAGCATACAGTGTGTGTTGTGTAGGTCTTCCTTCCCCCTAGCTTCTCGCAGCACACACACACACACACACACACACACACACACACACACACACACACACACACACACACACACACACACACACACACACACACACACACACACACACACACACACACACACACACACTACACTACACTACACTACACTGCGTCACAGTACACACCACATTGCACTACAATGCGCAAAACACTACAGTACTCTCTGCACGATACTACACAACGCAACACAGCCCTTGACACTAAGCACAACTCTTCCTTATCGCCGCAGTCTCCACGGAGCTTCCATTACGTAAAAAAAAAATCTACGGATGTTGAACGCCTTCCCTCCGCAGTGCGTAATGCTTTTAGACTGTGAGGAATAAATGAGACATGGTGGCACATCAGGGGTGAGGCAGAGTTAGATCACAGTTAAATTACTTCGCTGTTAGGTTAGATCTGTCCTAGTTAGGTCTGGGTGGCATATCTCTAGTCCTGTTTTTGAGGTCAGGGGACGTAGCTCTGAATCAGCGGATCTCCAATTTTTGATTTAGTCACACATGGTTTCATTCCTAGCCGTGAAACGAAGTCAGGGTGACCTAATCCTATTAAGACCGATATTTACCTGCATGTCAGTTCCTCAGGTTATGGTGGGTCCCCGAAGAGATGGCGGCAATATTCGTCATAGACAGATTGATAGATAGTGGTAGTAAAAGTAGTAGCAGCAGCAGCAGCAGCAGCAGCAGCAGCACCACCACCACCACCACCACCACCACCACCACCACCACCACCACCACCTCAGCTGCAGCAGCAGTAGTAGTAGTAGTAGTAGTAGTAGTAGCAGAGCAACCCCAATTTGTCTCGTCAAGCAGACCCATCAACCGCAGGCAGGCAATCGCCCCTGCAGGGCCATCCCGTGTAGTGAACCAGTTTTACCTTCCTGTGGGTAACGTCTAGCCACAACGAGGCGCGAAGAAGAGTGTGAAGGTCTGGTTCCTGGTTGGACTCAGCACATGCGTCCCCACCCAGTTTACAGGGGCGCCTTAGGACTCCACATAACCCCGTCATTTGGTCATATGGTCGCGTTGTAAATGGTTTCCTGCATTACAGGAAATCATTTGGCGTGTCATTCAGTGTAGTCACCTTAGGGAGAAGTGGGCTCACTATGTAAAATGGGTGGATGATGGCTGCCCATCGTCATAGTGAAAGGAATCATTGCGCAAAAAAAATGGCTCGAGGAGTTATGAAATTTACAGTATTTAAGAATTATGTAAACGAAACTAGGCAGAGACAAACTTACCCTAATTTTTCTGTCGCTACAAAAGTCAAATAATCTGTTGAGAGGAGCTAGGAAGTTTATCTGAGGATCTTATCTACGAAACAGGGGTGTGAGTGACAAACAAGGCTACGATGATTTCCTTGTGTAACCAAGACTTATTTGCTTCCCTGTTTACCCCCAGCGTTTCACAGGCCACTTCCCTAGACATGAACTGGCCGGAGATTGCCTAGGCTCTCTTTAACCCAGATTTTACGCTGGGGCTCGTAAAGTTAACCCCTAAACCATGATGACGCCTTTTTTTTTTTTTTTTTCTCTCTCTCTCTCTCTCTCTCTCTCTCTCTCTCTCTCTCTCTCTCTCTCTCTCTCTCTCTCTCTCTCTCTCTCTCTCTCTCTCTCTCTCATCTCTCTCCACTCTTCAAATCATAGGCCTACATCTCCCTTCCTCCTCCCCTCCTCCTCTCCCCCACCCTCCCCTGTCCTACTGGCTCTCACATCTTCCATCCCATCCTTCGTAATTCTCTCTCTCTCTCTCTCTCTCTCTCTCTCTCAAAATAATCTTCCTCCATTATTCACTGCACCCTCAGTCCCCTCTCCCAATCCTATTAGCTTTCTACTTTTTTCTCATCCTCCCCACTGCTTCTTCTTTCCCTCTTTTTTTTCTCTTTCACTCTTATGCCAGCCTCCTTCCCCATTTCCTTCTTCCCTCCTTTACCTTTCACACGTTTTCCCTCCATCTTTGCCTTCTCTCCTCTCAACCTCTTCTCTCTTTGGCTATCTTTTTCCTCTCCCTCCACTTTCCAGGTTCTCCCTCTTCTTCCCCTCCCTTCTTCCCCTCCCTTCTTCCCTCCCCAGCTTCCCCCTCCCCATCTGATTACTCTCCGTGTGTTTATGGCTCGTCAAGCTTGGTGAGGTGGTGTGATGGGGAGGCGTGTTGGGGAGGGTATAGTGGAAATGGCGTGGGGGGGGGGGAAGTGTGTTGGAAGGGTGTGGTAGGGTAGATTTGGTGATGTGGTGTGGTGGAGAGGTATGATGTAGAAGGTATAGTGGGGCAGGTATGGGGGAAGATGTGGTGGGCAGGTGTGGTGGGAGGGTGTGGTAGGGTAGGTTTGGTGGTGTGGTGTGGTGGGAAGGTGTGGTAGGGTAGGTTTGGTGGTGTGGTGTGGTGGGAAGGTGTGGTAGGGTAGGTTTGGTGGTGTGGTGTGGTGGGGAAGGTGTGGGGGGGAGGTGTGGTAGTAGGGTAGGTTTGGTGGTGTGGTATGATGGGGGAAGGTATAGTGTGGAAGGTGTGGTGGGAGGGTGTGGTAGGGTAGGTCTGGTGGTGTGGCGTGGTGGGGAAGGTGTTGGAGGAGGGTTTGGTAGGGTAGGTTTGGTGGTTCGGTGTGGTGAGGAAGATATGGTGGGGAAGGTGTGGCCGGCGATTGTGGTAGGGTATGTTTGGTGTGGTGGAGAATTTGGTATGGTAGTATGGTAGGGTGGTGTGGTGAAGGGGTGTGGTGGAGAATTTGGTATGGTAGGGTGGTGTGGTGAAGGGGTGTGGTGGGGAGGTATGGTAATAAGTGTTGAGGTAGTGCGGTAGGGTGGTATGGGGGGATGTGTGGTAGGATGTCGCGGGGGAGATGTGTTCTTTTTTCGACTCAGGGCATAGTCCTCCTACGTACAATGCACCTCCACATATCACCACTTCGGCGCTAACACACACCATCCATACTGAACACATGCTAGGACTTTCATACAAGACTGGTGTATTGATAATGGCGGGGGTGTTTCTTCGACATGGTGGCGGGTCACATGGTAGATCAGTAAATTCTGCCTTTTAACGAAATCCAAATCCATAAACTGTTCTCTACTCCAGCCGGAACAACAGACAGCCTCACTACCGACTCGACCACCACCTCCCCCATCTGAGGGAGAGGTAGTGTAGTAGGGGTAGTGTGGTGGGGAGGTTTGATGGTATGGTGGGGAGGCGATGTAGTGGACAGGTGTGATAGGGAAGTATTGTGGGAAGGTGTGATGGGGGAGATCTGGCAAGGAAGTAAGGTGGGGAGGTATGGTGGGGGATGTGTGGTGGGATGTGGGGGGTATGAGTTATGGTGTGGTGGGTATGAGGTATGGTGGGGAGGTGTGGTGGAGAGACATTGTGGTGGGGGTGTAGTTAGAACTCAAGACTAATGATAACCATACTACCACTCATCAAATTAACTTTACTTCTGATTACTAATCTCGCCATTTTCTCCCCACAGGTAAGTCTGACGTCCTGGTTGTTTGAGGTGTGGCAGTGGTGAGTACTGGACGCTAATATCCCGGGGTTATATCCACAGGGTGAGATGAAGGAGATATATTGAGGTAGTGGACCAAGGGAGAGTAACGGGGGAAATGTAAATCCTGTTATACTTAAGATTGGCCAGTCGTTGTGTGTAAGTCTTGGATTCTCTCTCTCTCTCTCTCTCTCTCTCTCTCTCTCTCGTGGCAGACCTTTCGCAGTGAGGGGATAAAAATCTTCAATAACATATACTTGCGATAACATGTATTGTCATGTGTTTGTCATGATGATAAGGAGAGAGAGAGAGAGAGAGAGAATGCCCTCATAGTGCAGTAGTTGTTATTTCAGTTGCACACTTAGTATGTTGGTGTTGAAATAAATTGTTTATACACAGGCTTGGATTCTTTATGATGTGTGCTAAAGATACAGGGGAACGCTGTTTTTCCCCTCACACATTAAGCATTAAATCTGGATGTATACAGTACTAGTGGGCCATAGAATCTGCCCTTTCTCTGTCCTGCCCTCCGTCCCCGTCTGGAGGGAACTTGTAGTCAGCCAGCCCTAGAGTCTCACCATCCATCCAAAACTTGTGTTTGGCGCTTCAAGGCTTTACTTTGCATGAACTCCGGGGGCTTGAATAATGAAGGAATGAGCGTGTGGCCCGTTGGATAGTGCAGTCTTTGGTTAGTTCTTATTCGGCAAAGCTATTTTCTTGCTCTCTACCTCACCTCCATCTTTAGTTGGGAAAACAGGTCTGAAATGATGATGATAGCTAATACTGTGTCATCGAGAACTGCTCCTCTTCCAATTTAGCAAAATATCTGAACAGGGTCTGGGTTTGGCTGAAACTGTTTTCCGATTAAATAACTTACAGATGCAGGAGTATCTCTAAACACTACTGCACACAAAATCACCCTCCCACACCACAGAAAATCACCCTCCCGCACCACACCACACCACACAAAATCACCCTCCCACACCACACCACACCACACAAAATCACCCTCCCACACCACACCACACCACACAAAATCACCCTCCCACACTACACCACACCACACAAAATCACCATCCCACACCACACCACACAAATTCACCATCCCACACCACACCACACCACAGAATAACCCTCCCACACCATACCACACCGCTCAAAATCACCCTCCCACACCACATCACACCACACCAATGACGTTAACCGAAGGGCCTGAAGTTTACGAATATAACTCTTATGTGCTTTCTTTTCATATGGCTAAAATTCTTTCACATTAAACCACCTCCATACCCCTCGTCAACAGGTGCGCATTCAATGTTAAACCTTAGCTATGTTTTGCGTCCAGTCAGAGATAGAAATAGTGAGGTAATGTGTGAGGGGAAGGGGAGACCGAGGATGAGACAAAGGAATGAGGTGGAGAGATGAGGGGGGCTTGAGCGGAGAGAGAGAGAGAGAGAGAGAGAGAGAGAGAGAGAGAGATCAGCGTGATGGAGGAGGACAGGGTGACAGCGAGGGGATTTGTTTGTGGCCACCCCTTCCGGGAGTAAGGCGTCTGGCTATGGATAGATAGGTAGATAGACAGATAAGTAAAGAAACTTCTGGCGGACGAGTGTAGTCATCACGAAGAATGTTTCCGGATATATTCATGCAGCAGTGTTGAGAATGAAAAATACGTCTTAGAATTAATTTTTATCAACATCACGAAGGTCACTTAAGACATACAGGCAGTTTTTACAAAGTCCCACTCTTCCTTCAGACTGTGACCCGCAACCATCCAGTATACCACATAGGTCCCAATTTTAGTTATGTAGTTCTTTTAACTTTGCGGAGATTTTCTTCGTTTAGCATCCTGTTTCTCTTAATGACGGAATAAGACTACCACAACCTCTCATCCTTGCCATAGCACTTCCTCGTGTCTAGTATCATCTTATGTTAACCTCCTGTATTTTTATGGCTCAGTGTTAAAGATAGATGACAGTTTTACAGCTTATTAAACAGAGTATAGGTAGCGTGATGGGATGAAGAAACCTTATAGCCATAGATAAGAAAGCTGACGGGAATCACAGCCACTTCTAAGGCTTCTGTGCTGTGGGTGAGCCTGTATGATCGTCACCACCAGGGCATATTTGCTCTAATATGACGAAAGTACTGAAGAGGGACTCCTTCCTGTGGTGGCACAGATATAACTACCTGACTCCAGTGCCCGGTTGTACAAATGCCCGTCATCTCCCTCCCTATCCCCCCAGAGGAGGATGGAGGACTGAAGGAGTAAGTCAGCTTCAGTCTTCAGTCCATGGGTTCGTTTCAGATGAACCTGGGTCTACAATTATCACCACCACCACGAGAGGCCCATAACCCCTTGCAGCTCCGTTGATTGCCAAAGTGTATTAAGATTAGAGGGTCGATTTGTCTAGTAACCAAGGAGATTCAATACTCCCCCACAATGAAGGCCACTTTCTTACTGATATTGGAGGCTTCGTAGCACTTCTTCTTTAGCGATATATTTTAATATTACACCATAAGACTCTTTCGTGTTATTAATATTAGTTTAGTTTGTATCATTAACATACAAGAGGATGTTGAGGTGTAATGAGCATAATAAATTGGTAGGGAAAATGTTTTGGCAAATCTTTCATGCCAGTTGATTTTCAGCCCTGGGGAGTATCGAATTTCATACAACCACGACTTGGTGTTCAGTTGTACGAGTGACCCAGTCCCGTCAGGTGAACACAGTCTATAGTACCAATTGCTGCAGGTTCCGTATAAGCGACTGCATACAGTATTTGAGTCTTGTGTTTCACCACTTTAGTACGAGGACCTAAATTTGTACTTCAAGCTTTCCATCGTCAGACTTTTATTTAGTGTAGGAGAAACGGGGTATAATTGTGTGTGTGTGTGTGTGTGTGTGTGTGTGTGTGTGTGTGTGTGTGGCTTTGTCTTGTACTTAGCACCTCCTACCACCAAACTGTTTTATTCAGCTTAGAGGAGGTTTTACGAACTGTAGTGGGTTAGAGACATTCCCGTACTCTGGTCAACATAGGAGATTTCTTAGCACCTCCTCGTAAGCGATTTTTCTTCAGTGTTTCACATTAATATCCTCATGTATGCTAAATATATCCTTCAAATCTCGACCTAGCTTGCTTTCGTAACATACATGACTACTAAGAGACAGAATGAGTCGCATAAGAAGAGGTGTTAGGTGAGCAGAGGAGATTACGATCCCTAGTATTCATCAACCCCCCTTCAGTTAGAGAGGGAACTGAAGAAAAATCGTCTGAACGCAACCGGAACTAGATTGAGACAGTCTCGTAGTGAAGAGGTACGTTCATTACTGTAGAGGGTGGGGAAAGATCAATGCCGAGAGAGAGAGAGAGAGAGAGAGAGGACGGGGGATGTAAGAAAGCTGCAGAGAGAGAGAGGGGGGGGGGGAGGTTTGGAGAGTGAAAATAGCGGTGTAAATTTCACAAGTGTATGTATAAGTAAATGGGGTGGGGGAGGAAAGGAGAGGTAGCGGGAAGGGGGATAGGGATGGGAGGAGGTTATGAGAGGGGGATGGAGAGCAATAGGGAGGGAAGTAGGAGGGGGAGAGGAGTGGAAGGAAGATAAGGGAGAGAGGGGGAGGGAGAGGGAGGTGGGGATGGGGAAGGGGGGCGACCTAGTGTGGCAACAAATATTTAATGATTCTCTCCCTCCCCCCCTCACCCCTCCTATTCTCCCTTCCTCCTCCTTCCTTCCTCTCCCCTTCTTTCTCTCCCTTCCCTCCCCTCTCCCTCCATTGATCCCCATAATTGTATTCACCAGTGGCTTCCTTCTTTTCCGCCTCTCCTTCTTCCCGCATTCTTTCTCTCCCATCTCCATCGCTTTCCCCATTTCTCTCTCTCTCTCTCTCTCTCTCTCTCTCTCTCTCCTTTTCTGCCCATATTGCTTCTCTTACCCCTTCCTCTTTCACTCTTATTTCTCTCCTCTCCCATTTCGTGCCCTCACCCTTTCCCTTACCACACATTGTTCACTTTCTCTTTCCTTTCTTATCCCTTACTATTCTGTCTTCTTTTCCCCCCTGTGTCTTTTCTTCCCTCTTTCCTAGCAATTCTCTCTCTCCCTCCTTTCTTCTCTTCCCTTCCTTTTACTTCTTCCTTCCATTCCCTTCCTTACTCTTCCCATTCCCTTTCCTCTTGTCATCTTTTCCCTTCCCTTCCTCTCCCCTCCCCTCCTCTCCCCTCTCCTCTCCTCTCCTCTCTCCTCTCCTCTCCTCTCTCCTCTCCTCTCCTCTCCTCGCCTTCTCTTCCCTTCTCTTCCCTTCCCTTCCCTTCCCTTCCCTTCAATTCCCTCCCCTCCCCTCCACTTTCTCCTATCCTCTTTAACTTTGTCGTGTTCCCTCTATACCCTTCTCATACCAAAATCTCCTTTTTTTCTACTTCAGTTCCCCACCTCACCCACCCTTTCCCATCTCACTCTCGCTCATTCCGTCCCATCTCCCCCTTCATTTGCTCTGTATCCCCCTCTCCCTCCCTGTCCCTCACCTTTCCCTTCCTCTGTCCCCATTTCTGTACCTCTCCCCCCCCCCTTATTTTTTTTCCTCCTACTCTTCCCCCTTCTTACCCTTCTCTCCCCCGTTCCCTCCTACCTTTTCACCTTGTATCCCCATTGCCTCCATCTCCTCTCCCTTTCTCTCCTTCTTTTCCATTTTTCGCTCTTTTGTTCTCTCCCCTCCGTCTCTCCCTGTTCCCTCCCGTCCATCCCCATTTCCCTCTTCATGTTTCTCTCTCTCTCTCTCTCTCTCTCTCTCTCTCTCTCTCTCTCTCTCTCTCTCTCTCTCCCCAACCTACTTTAGCATCTTACCTCCCCTCTCCTGCGCCCTCTCAACCTTCACCCCTTCCTCTTCCCTACCTCCCTTCCTTATCACCCTCTCCTCCCCACTTCACCCCTCCCTGCCTCCCACTTCAGCTACTCCACTTCCTCATCCCTCTTGTCTACTTCACCTCTCTCTTCATGTACCTTTCCTCCCTCACACTCACCTTTAGTACGCTCCTTTCTATTATTCCAGCAGTTTAATTTTCTTCCTTCTCTATTGTTCTTTATTCTCTCTCTCTCTCTCTCTCTCTCTCTCTCTCACACACACACACACACACACACACACACACACACACACACACACACACACACACACACACACACACACACACACACACACACACACACACACACACACACACACACACACACACACACACACACACACACCATTCATCTCCCCATTTCCGTCCCATAACCCCCTCTTATTTTCCCTCTCCCTCTCTCCTACACTTCATTGTTCTTTCCTATCACCTCTTTCTCCCTCTCCTTCTCACCTACACCTCTCTATGTAATTCCCCCCTTCTCTTTCCCCTCTTCATTTTCCCTTGGACCCCATCTTTGTCAATCGAACAGCGTCTCATTTCCCTCTCCCCTCTTTCCTTCCACATATGTACCTTTTCTCTCCCTTTCACTAACACTTCTTTTTTGTCTCCTTTCTGTCATCCTCCCCTTTATTCCTTTTCCGTGGACAGTTGCGGACAGTGATATTGTGGTACTTGTGAGTCGAACCTTTATGAAACTTGTATATCGTGTTCTGAGAAAATCATTGGGTTCTGCAGATAGCATCGCAGGATTCCACAATTCATCGCTTGCTTTCCATGTATTTATAGTAATGAAGTGGTGAATTAGAGAATGACTGGGAGAGTGTGAGTGAGGTGGAGGGGAGGGATGGGAAGGGGCAGACCGAGGATCAGATGGAGAGATGGGGTGGAGAGGTATGTGAGTGAAGGAATGTGAGTTGGAGAGATGACAGCCTGATTGGAGAGATGTCAGCCAGATGACACATACTGTACAGTGACATGCAGACGATTCGATTGTGGCCACCAGTTTCAGAATCAATGCGACTGACTAGATAGGTAGACGCAGAAATACGGATAGAAGTGGGTCGATATACAGTCATTACCTGTATCTGCAGCTGTACCTCACCTCCCTCCACTCTTACCCCAACTCCTAATATTTGAAGAGTTGTTATTTTAACCATATCCTTCCCGTGTGTGTGTGTGTGTGTGCGCACACACACACACACACACACACACACACACACACACACATATATATATATATATATATATATATATATATATATATATATATATATATATATATATATATATATATATATATATATCGTTTTATCTGATGTCTGTCATCGTCGTGAAGAGTTAAATTAATGTTCTGCTTAGGGGAAGCCTAGCCTCGAGAAGGATTGGAGTGGCTGTTTCTGCTGATTGAGTGAGGGTCGTATTGTATGGCAGTGACGCTGGCATTCTCAGCAGCTGAACTACTATAACCATCTGCAGCTGGGTTATTTTCAACTGACGAAACTGCCATTCACAACTCGAACAGAAATTTATGGTTGGATGAAATATGATGAGCTTTAGTCAGTTATGAGGCTAGAGTCCCCTTGGTTGCTAGTCAAATTTATTTTCCAGTCTGACTACAGCTGGCCATCAACTAATCTGAGAGGAGTTAGAGATCTTTGTCATTTGAAAACAGACGACAGTTCTCTTTATATTAGTGTATTTTTACCACACTGAGTAATACACACGCTTGCACACCCTACCCAATGAGACCGGGGATATCATTTTCGTTTTGTTCTTGACAGCACCTGACGATTTGATTCAGCCTAGTGTAGAGGTGTTGATATGGAGGGGTTAGATACAGCCTTAGTACAGTAAACCCCATCAGTTCAAGAGACCTGCCCCAAGTTTTTAAAAATCGTCTGGTAGCAGCAAGAATAAATATTAAGGCCGCCTCCAGGTTAACCTCTTCAACCCGATGACGTTCTTTATGGTTTATTCTTGCCACCACCAGACGAGTTTATGCAGTTTGGCGGAGACCTTTACACTTGGAAATATTAGATGCAGCCCCCCAAAAAACATTCACTGCCAGTATGCTGCCTTAAGATGGATAAAATTTCTTGGTAGTGGAGGAGTTAACCCCTTGAATTCGATTATCTTTATTCTGGTTTGTTTTTGCTGCCTCCAGAGGATTTTTAGATGCGGGAAGCTCTCGAGGGACGGCTTTGTATGTCCGTTTATCATTTTTTTTTTTTTCGACGCGAGGTGCTTCACTCCCTTAGACTATAATGACTTTACCGATGCCACACCAGACCTCACAACACCACACCATACTACCAGAGCACCAGACCACACCAGAGCACCCTCCAACCATACCACCCCGTCACACCAGACCGCATTACAACATACCAACCTCTTACACCACACCTCACCACATCACAACATACCAACCTCTCACAATACACCACACCACAACATACCAACCTCCCCCACCGCACCGCACCATACCACATCATACCAACCTCTCACACCGCCCCACACCACGTCATTCCTGCCTCACACACTACACCAAAGGAATTAACCGAATGGCCCTGAAGATCCCGCATCTGGTATTATTGTAATTTTGCCACTGGTTATTAAGTGTATTCAGAGTTGCGTAGTGCTGCATGATAAGAGCAAGAATATAACCAAAAAGTTCATATATGTATGCAGGTTGTATGATTAGTAGCGTATGTAAATCCTTTCACACAGTAATATACATACATGTACGCTCGTTAATGCCACAAATATACACCAGTACTCCCATTCACGTACACAAATTCCTCTACGTAGTAATTGCCACACAGGTTCTATCAGTAACGTACAGTACATATATTCTTGCGCATAGTATTGCGCACACATACACTTATTTACGTAAACATTCCTTGCACACAGTAATACACACACGCTTATCTACGTACACTGATACTTGCACATAGCAATACACACACACACACACACACACACACTGTACTCGCTTTGTAACACGCAACTACTTAGTACACGCACACGTTAGCATGCACTTAAACACACACACACACACACACACACACACACACACACACACTTTTGAAGATAATCCACATATAGGTTACGTATTAAACAAGTATACATAATCGAAAAGAACAGGAACGATGAGTGCTAGGCTGGAGAGAGAGAGAAAGAATTAGAAAAATGTCATACGAGTGAAAAGACTTAATGATACTTTGAAATCACCCACGGCCTTCAGTCTATATCGGATGGTAATTATTTTTGTTTATATTTCTGCTACCGCCAGATGATTTTGTTTAGATTTAGGGAGACCTGCGAAATGTAAGAGTTAAGTCGCCTACAGAAATTATCCACGACCACCTTGATTTATTTGAAGAACAACAGTTATTTATTTGTAAAAGTTTTCCCACCACCGGACTGTTTTATTCAGCTATGGAGAATGGACTAGAGAAAAACTGAAATCGTCCAAACTATTTTGGTGAGAGTAACTTGCGTAGGATATGTCGATGGTGGGGGGATTGTTTTTGCTACCTGTGTGTGTGTGTGTGTGTGTGTGTGTGTGTGTGTGTATAACTTTGGAAGGACCCATGAAGTGAGGAGGGATAATTCGCCGACCGGAATCACCTGAAACTGTTTAGGGATAATACAGTATTTGTTCATTTTATAAGTAGTTATGGTGGGAGGATTTTTTTTTCACTACCGGCAGACGATTTTTGTCCAGCCACCTTCTCAAATCACTCATCAGACAGGATAATGATGAAGATGGTGGAGGTGGTGGTGGTGATAGTGATGATAGTGGTGGTGATGGGGATGGTGGTGGTAGTGACTATTTCTTAAGTCGTTATGGAGGGAGGAGGAGGAAGGGAAGGCAGCCGCATAGCTTATAGGAAGAGGAATGAGTGTCCTAATTCCCACACACATACACACAGACTGCCATTGACTCCATGCTCTGTCCAACTCCCTAGTCCCTCCCGTCTGGACACGGCTAGATAAGAACACTGCGCCATGATACAAGTCTATTTATATTCCCATGTTGACATTTAGAGCATTTATAGACGTGCTTTGTGAGTTATGGAAGAAAACTGCTGGAGAGAAAGGGAGAGGAAGGCCCCATGGCTCCTTCCCCCATCCCCCCATTCCCCTCTGCTTTCGGCTAACGCCTGCGCACTGCTTGCCTCGTCCTTTTTTCTGGTTGCCTTGTATTTCCAGAGGTTTTTATCATAGTCCGGTGTTTTGTAGTTGGAATTTTGTAATCTTGGAGGTCCTATAGAAGTGTGTGGGTGGTGTGGAGGTGGGAATTAATGTTATCTGAACGTGTTTGAATTGATGTCGTGGGGGTGTGTTTGATTTTGGCGGGCATGGTGGGGGAGTGGCGGCGGCGGTAGCGACGGCGTGAGGAGCGACACCCGCAGCAGCTCAGTCGACCGTCAGTCCATCCTGAGTGGGGCCCACTTTGTGCCGTGCGCCCTGGCTAGTCCTGGACACCTCCCTTTGGTGCCTCTCTTCTTGTGTATCTTCGTGTTGACGCCGCTGGTGCATGCAGGGGCTCGCGAGCACGCTGAGAGGAAAGCTTTGCTTTGAAAGTTTGAAAATATTTAAAAAATAATAAAAAAATAAAAAAAACAAACAAAAAAAGAAAAAAGTGATCTTACAGTAGTTGACTGTAGTTGCTTAGAGGAAAGATGTACAAAGTTAGTCACTGCGACTTCTTTCCTCTGTTGTACGTAGTCGCCTTCAAGTGAAGTAGAGTTGTACATTTTCGATTCTTGTGTACTGCTGGCCTCGGCTTTGCCCTGGTTGAACACTCGTCTCGAGTGCCCTGCACCTTGGCCGCAGAGACTATGAAAATGGTATCGCACCTCTTCTTCTGAGTTTGATAGAGCGCGTAGTGTCTTCGTTGTTGTTTGTGGTAGGCGGCCGTCTTCGTCGACTTACCATCGTCGTAATCGTCCAGTCAAGTCGGGTTCTACCTTGATTTTGAACTTGGTAACTAACACTTACACTGCCGTCGAAACAAGCCAACCAGCCTCTACAGCCAAGCCAACCCGCTGCTTCTCTGCCCGTCGGAGGGGAAAGCCGTCGCAAGCATCGCCTCCCGTCGCGGACGCAGTATTTACCTACCAATATTTGATTTACCTACCAGTTTTTTGGTTTTGTGTTGTAGTCAGTCATCTTGCTCTCCATTTTTTTTTTGTACTTGTTGATCTTGTTGCTGCTGTCTCCAAAATAGGGTGTTGAAATCATCGCCCTTGTTGGTGTTGGTTGGAAGGTTAATCATCAGCTTTGCGTGAAGTAGCCATCGCCACACCAGCCAGCAGCAACCACGGCCATCACCCCAGCCATGGCCATGCTATGACGCTGACCCCGTCTCTAAAGGTGAGTTATTTTAAACCCAGCTTCTGACAACATCTTTTGGTGAGAGAGAAAACAGTAATCAGAATAATGGTAATGACGATGAACTCTTGCTGTAAAGGTGAGTAATTTTTATCTTGTCATATCGCCATATCCTGTAGTGAGAAACGTGATAATGGTGATGAACCTAATCTGAAGTCCATTCAGGTGAGTCGTTAAGCATTCCTGCACACTTTTATTTCATCCTTTAGTAACAAGAGAAATTAGGTCGTGATGATGATGATGATGATGATGATGATGAACGTCGTCTGTAAAGGTGAGTTGATTGGCGCTGTGTGGTACACTCCTATCATCATCTCAGTACACCCAGAAAAAGGTTCACGAAAGTCTCAGGCACCTGGAACCCCCTGAACCATCTCATCTTGTAAGTATTTCCCTCATAATATCAAGTTTGTGAACACTCCTGAAAATCTGGAGTCAAATTATAGTGGTCATAAGTTTATTGTCTGTGAAAAAAAAAAAAATCATGAATAACTGCTGGTCGCATGTATTAGCTCTATATATGTGACTTGGCAAATCGTTCTTAAGAGGCTTTTTGTTTTGAGTAGTGTAAAGATATAATGCCGATATGCATTGCTCCAAGTGTTTTTGCCGTTGAATTTCTTGGTCATGTATTGCTTAGAGATATTTTTGCTTAGAAATATTTTTGAAGAGGCATTTTGGTTCTGAATTTCTTAGTTATGGCACTGAAGTATTTTGGAGAGTTTAGGAATATCTTGAAGATCTGATGGCGACA
>NC_136982.1:35447658-35515158 GCF_032717465.1 Coenobita brevimanus
TCTCGCTCTTCCCCTCCTCCCTCCCTCTCGCTCTTCCCCTCCTCCCTCCCTCTCGCTCTTCCTCTCCTCCCTCCCTCTCGCTCTTCCTCTCCTCCCTCCCTCTCGCTCTTCCCCGCCTCCCTCTCTCTCGCTCTTCCCCGCCTCCCTCTCGCTCTTCCTCTCCTCCCTCCCCCTCGCTCTTCCCCTCCTCTCTCCCTCTTGCTCTTCCCCTCCTCTCTCCCTCTTGCTCTTCCTCTCCTCCCTTCCTCTTCTACCCTCCCTCTCTCTTGCTGTCTTCCCTCTCGCCCCCCTCCCCCCACCCTCCCAGATTTTGCTCTCCCCATTCCTTCTCTCTCGCTCTCCCCCATCTTTATCGTCCATTATCTTGTTCTCTTTCTTTTCTTTCTCCCTCTCTTCTTTACTTTTCTTCCATTCTCCATCCCTCCCTCTGTCGTATCTCCTCTCTCCCTCCCTCATACTCTCCCCCACCAGTCCCTCCTGCTCTACTCCCTCAGCCTCAGTACTACCCCTCACCCCGTGATCTCTCTCTCTCTCTCTCTCTCTCTCTCCCCATTACTACTCTTCCCCGTTCTATCCACACGCCTCACCCCAGCTGTCCTTCCCCCTTCCCCTTTCCTCTCCACCTCTACCCACACCACCTTATTCCTCCATGCATCCCCGTCATCATCCCCCCTCCCCCTTCCCTTCCCCCCCTCCCCCTTCCCTTCCCCCCCTCCCCCTTCCTCTCTCCCCCTCCTCCTTCCTCTCTCCCCATCCTCCTTCCCCCATTCCCCTTCCACTTCTTCCCCCGCCCCCCTTTCCCATCCCTTTCCCCTTCCTCATTCCCCTTCCTCATTCCCCACTCCCCTCATGCCTATAGATTTTTCCCCTTAACCTGGTGTAGCTTCACGTAATGCAGTGGCTGAAAAGACGGATCCGCGGCTCTGAATCATGTCAAAACCATTTCTTCATAACATCTCCACATCCGAGTATTAATCTGTTTATAGTTAGATAATAATAATAATAATAATAGTAGTAGTAGTAATAATAATAATTCCCCAACATTGTCGACACAACCGCCGAAACATAAGGTTCGGATGGGGGCTTGTGGGGTGGTTAGAGGGGTTAGGTGGGAGGTGACTAGAGGGGTTGGCGGGGACTAGGAGGGGTATGGAAGGGCTAGAAGGGATATGCTGGGAGGAGTGAAGGGTTAGGAGAGGCTAGGAGGGGTATAGGGGACGTAGAATGTGAGACTAGGGGTTGGAGAGGTGGGAGGACTGTACGAGGGTTAGGAGGGATTGAGGAATCGAGAGAGAGAGAGAGAGAGAGAGAGAGAGAGAGAGAGAGAGAGAGAGAGAGAGAGAGAGAGAGAAATGTGGGTGAAAGTGATATGAGAGTAACCTAGTAACTGAATTCTGGTGGGAGGACTCCGTAGACTTATACAAAAAGTCTCGTGTGTGTGTGTGTGTGTGTGTGTGTGTGTGTGTGTGTGTGTGTATGTGTGTGTGTGTGTGTGTGTGCGCGCTCGCGCGCACGTGCTAGAATATAATTTTACCACAGTTTTATAAAAATAAATTCCAAACTAATACCGGTATTTATCCATAACCAGTTCTCTCGAGTAATTCCCACTTATGCAATTTTCGCAGCCAGTTCGCGTAGCTGTCTCGTAACCAGTTCTTGTATAAGTAACTCGTCCTCACCGTAATTAATTCTCTAATAACCAATGCCATCATAACCAATTTATCCCTGAACCAATTCCGCCGTAACTAACTCTCCGGTGGCGGCTATAGGGTTTGACAGCATTGCGTGACGTCACAGTGCTCGTGTTTTATTGACGATACTTGGGCGGCCCCCGCAACTCGGCACAATGAGCACACACACACTCACACACAGGCACTTTGGCCCGTGTTACCAGAACCGGCCGGCTTCGTCCTCTCTGGCTCTCTCACCGGCCCGCCCCGGCATGGAATCTGAACCTCCTTTTGTCAACATTAACCATTTTTAGACCGAGGATTTTATTTTTGGACAGGGGTTTTATAGGATTGCCGTTACCGGTTTACTTTATTGTTTTATTATTTTTGCTGAGGGGGTATAAAGGCAAGTAATTACCGTTTTATTGTTCTAGCTTTTCTCTTGAACTTTTTTTTTTAAATGCTAGTAAATCTAAAGAAAACACGCAAGTAGTGGAGGGATTGATGAAAAGCTGTATCTAATCACTTCAGCTAGAAAAGTCTCGCAAGCTGACTATAACCGTCAGGAGGTAGCAATGATGACAATGATGATTAAAAATAAAAATAATAATAATAATAATAATAATTTCATCGGATTGAAGATATTAACCCTTCCGCCGCTGGCATGGAATTTTAACCTCTAGTTATTATTATTATTTATTTATTTTTATTTATTTTTTTTTTTTTTTACTAAGGCCGCCTTTTTATATTTTGTTTTGCAGTCGTTTTCACTGAAGCACTGTGTACACATTGACCCATTATACCTAAGGACTGCCAGGTATTTTCTTCCAGTCTCATGCCATTTGCTTCAGCCGGAGAACGTCAATATATTTTTATCGCTATTCGCTAACGATCTTACTATGCTTTATTATAAACGTGAGCCGTTGCTGCTTTATCTTTCCTGTCTCCCGATGATTTCGAAGTTAATTTGTTTACATTAATCCCGTCATCCCGAGGACGTCTATTATTTTGTGTTTTTTTTTTTTTCTCAGCGGTTTTGGTAAGCCCCGAATCCAACTGCAGAAATTAGATAAAACTTTAAGTAAACCCTTCCGCTACCAGACGGCTCTCCTCAGCTAAACCTAATGCTCTGGACGCAGCAAAGAAGATATAATAGCGGTACGTCGTCGCACAGATCCCCGTCAGTATGATATTTAGAGGTACAGGCAGGAGCTCAGGTATTGTATTTCTAACTTAAATTCATTCTCTCTCTCTCTCTCTCTCTCTCTCTCTGCTGAAGGTGTTTCCCGTGTATCCATTGCACCTATTTCGCCTACTTAAGACCATGGGCTGTATTCTCGTGGGGTTAGGAAGACCATTAACACTTCTAATTTGCCGTTTTCTTTCTGCATATGGCACGTTAAGATTCACACACCACTTATTAATCACTTCTAAAAGCCACTTCCACAGTCACGGCCGTATGTTAAGATGCTGAGCAACGAAGCTTTGTTCCGTATCTCGCCAGTTAAGCTTACCATGTTGGCGTTGTTTGTAAGCGTACAGACTATTATCGGAAGAATTACTAGAAAGGGTACACTGGAATCCTTAGGAAGCTTCGTACCTCCTTACATAAGCTTATCTTGAGGAATGTTTTCGTTGTGATGCAAACAGAGGAGCCGTGGAAGCTGTCTGGTATGAATTAGTTACGTCGTCCTCTGCGACTTTTGATGTTGACAGTCGGTAATCAGGTGGACATCTGGATTTTGCCTTCCCGGAAGTGACCGAAAAGTGTGGGGACTGGGGAACGCTGGGTGAGTCCGTTTCCGGTGTGTGAGTGGGGCGTAGTTTGTGTGTGTGTGTGTGTGTGTGTGTGTGTGTGTGTGTGTGATCGTTGTTTTACCCCAAAATATAAAAGCCGTCCTTGGGCTGAAAGGGTTTTGGCTAATTTTAGTGTCTGAGGCGCAGATGAGGGGAGGGGGAGGAGGAGGGGGAGGGAAAGGGGAGAAGGGGAGGGACGGGAGGGAGGTTCGGGGAGGAAAGATGAGGAGGAGGAGGAGGGACGAGAGTGGGAGGAGGGGGCGTGAGGGAAAGGGAGTTTGAGGAAGAGAGAAGAGGAGGGAGAAAGGACGATGGAAGAGAAAGGAAAGGGAAAGGGGATGGAGGACGGGAATAGAAGTTAAGGTGGAAGAGGGAGAGTCTGAAAGTGTCAAAGGTGGAGATAGAGTTCGAGTTGGAGGAAGTGGGAGAAGGCAAGAAAACAGTGGAGGTGGAAGAAGATTACGGAAGTGGATTAGTGAAGGTGGAAGACGGATATAAAAGAGGTGGAAGAAGGATATGAAGAAGGTGGAAGGAGGGTATTAAGGAGGTGGAAGATGGATATAAAGGAGGTGGAAATGGATATAATGAAGGTGGAAGATGGACATAACTAATGTGGAAGATGGATGTAAAGGAGGGGGAAGATGAATATAAAGGAGGTGGAAGATGGATGTAATTGAGGTGGAAATGAGTATGAAGAAGGTGGATGATGGATATAAAGGAGGTGGAAGATTGGTATAATTGAGGTGGAAGATGGATGAAGGAAGTTGAAGGTGGGTATAATTGAAGTAGAAGATGGATATAAAGCAGGTGGAAGATGGATGTAATTGAGGTGGAAGATGGATATAAAGGAGGTGGAAGATGGGTATAATTGAGGTGAAAGATGGGTATAATTGAGGTGGAAGATGGGTATAATTGAGGTGGATGATGGATATAATGGAGGTGGAAGATGGATATAATGGAGGTGGAAGATAGATATAAAGGAGGTGGAAGATGGGTATAATGGAGGTGGAAGATGGATATAGTGGAGGTGGAAGATGGATATGAAGGAGGTAGAAGATGATGAAAGAAAAATCGTCCTCGTATTGAAGGTCCAAGGTTGCATTGTTTTGTACATTTTATTGCCTGCTTGTCCAGAGCGCTCTCTCTCTCTCTCTTTATGACGTCAGAACCCCTCTAAGACTACCTCAATACACGCTGGTTCTAATTAGAGAGGTTCTCCAATTATTCCCCCCCCCCTCCGCTCCTCTTACCCCGTCCCTCTTCCCTCTCCCCCACCCCTGTTCTTTGCACTTCCTTCTTTCTCCCCTCCCTCTTTCTTCCACCCTCTCCCTTTCCTCTCACTCATTTCCTTTGCCCACTTGCTTCTTGTTCCCCTTCCCCTCCCCATCCTTCCCTCTCCCATCTTCCATTCTTTCTTCCCCCTGTTCTCCTTCCTCTTCCCATTCCTCCTACCTCCACATTCTTCCACCTCCCCATCCCATTTCCCTCCCCTCCCCCTTCCCCTTCCCTTCCCCTTCCCTTTCCTTCCCCTTCCCTTTCCTTCCCTTCCATTCCCCTTCCTTCCCATTCCCCATTTCTTCCTTTCTGCTTCTTGATTCTTCCATCTCCTTCACCCTCCATCCTTCCTTTCTCCCTCCTCCCCCCTCATTCCTCTCTTGTCCCTCCCCCATTCCTCACTCTTCTGACCTCTTCTCTCTCTCTCTCTCTCTCTCTCTCTCTCTCTCTCTCTCTCTCTCTCTCTCTCTCTCTCTCTCTCTCTCTCTCTCTCTCTCTCTCTCTCTCTCTCTCTCTCTCTCTCTCTCTCTCTCTCTCTCTCTCTCTCTCTCTCTCTCTCTCTCTCTCTCTCTCTTTCTCTCTCTCCCCTCCCCTGTCCATTCTTTCCACTTTCCCTTCCTTTCTCCCTTCTACCTTCCCTTTTTCCCTTCCTCTCTTGTCTTCCCCTTGCCCTCCTTTCACCCCCTTCTCCTTCCCCCTTCCCTTCCCATTGCTTCATTCCCCCCTTCCTTCATTACCTCCCTTCCTTACCCTCCTTCCCCCTTCCTTCCCCTCCTGCCCCTTCCCTCCCCTCCTCTGTTCTATCCTCCTCCCCTCCTCTGTTCTATCCTCCTCCCCTTCCTTTTCTTATACCTCATTCCACTTCTTCCACCCCCTCCCCCTTTGCTCCTTCATTCCCTTACCTTTTACTTGCTGTTTCCTCCTTTCCCATTCTTTCCTTCTTCCTGCCCCACCTTCCCTGCCCCCCTCCTCCTCCACCTGCCTCCCTGTCTTCCATCCCCTTCCCCCCTTTCTTCGCCATTCCTTTCACCCTCCCTTCTTCTCCCATATATTCTCCTCTCTCCCATTCCGTCTTCTTCACCACCCCCCATTTCCTTCCTCCCCATCTCTTCATTCTGCTTCTTCCCTCTCTTTCTTCCCCTTCCTTCCTACTCCCCATATCCTTTCCCTTACCCATATATCCTTTCCCGTTCACCCTTCCTTCCTTCCTTCCATCTCTTCCTCCTCACCTAACTTCCCTCTCCCTTCTGTCCTTTCATATTTCTTACCACTAATACCTTCTTCCTCCTCCATCCCTTTTCCACCTTCCCATCTCTTTTTCCCTTTCCCCCTCGTGTCCTTCGTCTCCCCTCTTCCTTCATTCTTCCTCCTCCCCTCTTCCTTCATTCTTCCTCCTCCCCTCTTCCTTCATTCTTCCTCCTCCCCTCATCCTTCATTCTTCCTCCTCCCCTCTTCCTTCATTCTTCCTCCTCCCCTCTTCCTTCATTCTTCCTCCTCCCCTCTTCCTTCATTCTTCCTCCTCCCCTCTTCCTTCATTCTTCCTCCTCCCCTCTTCCTTCATTCTTCTTCCTCCCCTCTTCCTTCATTCTTCTTCCTCCCCTCTTCCTTCATCCTCCTCCCATCATTTCCCATTCTTCCGTCTTCCATCTTCTCCCATTCTTCCTCCTCCCTCCCTTCCTTCCTTCCTTTCGTCCCTCCCTCCCTCCCTCCCTCTTCTTTCTTCCATCCACCACTCTTTCCTCCTCTTCCTGCGTGTGTGCTTTGTCGGAGGTGGAGGGATGGTGGAAGTTAGGTGGAGAGTAGGAGGTTTCTGGTGGAGGGTAGGTTGCTAGTGGTGGAGGGAGGGTGGGAGGTTAGTGGGTGGGTTGGGTGGAGGTTAGTGGTGGAGGGTAGGTTGCTAGTGGTGGAGGGAGGGTGGGAGGTTAGTGGGTGGGTTGGGTGGAGGTTAGTGGTGGAGGGAGGGCAGGTGGTTAGTGGTGAAGGGAGGTTGGAGGTAAGTGGTGGAGGGAGGGTGGAGGTTGGTGATGGAGGGAGGGTGGAGGTTGGTGATAGAGGGAGGGTGGAGGTTGGTGATGGAGGGAGGGTGGAGGTTGGTGATGGAGGGTGGGTGGAGGTTAGTGATGGAGGGAGGGTGGAGGTTAGTGGTGGAGGGAGGGTGGAGGTTAGTGGTGGAGGGAAGGAGGAAGTTAGTGATGGAGGGACTGGAGGTTAGTGGTGGAGGGAAGGAGGAAGTTAGTGGTGAAGGGAGGTGAAATTTGAGGTGAAGGAATGTGTAAGGCAAATAAGAGGGGAGAGAGAGAGAGAGAGAGAGTGTGTGTGTGTGTGTAATGAGGGAGGGGTGGGGGGATAGGGAGAGGGGTAGGGGGGGGTGTTATTGAGCACTGTACCAGGAATTGAGTCAGGGTGCCAGTGAGTTGAAGGGGGAAGGGGGGTGTTGAAGGGAGGGGGTCTTTCCTGCCCTCCCACCTAACCCAGCCCTCCATTCACAGCCACCACCTTCCTTAACACTTTTGCCGTTTTGTCAAGACCTTAGAAATAGTCTCCTTTTGGTCCTTAAATTTATATCTGTGGAGCAGAAAGATTATTTGAAGACGAGATTAAATTAATATTGACATTGTTTGTGTAGGGTGTAATCCTCCAACGTCCAAGATAGCTACATGTAGGATTTTGAGGGATAAATACTGTACACAGCGTACCACCCTTCCCCTACCCACTTGTACTCATGAAACTTCCAGGTTCAGCAGTTAAGACTCCCCGTTAATTACCGGTAATTTTCTAGAATGTTCTATTCTGTCATTCCTTGGTGAAGCGGGAGGCTAGATGTTTAATCAGTATATTCCCTAATTTAATGTGAAACTAATCGAAACAGTATATATAACGAGATCAGTTTATCCCTGAGTGTTTCATTCACAGTTTTCACCATTAAATATTGCCGCATGAAATATTAATACCATCCCTTTCACTTTTTCCCCTGTGGTTAGATAGTGACGCAGTGTAGTGACGTCACCATCACCCCACCCTTGTCACCAGAGACCCTTCACCTCGAGCACGTTTTTTTTTTTTTTTTTTTTTTTTTTTTTTTTTTTGAGTGTCAGACAGTTTAATTTTACCCAGTCAATAGATCCTTTATTGCGAGGGTCATTTATCAATTTTGTTCTAGCTGACGTCAGACTTTTATTTACGTCATGACCGCCTTCAGCCCTGTGACGCATATTTGTAGCCCCTTGAAGACATGTCGTGTTCTTTTGATTTATCCTCGTTAGTTCCAGATGTTCCTGTTCACCTTAGGGAAGACCTTTTCTTCTGTCTTGAACCTCTCTTTTTAGTATTCTCCCTTGACCTAAGGAAAACCCTCTGATAGTACCATGAATTAACGTCAGACTATTTTAAAAGTTGGAAGGCACCCCCTCCGTCCTTCTCCCATAGAGTTTGACAGGTCTCCAAAGCGTAATAAAATCGTCGAGGAAAAGTAAGGTTTTAAAAAATCGTCCGGGAAAAATCTCCAAAGTTTCACGTAATCGTCTGCTGATAGCAAGAATGAAATAACAAATGCGATATTTTAATGAAGAGGCTCGTTTACACAGGATTAGGATAACTGCTGAAGGAGATGACATAACGAGCACTTCTTTAACCCCTGTAGTACGACCAGGACTTTTCTGTCGTAACCTCCAGTCATCAACTCGGGTGAGACTTTTCTAACTGGAGGGGATTAGATATAGCTTTCATTTAGCCCATGTAGTAGTGAGAGAGACTTCTTAAATCAAAATAAAGTTGTGTGACAGCAAAAAGAAACGGCGTAATAGATCATCGAGGTGAAAGTTAATTGGCCGCGAGATAGTTGTGGTAAATGTCATAGTGGAATTGAGAAGTGGAATAGTGGAATGTCCGGTGGAAGTGAGGTCGGTAATGTCGGACTGAAGGAGTAGAATCGGTTAAGTGAGACAAAAGGTGGAGGAGTCGGCGCGTTGGTTTATATCCGAACGGCATCGATTATGTCCGTTGGAAAATCGGTTATGTTCGTTGGAAAATCGGCTTTGTCCCTTGGAAAATCGGTTACTTGTCTCGGAAAATCTGTTATGTCTGTTAGAGTGTGAATACGTTTGTTGGAAAGTTAGTTTTGTCCGTTGGAAGGTGGGTTATGATCTTTTGAAAGCCGGCTACGTCTGTTGGAAAGTCGGTTACGTCCGCTGGAAAATAATTTTTTCCGTTGGAAGGTCGGTTGTGTCCACTGGAAGTTCGGTTACGTCCACTGGAAGATCGGTCATAAGGAAAGTCGGTCTTGTCCGTTGGACCGTTGGTTTTGCCCGTTCGAAAGTTGGTTTGGTCCATTTTAAAGGTGGTTAGGTCTGTTGGAAGGTCAGGTTTGTCCGTTAGAAAGTTGGTTACGTTCCGTTATGTTCTTTGGAATGTATGTTGGAAAGTTGGTTAGAACAGTTTGAAGGTCGATTATGTCGGTACGAAGGGGTAGAGCCGGCGGGTGAGTTTGTGTTGGGTTTGAAGGCCACGACACACTGGCGCCGCTGCGTCATCACTGGCTTCCCTCCTGCTGCCGTCGCCTTACTTTATTTGTGCCTCTTTCCTTCCCCTGTCTCTTATTTTACCTTCTTTATGTCTCTTACCTCTTTATATGTCTCCTTTCTCTCTTGTCTCCCTGCTTTCTTTATCTTCTGTCTCCTTGGTTTTCCACATGCTACCGTCTTTCCCTTTATTTGTCTTCTCTTCCTTTCTCGTATATCTCTTCTTTGTATTCTTTGTGTGTCTCCCTCGTATGTGTCCTTCGTTTCCTTTATATTGACTCTCTTGGCGTTCCTCCTGCTGGCGTTTCTTTACTTTATTTGTGCGTCTCTCATTTCCTTCATTTCTTTCTCTCTCTTTTTTTTCTTGACGTCATCGTTCAGTCTTGTGAGTTTTGGCATCTCATCCCTTATTATCTGCGCCACTTTCTTGGCTTCTCACTTTCACTTCCACCATCTTACATTATTTGTGCCTTCACTCTTTTGTCTTTCGTCCCTCTGTGTCCTCTTCCTTGTGTGTGGTTTATCGGCCTGTAATATTGTTTCCTCTTGGCTTTGCTCCGACTGCTTTCTTCAACTTACAAATGTGCCTTCTTCTTTTCTTCTTTTCTGTCCATTTATAGCCAGACGCCCTAATTTCGGATGAGCTGACCAGATACGAATCGCCTCCTTGCCATTCTCTCCCACCATCAGGCCATCCTCTCTCCAACTCACACACACCCTCACTCATATACCTCTTCTCCCCATCCAAACATGTCCTCCTCAGTCTTCCCCTTCCCTTTTATCTTGTTCATATCATGTTCTTGTTTTTTCTTCCATTCGTCTCCTTTCTTTCATTAAGCCTTTTACCTCTGTTTTTCTAGTTTATTGTTGCTGCCTCTAGACGGTTCATTTCAGGCTAGGAGAGAGTGTCGAACTGAGGGGGTTAGATGTAGCCTTCATTAACCCCGTCAGCAAGAAGGTTTTCTCTAAGCTGAATATAATCGTACTGAGGATAAACCGTATAATCTTAAGCGTCTCTCTCTCTCTCTCTCTCTCTCTCTCTCTCTCTCTCTCTCTCTCTCTCTCTCTCTCTCTCTCTCTCTCCTCTCATGTCGATTTCCCGTGTTTCTTCGTGATTTTGTGTAAAACCATTTCTTCCTTATACTGTAGGTGGGTATTTACTGGTATATTGGTGTTATCCCTTCAATCCAGGGCTTTATTTTTATTTTATTCTTGCTACTTCCAGACGACTTCATCCAGTTAAAGGTGCTCGTATTGAAGGAGTTAAGGAAGGCTTTGTTCAACTTTGAAATATCTATCTCAAATAAATGTCTCAGAAAGTAGCAAGAATATAGTAAGAACCTCGTCACGGGAGGGGAAAGGTTAGGCTGTTTCCTCTGCTTTCCCTTTTATTCAGTAATTTTAGTTTAGTATTTTGTGAAGTCTAGTCCAAGATGATCACCATTGCCCCAGGTCATCACATCAGGTACGCATGTTATTATTATTATTATTATTATCTCTTGTGATGTCTTATTAAAACTCCTAATTCCTTCAGGCCGGAGACGTCATTTGTATATTCTTGCCGCTACGGTACGATTTTGATCAGGATAGACTTGCAGAATTAGGAGGGTTAGGTGCAGCCCCCGTTAACCTCTTCCTCACGAGGGTGCCTTCCTAAGCTAAATTAGTTGTTGGGTGGGGTGTTAGCAGTGGTGGGGAACAGGTCATCGTGCTGAAGGGGTTTAACTATGAACAAAAACCAGATTCTTATTGGTTGATATTTGGAGATTCCGTAACTTTTTTTTTTTTTCAGTTATTCATATTATAGCCTAATAGTCGTCATGTATGTTACTGATGCAGATCGTGATGATGTACACACACACACACACACACACACACACACACACACACACACACACACACACACACACACACACACACACACACACACACACACACACACACACACACGAAAATATCGCGTCGAAGAGTGTTACGTGGATAAGGATACCGTGTTTATTGGAGAGGTACAATAGTTTTGAGCCGACTTCTACTCTCCTTAGCTGTGAATAGAGAGAGAGAGATGGGAAGACAAGGAGGGGAAATGAGGGGGGAGGAGAGGGGAAAAGGTTGAGGAGAAGGCAGGTTGGACGAGAAGTGGAAAGGAGGGTAGGGGAAGGAATGTGAAGAGGAAAACAGGAAGGGGGTGAATAAGGAATAGGAAAGGCAGGTCGAGAGAAGGATAGGGGATAGAATCAGGAGGAGGAGGAGAGATGATTGGGAAGATGAGGGTTGAGGAGACAGGAAGAGGGTGGGAGGAGAGGGGAATATGCTGAAGAGAAGGCAGAAGGGGGGGGGAGGAGAGGAGAGAAAAGGAGGGGAGGGGAGGGGAAAGAAGGAGGAGGAGGGAAGAGAAAGACAAGGAGAGGAAATTAAAAGAGGAGGGAGTGGAAAGAAGTAGAGAGGAGGGGAGAGGAGGAAGAAGGAAGAGGAGGATAGGAAAGAGAAGAAGAGGACAAGACGGAAGAGGAAGACCGGGGGCAGAAGAAGACAAGAAGGGAAGGGGAATAGAAGAGAGGAAGTGGAGTAGGAGGGTCGGGAAGGGAAGGGGAGGAAGACATGGAAGGGAGGGGGATGAGGAGGAGGGAGGAGCGGTCGATGGTTGCAGTAGGGAGGAGGAGGAGGAGCAGCTCTTGGACCTGGAGCAGTATTGCCAGTACTAGACCCTTCCTTCTTTCATTCATTCATCTTCCTTCCTTCATTCACTCCTTTCGTTCGATCATACATTCTGATTCCTTCTTTCCTTCACCCATCATTTATTCATACATTTCCATTCATCCATTTATTTGCCTTCATACATTTTGCTTCTTCATACATCATTCCAACTCGTCCTCCACACGTTATCTTCTAAGCGATTCTTTCTTGAAACATCTTCACTTTCTCCCTTTTTCATTCATCCTTTTCATTCTTCATTCGTACAGCCATCCTCCACTCATACCTTTTGTTTTTTTATTCATTTGATCGTCCTCTTTCATTCGTACATGTTCTTTCATTTCCTGCTTTCATTCATGCCTCTTCCTTCTTTCATTCGTATACCTTCATTCCCTTCTTCATTTTTCATACATCCTACTTTGATCCATGCACCTTCTTTCATTCATACATTTTACTTTCATACCTTCCTTAATTCGTGCGTCTTTCATTCATCCATTTTTTCATCCATGTGTCTTTCATTCATCCCTTCCTTCATCCATGCGTCTTTCATTCATCCCCTTTTTCTGCCATGTGTCTCATTCATACCTTCTTTCATTCATGCGTCTTTCTTTCATCCCTTCTTTCATCCATGCTTCTTTCATTCATCTCTTCTTTCATCCATGCTTCTTTCATTCATCCCTTCTTTCATCCATGCTTCTTTCATTCATCCCTTCTTTCATCCATGCGTTTTTCTTTCATCCCTTCTTTCATTCATGCGTCTTTCATTCCCCCCTTCTTTCATTCATGTGTCTTTCTTTCATCCCTTCTTTCATCCATGCGTCTTTCATTCATCCCATCTTTCATCCATGCGTCTTTCACTCATCCTTTCATTCAATCATGCATTTATTCGTTCATCGCTTCTTTCATCCATGCGTCATTCTTTCATCCCTTCTTTCATCCATGCGTCTTTCTTTCATCTCTTCTTTCATCCATGCGTCTTCCATTCCCCCCTTCTTTCATCCATGCGTCTTTTATTCATCTTTCATTCATCCCTTCTTTCATCCATGCGCCTTTGTTCATTCTTCATATGCGTCATTCAGTATCTCTTCATACATAGGTCTTTCATCCCTTCATTCATACATGCGTCTTCCTTCATTCCCTTCATTCACACATACGCCTTTCATTCACCCCATTCTTTCATCCCCCCCCCCTCCTTTTTATGATCCATCTCTTCAGTTATCCTTGCCTCATCATTCAGTTATACATTTTTTCTTCACTTCCTTCATAGAGCTTTCATTTTTCTTTATTGCTTCCTTCATTTGTTTCCTCCTTCACTCATTTCCTGATTCATACGTTTCGTCCTTGCTTCATACGTTTCCTTCTGCCTTCCTTCCTTCATTTCTTCTTTCCCACCTTTTGTTCCCTCCTTACCTTGTTTTTTATGCTTTCTCTTCATTCTTTCCTTCGTTTTTTACCATTTCTTTTTCACTTACTATTACATCCTTCCTTCCTTCCCTCTCTCCTTCCTTCCTTCCTTCCTTCCTTCCTTCCTTCCTTCCTCCCTCCCTCCCTCCCTCCCTCCCTCCCTCCCTCCCTCCCTCCCTCCTTCCTTCCTTCCTTCTTTCCTTTTTTTCTTCTGTATTTCTTTCCCTTTACCATTCCTTCTTCCATCCGTTCTTCCTTCCTCCTTGCATACATCCATTAAATTATTCATTCATTTCCTCCCTCCCTCCGTCCCTCTGTCTTCCTTCTTTTATCTCCTTTTTTTTTTTTATGATTATATGAAACAAGAATAATAGATATAAATTAATCCTCTCACTAGAAGGGCTTATTGTCATGACAGTAATCTCTCTGCCGAGGAATGAGAGAGAGAGAGAGAGAGAGAGAGGGAGTAATGAGGGGGAGGGGGGAGAGAATGGAAGGGAAAGAGGAAGGAAAGATTAAAAGATTGGAGGAAAACACACACACACACACACACACACACACACACACACACACACACACACACACACACACACACACACAGCGAGAGAGAGAGAGAGAGAGAGAGAGAGAGAGAGAGAGAGAGAGACCTAATATCCCCTTTCCTTTTTATTAGTCCAGTTCCACCAAGGCATCACATCGTAAAAAAAAAGTGGATTGTGATCGTAAAGAGGAGTGAGGTGCTGGACCGACTCTGCCTTGGAATATAGAGATGGTCCAGGGAGAGAGATTTGATCCAGGGTGGGAGAAATGGTCCAGGGAGAGAGATTTGATCCAGGGTGGGAGAAATGGTCCAGGGAGAGAGATTTGGTCCAGGGAGAGAGATTTGGTCCAGGGAGAGAGAAATGGTCCAGGGAGAGAGATTGGGTTCACGGCTAACCCAAAGAGGAGTGTGATGATGGACCGACTTTTCTGGAATATAGAAATGGTCCAGGGAGAGAGATTTGGTCCAAGGAGAAAGATTGGTCGAGAGAGAGAGGGCTAGAGAAGGGAGGAAGAGATAAACATCCGGCTGTAGGCTACTAAGCGAAGAGACTTGGTAATGGCTGTGTGTGGGGGGGGGGAAGGAGAGAGAGAAAGAGAGGGAGGGAGAGAGGGGGGAGGGAAAGGGGGTTGATTGGAAGGACTGTTGACCTATTGTACTACTGACTTCCTCCATCTCTCCCTCTCTCTTCTCTCCCTCCCTCCCTCTTCTCTCTCTCCCTCTCTCCTTTCTCTCCCTCAACCCCTCCCTCCCTCCCTCCTTCATCCACTCCCTCACTCGCTGTCCCACTTATCATCCCTTCCTCATTTTGCTTGCCGTTTTCCTGTTTTTCCCTCCCTCCCTCCCTCCCTCCCTCCCTCCCTCCCTCCCTCCCTCCAGCTCGTCCTTCTCGTCCTCCTTCCTTCCCGCCCGTCTCTCACTTCCTCCCCCCTTCCCTCCCGTCTCTCACTTTCTCCCTCCATCCCACATTCCTTTTTTCCTCCCTCCCACACCCCTCCCTTCCTCCCTCATACACCCGCTCCCTCCCACACCCCTTCCCTTCCTCGCACAAGTCCTCCCTCCCTCACTCCCGTCTTCCCGCTCGTCCTACACCACTCCCTCTCTCCCACATCCCTTCCTTTGTCTCTCTTACATCCCTCCCTTCCTCCCTCGTACACCCCTCCCTTCCTACCTCCTACACCTCCTTCCCGTTTCCCTCGTCACTCCCTTATCTCTCCCTCTCCTTCCTGCTCATTCATTATTGCTTTCATTCATTCTCTCTCTCTCTCTCTCTCTCTCTCTCTCTATTAGCACCCTCCCCTCATCTCATCTCCCCCTGACCTTAATAACTTGTATATGGGTGAAAAGGAGGTCAGAGAGAGAGAGAGAGACAGACAGACAGAGATTAGTAAGTTGGTTAGAGAGAGAGGCAGAGAAGAGCGAGAATTAGTGTCCCTCATGGGAAGGAGGGAAGAGGGAAGGGAGGGAGAGAGAGAGCGTTACATAGAATTACATAACGTATATGAACGGAAAGGAGATGTACAAGTAAGCGGAAGGGAGAATATAAGGAGGGAGAGGAGAGAAGGAAGTTGCCAGAAACGAGGGGAGAAGAATAGTGAAGGGAAGGGAAGGGACGGGAAGGGGAGAGGAGAGAAAAGAGGGAGGGTGATAGGAGAGGAAAGGGGGACAGTTGAAATGGGTGAGGAAATGGATGGGAAGGGAAGAGAAGGAAAGGGGAGGGGATAAAAGAGTGCAGGAGACAGGGGCGAAGTGTGAGGAGAGAGAGAAGAGGTAGAAGTGAGCAGAGGAGAGGAGGTAGTAGAAGGGAAGAGAGAGGAGCAGAGGAGGAGATAGAAGCGAGACGAAGAGAGGAGAAGAGGGGGTGGAGACAGAGGGCTGAAGGAGGTGAGGAGTCTTGAGTGTATAAGGGCCATTGTGTCAACTGTACTGGAGCCACGAGTAAGAGGGGGAGGAGGAGGAGAGAACAGGAAGAGGAGGAGGTGGTGGAAGAAGAGGAAAAGGAGGAGGAAGAGTAAGAGGGTGATTGTGATTGTGAGATGATAGAGGAGGAGGAGGGGAGAGGAGAGGAGAAAAGGGAAGGGAGGGGGAGAGCATAAAAGGGAAGAATAAGTATGTTAAGGGGAAGCGAGGAGAAGCTGGAAGGGAGGGGGTTACAGAGAAGGATGTAGACCTGGAGAAAAGTAAAGTGGTAATGAATATGAGAGAGAGAGAGAGAGAGAGAGAATCGTACTGAATAGGTGAAAATTATATTGTAGGAGATACGAAGGATTTTATAACAGAAAAATAATAGTTGATAATTAGAGAAGACGGAAGATGATCTAGACGAGAAAGAAAATATATGACAAAGGAGGGAGAAGTGGGAGACGGAGATGGAGACAGAGGGAGCGTGAGGGAGAGGGTGGGAGAGTAAGTGAGAGGCAGAAGAGTAATGGATGATGGGCAGGGAGAATGAGGGAGAGACAGGAAGTATGAGGAAGAGGAAGGGAGTGTGAGTGAGAGGCAGGGAGTGAGGAGCGGAGAATGTGAGTGAGAGCCAAGGAATGTGAGTGAGAGGCAGAGTGAGTAAGAGGCAGGAAGAATGAGAGGTAGAGAAAATGAGCGAGAGGCAGGGAAAGTAAGTGAGAGACAGGGAGAGTGAGTCAGAGGCAGGGAGAGTGAGTCAGAGGCAGGGAGAGTGAGTGAGAGGCAGTGAGAGTGAGTGAGAGGCAGGGAGAGTGAGTGGGAGGCAGAGTGAGTGAGTGAGAGGCAGGGAGAGTGAGTGAGAGGCAGGGAGAGTGAGTCAGAAGCAGTGAGAGTGAGTCAGAGGCAGGGAGAGTGAGTGGGAGGCAGGGAGAGTGAGTGGGAGGCAGTGAGAGTGAGTCAGAGACAGTGAGAATGAGTGAGAGGCAGGGAGAGTGAGTCAGAGGCAGGGAGAGTGAGTCAGAGGCAGGGAGAGTGAGTCAGAGGCAGGGAGAGTGAGTGAGAGGCAGGGAGAGTGAGTGAGAGGCAGGGAGAGTGAGTCAGAGGCAGGGAGAGTGAGTGGGAGGCAGGGAGAGTGAGTCAGAGGCAGGGAGAGTGAGTCAGAGGCAGGGAGAGTGAGTCAGAGGCAGGGAGAGTGAGTCAGAGGCAGGGAGAGTGAGTCAGAGGCAGGGAGAGTGAGTCAGAGGCAGGGAGAGTGAGTCAGAGGCAGGGAGAGTGAGTCAGAGGCAGGGAGAGTGAGTCAGAGGCAGGGAGAGTGGGTAAGGGTGATGGGGGATGAAAGTGTGAGAGTATTTGATTAGGAATGAGAAGGAAATGAAAAGATGTTAGAGCTAAATAAGGAAGAAGGGAAGAGAGGGGAGGGGAGAGGGAGCAGAGGTGAGGGGAAGGGAGGGAGAGGAAAGGCGATAAGTGAGGGAAAAGTGCATGAAAAAGCTAAGTAGGGAGGGAATGAGAGAGAGAGAGGGGGTGAGGGTGAGGGGGGGATGAGGGAAAGGTAAATATAGGTATGAAAGAATGAGAGAGGAGGGGGACAGAGAGGGAAGAAATTGGAGGGGTGAAGTGGAATGGGGAGATTAGGTGAGAAGGTGGGGAGTAATGGGAGGTGAGGGGAAGTGGGAGAAACGAGGGAAAGTGAGAGTAGAGGGGAGAGGTGAAGAGAAGGGAGATCAGAAGGGAGGGGAGGTGTGGTGAGGCGAGGGGAATCTGAGAGAGGAGGGGAAATTTTAGGCGAGGTGAGGAGATGAGAGGGAAGATGAGGCGTGAGGAGCGAAGGTGAGGGAAGGTAAGAGGTGATGAGAGGGAAGGTAAGAGGAGATGAGAGGGGAAGTGAGAGGAGATGATAGGGGAGGGGAGGAGTGATGAGATGAAACTGGTGATGAGAGGGGAGGTGAGAGGAGATGAGAGGGGAGGGGAGGGGAGGAGCGATGAGATGAAACTGGTGATGAGGGGGAGGTAAGGAGAGATGAGAGGGGAACTGGGGGAAAAATGAGAGGGTGATGGTTGAGGTGAGATGAGATGAGAGGGGAACTGGGGGAAAAATGAGAGGGTGATGGTTGAGGTGAGATGAGATGAGAGGGGGAAGCACTTTGTCACGTCCATTAATTTTGCGGTGTTTTGTGCCCTGACCTCACTTTGTCCTGCGCAGATGAGGTCACTACCCTGTTTGGTAGGTGAGAGAGAGAGAGAGAGAGAGAGAGAGTGTGTGTGTGTGTGTGTGTGTGTGTGTGTGTGTGTGTGAGAGAGAGAGAGAGAGAGAGAGAGAGAGAGAGAGTAGTGGATGAGTAAGTATGAGTGCGTAGTGAGTGAGTGAGTGAGTGAGTAAGTAGTAAGTGGGTGAGTGAGTGAGAGTATGAATGAGTATTTAGTGAGTGATTTGTGTGTGAATGAGTGGGTATGGTGTGAATATAGTGAGTGGACGTGAGTAATACGTGTGTGTGTGTGTGTGTGTGTGTGTGTGTGTGTGTGTGTGTGTGTGTGTAGGGTAAGGCAGAGATTACCGCAGTGCCCCTCTGTAATAACTGCCTTGTAACTCACCCACGCCCACACCCCTCCGCCCACCGCGCTTCCTGGAACTAGCAGGGGAAAGCCAGTGACGTCATTAGGGGCGCGGGGGCGTGAGGAGGGGAGGGGCGGGGAAGAAAATAAAATGAATAGGTTTGTGGGTGTTGAGGGGGAGAGGCCTTGACTTGTGGCTGTAGGGGAGAAAAGGTAGTGTGTGTGTGTGTGTGTGTGTGTGTGTGTGTGTGTGTGTGTGTGAGAGAGAGAGAGAGAGAGAGAGAGAGACTGCTAAGGGGGGAGGTTACAGATACCATATACTTCCTACACAGACCATAGCGTGACCAGATCCACATGTAACTCACTAATACCACACACACACACACACACACACACACACACACACACACACACACACACACACTTCCAACATTTCTTTGGTTTCTCACACTTTCTCTACGTTAACGTACTGATTACTAACTACCCGTGCCATACCATACCACGTTGTACCACCACACCACTCCATATATCATTCGCACCACATTCTCATCACACCACACCACACCACTCCACACCACACCACTCCACTCCACTCCACTCCACTCCACTCCACTCCACTCCACACCACACCACACCACACCACACTGCACTACGCTACACTGCTCTACAGTACACTGCACTACACCACAGCACTGCACACCACATCACATCACACCATACCCCATCACCGACCCAAGACCACACTACGTGACACATTTTTTTTCATTTACCCCACTTTATCATATCACTGTCACAGTACAGACACCCTCCATCTATCTGTCTATATTTATCTGTTGTCCTTTATATATATATATATATATATATATATATATATATATATATATATATATATATATATATATATATATATATATATATAGTGAAAGAGGGGGAGGTAGCAGCGGTGAGAGAAAAATGGAGATTAGTGGGAAACAGGAAGAAAACAAAATGAAAAAAGGAGGAAAGAGTGAAGGAAAGGAAAAACATATCGGAGTGGAGGGAAATGGCGGAAGGAAGGTGCAGAGAGAAAGAAAAAATTGAGAAAAAAAAGGAACTGCGTAGGAGATAGATAGGAACAAGGAAGTACTAGAAGAAAGGAGGAAGGAAGAGGAAAGAGGAAGACCTACGAAAAACAGGAACTAAAACTAAAGGGAAAACATAGGAATGAAGGAAAGAGAGGGAGAGAGGAGGAGGAGTGGAATAAAGGCAGAGTGAATGTGAATAAGGCAAGTACGAAAGGGGAAAAGAGAATAAAAAAACGGTATGGAAGAAAGATTGAGACTGGGAGACTGAATTGAGATATAGGTAAGGAAGAAAAGATGGAGGGAGGGAGTAGGAAGGAAGATGAAAGAAGGAAATAAGACGGGGAATGAGGTAAGTGGGGGAAAGAGGGAGCGAAGTGGAAATAGAGAACGAGGAGTAAATTGAAGAGGAAACTGAGGGAGTGTGAAAGGGAGGAGGAGAAGTGAAGAGGGAATAGGATGAAAGAAAGATGACGGAGAGGGAAGGAGAGAGGAAGGAAAGAAGGGAGAGGAAGGAGGGAGTAAGGGAGGAAAGGAAAGGGAGAGAGGGAGGGAGAAGGGATGGAATAAGAAGAGGAAAAGAGAGGAGATGCAGATATCTGTAGAGAGGGAGGAGGAGATAGATGGAAAAAGGTGGAAAGGAAGACACGTGTGTGAGAGAGAGAGAGAGAGAGAGAGGAAGGGAGAGAGCGAGAGGAGGGGAGAAGAGGAAGAACTGAAGGGAGGGGGAAAGAGAGAGATATGGAGAACAGGAGAGAGAGGTATGGAGAGCAGGAGAAAGGCGGGGGGGGGGGAAGAGAAGGGGAAGAAAAGGAAGGCGTACGGTAAGGAGGAAGAGGAGGAAAGTAAAGAGGCAGAGGGTGTATGGAAGAGGAGGAAGAGAGGGAAGAAAGGAGAGGGAGGAGGAGGAAGAGGGAAAAGAAAAAAGAGGGAGGAGGAAGAGGGTTATATAGTTACATAGACAGGGTAGGAAGGGAGAGAGCTAGGAAGAGAGAGGGGGGAGGAAAGAAGGGAGAGGGTCGGCAGGAGGAAGAGAGGGGGCGGGAGGAAGGAAGGGATTGAAATGGAGGAAGAGAGAGAGAGGGAAGATGGAAGGAAGAGAGGAGGAGGACGGATGAGGAGGAGGTAGTAAAGGAGAGAAGGCAGTGAGGGAGGGGAGGAGGGAAAGGAAAGGGAGGGAGGAAGAGAAGAGGAGGGCGGATAAGGAGTGGGGAATGAAGGAGAGCGAGGAGGGGAGTGCGGGAGGAAGGAAGAGAGGGAGAGGGAGGGAGGGATGGAGGGAGGAAGGAAGAGAGGGAGGGGGATAGAGGGATGGAGGGAGGAAGGGAGGAAGGGAATGGGAGGAGTGGCGCACGTATTGATTGTAGCTTGCTTTACTCCCTCCTCTCCCCTCCCCTCCTCTCCTCTCTCCTCCCCTCCCCTCCCCTCCCCTCCCCTCCCCTCCCCTCTTCTCTCCTCTCCTCCCCTCCCCTCCCCTCCCCTCCTCTCCTCTCTCTCAGCACCTTTCTTCCCTTCCTTCCTCCTCCCCTCCCCTTCCTTCCTCCTCCCCTCCCCTTCCTTGCTTCCTCCTCCCCTCCCCTTCCTTGCTTCCTCCTCCCCTCCCCTTCCTTGCTTCCTCCTCCCCTCCCCTTCCTTGCTTCCTCCTCCCCCCCCTTCCTTGCTTCCTCCTCCCCTCCTCTTCCTTGCTTCCTCCTCCCCTCCCCTCCCCTTCCTTCCTTCCTTCCTTCCTTCCTTCCTTCCTTCCTCCCTCCTCCCCACCCCTTCCTTTCTCTGCCTGCGCGTCTCCTCCCCTTACTTCCTCCTCTTGTCCTTCCCTTACTTCCCCTCCACTTCTCCACCCCTTACATTCCCTTCTCTTCTCTCCCCCTTCCCTTCCTTCTCTACGTCCCCTCCTCTTCTCTTCCCCCTCCTCTTCTCTTCCCCCTCCTCTTCTCTTCCCCCTCCTCTTCTCTTCCCCCTCCTCTTCTCTTCCCCCTCCTTCCCTCTTCCCCCTCCTTCCCTCTTCCCCCTCCTTCTCTCTTCCCCCTCCTTCTCTCTTCCCCCTCCTTCTCTCTTCCCCCTCCTCTTCTCTTCCCCCTCCTCTTCTCTTCCCCCTCCTCTTCTCTTCTCCCTTCCTCTTCTCTTCTCCCTTCCTCTTCTCTTCCCCCTTTCTGTCCTTCCCACCCCTTCTCTTCTCCACCCCTTCTATCACTTCTCTACCTCCCCCTCTTCCCTTCCTATCCCCTCCCGTGTCCCCTCCCCCTCTTTGCCGTCATTCCCTCCTCATTCCCCTCCCCTTCTCTCCTCTCGTCTCACATCCTTTCTTCTCTATACCTTCCTCTCCCCCACATCTTTACCTTCCCCTCCCCTTAACCTTCCTCTCCTCTTTACCTTCCCCTCCTCATTGCCTTCCCCTCCTCTTTACCTTCCCCTCCTATTTACCTTCCCCTCCTCTTTACCTTCCCCTCCTCTTTACCTTCCCCTCCTCTTTACCTTCCCCTCGTCTTTACCTTCCCCTTCTCTTTACCTTCCCCTCATATCCTTCCCCTCCTCTTCTGTATCTCTCGTCCTCCCTCCCCGCCTCTCGTTTTCCTCCCATTTTATTTATTTCCTCTCTCTCTCTCTCTCTCTCTCTCTCTCTCTCTCTCTCTCTCTCATAACCATATTTCCTTATATCCTTCATATTCGCTCCCTCGCCTCTCATATATCCCCATTTTCTATAACCTGTCACATCGTATCTCCATTTTCTTTTCCTCCCTCCCTCCTGCCTCTCTCCCTCTCTCCTCCTCCTCCCTCCTCTCTCCTCCTCCTCTCCCTCCCCCCTCTCTCCTCCTCCTCCCCCCTCTCTCCTCCTCCTTCTCCTCCTCCTCCTCCTCCGTTATTCGCTCTTGCTTCCCCTCTCCCCTTCATTAACATTCATTTCCTATCCACTCTCATCACCACCTTGTTCTTCATTTTCCTCTCCCTCTCTCCTTCCCCTACACTCACGCCTCTGTTCTCATTCCCTCCCCTTCCATTCTCTCTCTCTCTCTCTCTCTCTCTCTCTCTGGTTGCTGAAGTTGGCATTTTGGTGAGCTAATTTTGGAGAGGACAAAGCCAGTGTATTGTGAAGGGGAGAGAGAGAGAGAGAGAAAGAGAGAGAGAGAGAGAGAGAGAGAGAGGAATGTGAGTGAAAGCGATGAGATATGAAGAGAAAACAAGTATGACGAGAGAGAAAAAAAAGAGAGAGAGAGAGAGAGAGAGAGAGAGAGAGAGAGAGAGGATGAATTTGAGTGAGCACGGTGAGAGATGAAGAGAAAACCAGTGTGAGAAAGAGGAGGAGATGGAACGAAGGAAAGATGAGGAAAGGGAAGGGGAAGATGATGGGAAAGAAGAAATGACGAATAAATGAAGAGGAGGAGGAAAAGAATCGGGACAAAATGATGGACAGGAGCCAAATAATGATGAGGAAAATGAGAGGAGAGAAATTGAGGGAAAGAGGAAAATAGGAAGAAGGAAGATGAAGGAAATGAGGAAAAGAAAGGAAAGGAGGAAAATGAAGGAATATAGTGAAGATGAATACATTGGGAAGGAAGAAAGCAAAGGGAAGAGGAAAATGGAGAGGAAAGTCACCATAAAATGTGAAATATATTATAAGTGGAATATTAGTGTCTCTCTCTCTCTCTCTCTCTCTCTCATGCTGTGGTGTGTGCCATTTTTTCTTAAACTTCTGTAATTAGAAAGTTGTGTTTCCATTAAGGCTGGACCACTTAGTAAAGACCTTAATGTCCGTGTGGTCTGCGTATATATGTACACACACACACACACACACACACACACACACACACACACACACACACACACACACACATTCTCTTAGGTTGACCTTTGTCTCTCCAGTGTCTATGTAACAGTAGAGTTGTTTTTGACCCTTTGACATTTAATTCTACCTACCTACCTGCCTCCATCCCTACCTACCTACCTACTTACATACCTGCCTCGCACCTCTCCCACCTACCTATGTACCTAACTACCGCCTCCTTCACCATCCCTGTACATACCCGCCTACCTATATTCCTCCTTCACCACTGTCTTACCAACCTGCCTGCCTAGAACCTACCTGTCTTTCTACCTGCCTGCCGCCTCCCAATCTACCTACTTACCTGCCTGCCTGCGTCCTTTACCTACTTACCAAGCTACCTACTTCTTACCCCACCTGCCGGGCTCCTTCCTTCACCTTCGTTCCTTCTTTCCCACCTGCCTGCCTGCCTGCCTACCTACCTACCTACCTACCTACCTACCTACCTACCTACCTACCTTACCTGCAGCTTCCTCCCACCTGCCTGCCGGCTTACCCACCTACCTACCTACCCACTGAAGTACTTATCTACTTACCTACCTACTTACTACCTACGTACCTACCTACCTTTTTCCCACTTATCCTCTTTGTCATTTATTTATTTTTTCATGTTTATTTGCCCGACCCTGAGTGGATCTGTAAATAGACTCTTTGATGTATAAATTCCTCTCCTGTATTCGCACACCAAACGAAAAACCATATTGTCGTCGGCTTAACAGGCATCCTAACACTTCCTCTTTAGCGATTTATTGTGTAGATTACGCCACATCATTAATTTTTATGCTGTTTATATAAATTTGACTCTCCCATAGTAATGAAATAAAAAAAACTCAGGTAATCAGTTCCAGGTAACCCCAGACGATTTCATGATGGCTTTTAATCTCATCACACCACTACCAGACGATTTTCTTCAGCATAAGGGGAGATATTGTACAAG
This sequence comes from Coenobita brevimanus, assembly GCF_032717465.1. Taxonomy (NCBI): domain Eukaryota; kingdom Metazoa; phylum Arthropoda; class Malacostraca; order Decapoda; family Coenobitidae; genus Coenobita; species Coenobita brevimanus. Next base: position 35,471,824 of record NC_136982.1, read on the forward strand.
GGTTTATGAAGGCTGTATATTACCTCCAGTACCACCTCTTCCTTGAGCTGAAGATCTGGATGTAAAGACAATGACAAAACAATTATCGTGGTGAAAGCGTTGAGGAAGAGTCATTAGAGAGCCTAAGCCGACGAGACTGCGGACCCAAGAGCGAGGTGGAAGGATAGAGTGGACTGGTGTGTGAGGTGGTGGTGGTTTGGTGGAGGGAAAGAGTGCATTGTGTGTGAGGGAGGGTGGGTGTGAATGGAGGGAGAAAGGGATTGATTTAGGTGTAAGGGAGGATGGGTGGGTTTGAGTGGGAGAAGTGCGAGTGCCTTATGTGTGAGGGAGGGTGGATGTGATTGGAGGAAGAGTGAGAGTGAGTTTTGTATGAGGGATGGTTGGTGAGCTTGGAGGGATAATGGGTGTTAGTTCTGTGTAAGGGAGATGGGTTGGGTGGAGGGAGAGTGTGTGTTGTATATATGAGGATGGGTGTGATTGGAAGTGAGTGCGCATTATTTATGAGAGGGGGTTGGTGAGATTAGAGGGAGAATGGGTGTTAATTCTGTGTAAGGGAGGATGAGCAAGGGTGGTGGAAGAATAAGAGTGAGAAAGGGTGAGAAGGATTGAAGGGAAAATGAGGGCGTTAGATGGTGCATGAGCTAGGGTGGGTTGGTGTGCTGGAGGAATGAGAATGCGTTGCGTATACAGTAGTATGATGCATGAAAGGGGATGATTTGGAGTGACGGGAAATGAGATTGCGTTTCTTACGAGATTGTGTATGAAGGAGGGTGGTTCGAATTGGAGGGGGAATTAGAGTGCGTTGCCTCAAGGGTGTTGGCATGAAGGACGGTGGTTTGCTATGACGGGGAAATGAGAGAGCGTTACGTAGGAATTGTTACGTGAAAGAGGATGGTTTGGTATGAGAGAGAGAAATGAAAGTGAGTCAGGGAGGGTGGGATGGAAAGGATGGATAGAGATGGTGCGTGAAGGAAGGAGATATAGAATGATGAGGGAATTAGAGTGCGTTAAGGAGGGTGGGTTGGAAAGGAGGGAGAATGACCTGGTATACGAGCTGTGGTGGTATGACTGGTTGGAAGATGAGTGCGTTACGTATGAGATAATGATTCGGACGTCACTCGCGACTAAGAATAGGCCGACGTTTTATGGTGACAGTATAATTCTAAGTATAGTTCTGACGTCACTCATGCTTCTATATATATGCATACATTGTCTTGACTGTGTGTGTATGTGTGTGTGTGTGTGTGTGTGTGTGTGAGTGTGTGCCACTACAAAGTCTCTTCTTGTAATGTCTCTGGTTACGTCAGTCAAGTATATGCCTGTACCCCATTTCTGTAAGCCATTAACCCATTTACTACGAAAAGGTCATCATCATCACCATCACTACATTACCACCATATTTTCTGTTCATATATGGGTGATTATTACTGGGGATATGGAAGCTTAAGACGGATTTTGAAAGGTAGATTGAGCGAGACGGGGGAGGGGGAAGGTAAAGGTAGTTGTTTCGAATTTGTTTATATGTACTCGGGTCCGTGCATGTAGAGAGAGAGACAGACAGACAGACAGAAACAGAGACAGAGAGACAGAGACTTGACACATGACAATATCACTCACACCATCAGAATATGTAATGATGCCTCCCGTCACATTATCAATACACCCACCCGCATCACACCTGCACACCCACACCACTCACTTCACATCCCACACTCACGCCTCTATCACACCTCCATCACACTTCCACACTTACCGCACTCACACCCACACTCCAGTTTCATCCACTACACACCCATACCCATACCCACACTCCGGTTTCATCCACTACACACCCACACCAATATCCACACTCCAATTTCATCCACTACACACTCATACCCAGACCCACACTCCAGTTTCATCCACTACACACCCACACCAATACCCACACTCCAGTTTCATCCACTACACACCCACACCAATACCCACACTCCAGTTTCATCCACTACACACCCATACCAATACCCACACTCCAGTTTCATCCACTACACACCCACACCAATACCCACACTCCAGTTTCATCCACTACACACCCATACTAATACCCACACTCCAGTTTCATCCACTACACACCCACACCAACACCCACACTCCAGTTTCATCCACTACACACCCACACCAACACCCACACTCCAGTTTCATCCACTACACACCCACACCAACACCCACACTCCAGTTTCATCCACTACACACCCATACCAATACCCACACTCCAGTTTCATCCACTACACACCCACACCAATACCCACACTCCAGTTTCATCCACTACACACCCATACTAATACCCACACTCCAGTTTCATCCACTACACACTCACACCAATACCCACACTCCAGTTTCATTCACTACACACCCATACCCATACCCACACTCCAGTTTCATCCACTACACACCCACACGACTCACTCACCACAAACCCATATGACACCCCCACACTCGCTTATGACATGCCCTCTCACACTTCGCATACTCATTCACCACACCGTCACACTTGCACAATACACCATCTGACACCGTCTCTCTCTCTCTCTCTCTCTCTCTCTCTCTCTCACACACACACACACACACACACACACACACACACACACACACACACACACACACACACACACACACACACACACACACACACACAAAATACCACCACCCTTACATAGCACATACACACCAGCATCCTCACATTCACACACCACACCCACATCACTACACACTCACTCACGACATCACCTCACAACCACACCATTCACGACACCACCCCACACCCACACCACTCACAACACCACCCCACACCCACACCACTCACAACACCACCCCACACCCACACCCACACCCACACCACTCACGACACCACCCCACACCAACACCACCCCACCCCACACCCACACCACTCACACCACCCCACACCCACACCAACACCACCCCACACCCACACCAACACCACCCCACACCCACACCAACACCACCCCACCCCACGCCACCCCACACCCACACCACCCCACACCCACACCACTCACACCACCCCACATCCACCACTCCACATCCACACCACTCATAACACCACCCTACACTCACACCACCACCCCACACCCACACCACCCACATTCACACCACCCGTCACCTACATCACCCGACACCCACACCACTCCACACCCACACCACCCCGCACCCACACCAACACCACCCCACACCCACACCAACACCACCCCACACCCACACCACTCACACCACTCCACACACACACACACACACACACACACACACACACACACACACACACACACAGTTTATTTATACCTTTCACAACGATGTTTGTTTTACTTGTACTGATGTTCCTACCATCACCAGACGACCATATTCACAAAGGTCCTCGTACTTCATTGTTTAGTATAGCCTTAATTAACCATCATTCCAGTAACATTATTTTTCATTATATTCCTGCCGCTTTTAAACGATTTTACTCAGCTTCGGGAATAGATCTCGTCCCATCCTTCAGTGAGAAATGAAGTTTTGATGATGATGATGATAGACTCTTTTAACTATGGTAGATATGGCCTGCTTTGAACTGCCTCGCATCCAAACGTCCCCCCTCAACTGAAAGAAAATAGTCAATGTAGCAATATTAATTTAGTTCATAAAAATAGGTCCTGGGACTGAAGCAGGTAACATCTTCACTATGAGAATATTCCCCTTAACATAATTAGATGGTGTAGTGGTAGCAGGTATGAGGTAAATGACGTCATTGTTGTGGTAGCACCTTACATGCACAATTATCTATACACACACGTTCACACATACATACAAGCACACATTTATGCAGATATTTGTACACATATATTTATATACGCACATGCACACATTATGCACATACACATTTTATTCACGTGGAATCATAAAACATACACATGCACAGAGACTTATATTTCATGCACGCAAAGATTTTTGCACACAAACACAAATTTATACACACAAGCTTACATTTATACACATGCAAACATTTATACACATGCACACATTTATACACACATGCGCACATTTATAAACGCTTGCACACATTTATAAACGCTTGCTCAGATTTTTACACGCATGTACACATTTATACAGACATGCGACCATTTATACACATTTATACACATGCACACATTTATACACATGCACACATTTATAAACGCATGCTCACATTTATACACGCGTGCACACATTTATACACACATGCACACATTTATATACACATGCAAACATTTATACACATGCAAACATTTATACACACATGCACACATTTATACACACATGCAGACATTTATACTCACATACAGACATTTATACTCACATACACACATTTACACACATGCTCACATTAACATTTGCACACATTTATACACATGCAAACTCATGTACACAGACATTTTATGTTCGCAAATATTTTTACACATGCATGCCAGCATTTATGCACACATACACATGCATACATACATACACATGCATACATACCTTCATACACGTGTACATTCGGGTCAGAAATGATCTGTACACTGGTAACCTGTACATAAATGTGTGCACGAAATGTATGTGGTATACTCCTCGTCCGTATGGTTGGTATGCCTGAGTGAGGTAACGGACATATGTAGTTGCCATTGAGGTATACATATGACAGTATCGGTGTATAAGGCTGCACATATTCAGTGGCGTTAGTGTAAAGATCATTTTTGATCCGAGTGTACACAGATTCATAGAAACATGCACCTATACATTTACATACATGCACACATGCATTAATGAACGCTTATGAAATATCTGACCGTATGTATTCATGCACACACTAATACTCACGCACTTGCCCACGCATGCAGTGCACGCACATCGTTCTTTGTACACACATGCTTACATACACACATGCAAACATTTATACACATGCACACATTTATACACACAAGACAATGTATGTCTGCATACACACGATCATATCGTGACGCCAACATATCGACCTTTACTCTCTCTCTCTCTCTCTCATACACACACAGATTGATGAGAATGAATTCCTTGAATATTGGGGGGTGAATTCAGTAGAGAGAGAGAGAGAGAGAGAGAGAGAGAATCTATGGAATGCAGCGGGAAGTCTAGAGTTCTTACGTAAGTGCCAGATTGCTAGCTAAAAAGAGATTGACTGTAAACTAGACATGTATAAACCACAAAAGTTAATAAAACATAGAGATTCTTCTTAACCATTTTACCTCTCTGACGTAGTTTCGTTATGCATTCTTTCTCACACATGACTTTTTTTTTAGTTGTTTATAGGGAGACTTTGCATTGTGAAAGAATTTAATAACGTGGTTTCACTATGGTTGATTAAAATAATTTGGAGAAAGTAAGAATTATGTAAAAAAATAGGGTCGGATTGGTTTGCTCTCTCGGCTCGATGACTTCTTTTCATACTTCATTCATGACAGCGCCATATAAGTTTATTCATTTTAGGTGAAAATTTTAGCGCTGAATGATTAGTTATAGCCATAATCAACCCCTTCTTTACCAGACCTTACTTAGTGGAACAGAATAGTTTGGTGATAGCCTGAGGAAAATGAACAAGGTGTCATCGTTGTGAAGAGGTTTGCATACTCGTACATACTCGTGTGACTCACTCTCATCGGAATAAAATCGTCTGGCGCGAAGTAAAATAAAATAGTACAGTTGTCCATACCATGAACGGGTAATAGTGTCGGTATAATACTTATCAGACTCTAATGGTTCACTCAGCTGAAAAAAAATCATCTGGCGTTAGCTGGAATACAATATAGATTTGCCCCGATCACCAAATAGTTAGTGGTACCGGTATTAATACTATCATGAAGCTATACTCACTCTCAGCTCAGTAAGATCAGGTGGTGGTAAATGGAATTTAATGTAAGACTTACCATGGGCATGAGAGGGTTAACTGCTTAAGTGTTTTGTTTCCTCTCTGATTTATATTTTGTGCTTACTCTTTTCATGATCATATTCTACCTCCTGTTGGCTGTCATTTCTTCCTTTCTGTCTCCTTTCTTCCGCCTGTTGGATATCTTTTCCTATATTCTTTCATCTTTTCTCCTAACACTTCCTTCCTTCCTTCGTACACTGCCATCCTTCCTCTTTCTCTTGCAGCCTTTTTACTTCCGTGATTGCCTGACTCTCCACCTGCCTGCCTCACCTTGTCTCAACGCTTGCCTCACCGTCTAGCTCAGCTGTGTAGGGCTTCCTCGCCACGCACACCGTTATGTGTGTGTGTGTGTGTGTGTGTGTGTGTGTGTGTGTGTGTGTGTGTACACTTGTTTATATAATTTCTTACCCAAGTGTTGACCCAACCCAACTACCTCTTTACCCGCCTATCTATCTATCGTTTATCCGTCTTTATCTGCTTACCCACTGACCTACCTGCGTATTTAACTACCTATCTGTATCATCTGCTATCTGCTCACCTACATACATATATATATATATGCAAACATACGTTCCTGCTCACCTTCCTACTTACCACCAGCCAAACTACATTCCCACAGATTTACCTTCTATATCTACCCACCTGTAATTAATTTCCTACTAACATATCTACTCACACACTTGGCCACATCCCTACGTAATATCATACCTGCTTATCTACCTACGGCCTCGCCCAACATTCCAACGTTACTAGGGTTTCTGAGGCTACTTTTCCTTAATGTACTTACAGAAGGAAGGGGGTTTTAAGTACTGATGATGGAGGGTTAAGTAGGGGTGGAGGTTAGGTGGAGTGGTGTAGTTAAGTGGAGTTAAGTGGAATTAGGTGGTTTAAGTGGAGTGGTGGAGTTAAGTAGAGTTAGGTGGTTTAAGTGGAGTGGTGGAGTTAAGTGGAGTTAGGTGGAGTTAAGTGGAATGGAATTAGGTAGAGTTAAGTGGAGTAGTTATGTGGAGTGGTCGAGTTATGTAGAGTGGTGGTTAAGTAAGTGGAGTAGAAGAGTTGTGGACTGGTGAAGGTGTATAGATGCCTGGTGGAGTATATTGATTGGTGGAGACTGTATAGGGTGAGTAGTGGATTAAGTGGATCAGTGGAGGTTAGTGGATTACTTTTGTTAAGTGAACTGGTGGATTTTAGTAGGACTGTTGGAGACTAAGAGGGCTGGTGAAGATTAAGTAGACAGGTAGTGATGAGCTAAGTGAGGTGAGGTGGTGGAGTTAAGTAAATGACCTGCTGAAGTGAAGTGGATTGGTGGAGGTAAGTGGACTGATGGAGGTGAAGTAGATGAGTGGTGGAGATTAGATAGGATTAGAGGCAGCATGGTGGAAGTTATTATAGGTAGGATTGAGGCTGTATAGATAGATTTTGTGGAGGTTATAAAGGTAGATTTTGTGGAGGTTATAGAGGTAGATTTTGTGGAGGTTATATACTTAGATTTTGTGGAGGTTATATACGTAGATTTTGTGGAGATTATATACGTAGATTTTGTGGAGGTTATATAGGTAGATTTTGTGGAGGTTATAGAGGTAGATTTTGTGGAGGTTATAGAGGTAGATTTTGTGGAGGTTATAGAGGTAGATTTTGTGGAGGTTATATACGTAGATTTTGTGGAGGTTATATATGTAGATTTTGTGGAGGTAAAGCAGGTGTAGGTTGGATAGTAACCCCTTCAGTCTGATTATCTCATTATACTCCTTCCTCTACCAGACGATTTTCTTTAGCTTAGAGAGAGAGAGAGAGAGAGAAGGGGTCAGTGAATCTAATCTAATCCATATCTAATCCCCCAGCTCGAAAAATCTGTCCGAAGATGAATGAAATCGTCTGTAAATTGGACAAACAAAATGGATAACGGCGTGCCGAGGTTGAAGGGATTGTATGAAGGATTAGTGGGTGGAATAGACGGGGAATGGGAGGTAGATAGATAGATAAAGGGGCAGATAGATAGACAGATAGATACTGTAGATAGATAGAAAGGTAGGTAGGTAAGTACGTAGAGAGAGAGAGAGAGAGGATGAGACAGTGTAAGGCTGCGACCTGCTGTATATTGATTCTCACCTTCTACTCTCTCTCTCTCTCTCTCTCTCCTCCTCCTCCTCCTCCTCCTCCTCCTCCTCCTCGTCGCTCCCCCTCTTCCTCCTCCTCCTCCTCGCTGCCTCCTCTTCCTCCTCCTCCTCCTCGCTCCCCCCTCTTCCTCCTCCTCCTCCTCGCTCCCCCCTCTTCCTCCTCCTCCTCCTCGCTGCCTCCTCTTCCTCCTCCTCCTCCTCGCTGCCTCCTCTTCCTCCTCCTCCTCCTCGCTGCCTCCTCTTCCTCCTCCTCCTCGCTTCCCCCTCTTCCTCCTCCTCCTCGCTCCCCCTCTTCCTCCACCTCCTCGCTCCCCCCTCCTCCTCCTTGCTTGCTCCCCCCCTCCTCCTCCTCATTGCTTGCTCCTCCCTCCTCCTCCTCCTCCTCCTCTCTCTATTCATCCTCCTTAAATTTTCAAAAAAGGAAATGAGTCGCACCCAGGAAATTACAGACCAATCAGCTTAACATCAGTAGTGTGCAAGTTAATGGAAAAAATCATAAGAGATAAAATAGTTAATTATCTAGAAGAAAATAATATAATTAAAGACTCGCAACATGGATTCAGACATCGTCGTTCATGCTTAACTAACTTACTGGACTTCTTCCATGATGTTTACAAATCATACGATGACTCAAGAGCAGTAGATATAATTTACCTCGACTTTCAGAAAGCATTTGACACTGTCCCTCACAAGCGTCTCATGAGAAAAATAGAAGCACATGGAATAAAAGGAAAGACGCTAAAATGGTTACAAGACTGGCTGTCAGACCGAAAACAGCGAGTTGTGATAAACGGAAAGGAATCCAAATGGCGTAATGTGATCAGCGGCGTTCCCCAAGGCTCAGTACTTGGACCGATACTTTTTATTATCTATATAAATGACATTGATGAGGGTCTAAATTGTAAAGTATCCAAATTTGCAGATGATACTAAAATAACCAGTAAAGTCACTTCAAAATTACAGTGGCAGCAGTTACAAAATGACCTTAATACTTTAGCAAGCTGGGCAGAAAAATGGCAAATGAAATTCAACAAAGAAAAATGTAAAGTACTTCATATTGGAAGTAACAATGTCCATGCAAATTACAAAATGAACAATATTCAGTTATCAAGTACAGACAGTGAAAAGGATCTTGGTGTGATAATATCAAATGACCTAAAACCAAGCAAGCAGTGTACCGATGCGGTAAAAATTGCAAACAAGCTAGTGGGTTTTATTGGAAGAACTTTCGAGTTTAAATCGGAAAAAGTCATACTTGCCTTGTACAACTCGCTAGTGCGCCCCCATCTTGAGTATTGTGTGCAATTCTGGTCTCCGTACTACAGAAAGGACATTGAAAAATTAGAGAAAATTCAGCGAAGAATCACAAAAATGGTACCACGACTTAGAAACACACCATATGAGGAACGCCTTGAAGAACTTAAATTATTTAGCCTAACGAAGCGCAGGTTAAGAGGGGACCTTATTGAAGTTTTCAAAATCATGAAGGGATATGACAACTTAGACATGAATAAATATTTTGATATAGACCGGTCGAGTCAAACCAGAAGTAATGGCTGCAAAATCATGGGAAAACGATTCCAATCCCACGAAGCAAAATACTTCTTCTTTAACAGAGTTGTAAATATCTGGAACAGATTACCCTCAGATACCGTGAACAGTATCTCAATTGAGACATTCAAAAACAAATTAGACAAGTATTTGCATGAAAATCCTCAGCTGACTCTTTTTCTGTCCGAATAACTTGCTTTTATAGCTACGGTACATGTAAGTTCATGCCCCCTTAGTCTACAAGACACCCCGTAAACAATGTACCCGTACATAGTGTTGCGTCACGATATTATACATTTCCAATTTATTCGGTGCAAACAAAGCAATATAAGCACGGATTAGGATCTGCACAGATAACCCTGAGTTAACGGTCACTACTCTTACTTTCGACCTGTGATGGGCTGTGGATCACTGAGGGTCCCTGTTAGTCAAGTGACCACCATCGGGATTTTTATAATGTACCAGGGGTCACTGCTTCAGGATGAAACTTGTGTACTGTCCCACATGGGAGAGTTCCTTGTCTCAGTGGAGTGAACGGAGCTATTGCCTGATTGACTGCTGCCTACCTAAAAAGCGCCAGGGAAGGTTGCCGCACCACCCCTAAACATCCACTCTGTGCATTGCACATCCACACTGTGCACTGTGCAGTCCCCTTTTATCTGAGACACCCGTCCTATATACTTTTCAGTCTCCCCAGCGCAAAGAAAGCAATATAAGCACAGATTAGGAGCTGCACAGATAACCCTGAGTTAACGGTCACTACTCTTACTTTCGACCTGTGATGGGCTGTGGATCACTGAGGGTCCCTGTTAGTCAAGTGACCACCATCCGAATTTTCATAATGTACCAGGGGTCACTGCTTCAGGATGAAACTTGTGTACTTGTCCCACATGGGAGAGTTCCTTGTCTCAGTGGAGCAAACGGAGCTAGGGCCTGATTGACTGCTGCCTACCTTAAAAGCGCCAGGCAAGGCTGCTGCACCACCCTAAACATCCACACTATGCAGTGTGTAGCTTCCACGTTATGTCCACAGACTTCCCATTAACTCAATGTAACTGGTTTATAATGTCATGCCGTAACTATTATTTTATTTGTTTACTTTCTCTTTCAGGTTACTCTATCGGGTAGCTTATAGATAAAGTATTATAGAATGTGACTTTTCCTTTCCAATGTTTCCTATAAAATTTCCATGTCAGTTTTTCCATGCTGCATGGTGGTTTTTCTCATTTTTCCTGGAGGGTTTGGTGGTGGGGGGAGCCTTCTTGCTTTCCTATCCTTATCCTTCAACATGTAGAGTTAGATCTTGTAGTCATAGTTTTCTCTAACAAGCAGCCTCGAAAGGACCATAAGGTCTGTTGCTGTTTGCTTTCCTGTGTAATCCTGTGTAATCCTTCTTTCACTTCCCCCTCCCCACTCTTGCTTCCTTCTCCCATTCTCAATGCATTCTCGCTTCCTCCTCCTCCTCCTCCTCCTCTCTCTATGTAATCCTCCTCCTCCTCCTCCTCCTCCTCCTCGTGGCTTTTCGTTGTCTTCTTCATCCTTCTTTCCATCCCTTCTCATATCTCCCCTTCTCACCTCCCTGTCCTGTTTTTCCTTTAATTTTCTTTTTAGTGTTCATTTTCTTCATCTTTTCCTAACTCATTATTGGCAGTCATCTTTTCTTCCATGGTCCTTGCCTCATCTTTCCTCTGATCATCTATACATCTTTCTCTCTCATTTCACCCACCATGTTTTCGCCTTCCTTTCATTACCATTCATTTCCTTTAATCTTTTAATCTTCGTCTTCCTTTCTTGATCTTATCGTCACTAAATCTTCCTCTCTCATTCATTTCCACCCCAGGGATCTTCATCATCCATCACCCCCCCCCCTTTTTTTTTTCTTCTTCTTTTTCACTCATTCATCATTATCTCTTCATCCTCCATTTTCTCATCTCTTCATGCTTCCATCTCTCATTTTCACATGTCATTTTCTCACCTTTTTTTTCACATTCATCGTCATTTCATCATTACACTTTTTCACTTTCTTCATCAATCCTTTTTCACATTCTGCTCTCCACTTCTATCGCAGTTTTCCTTCTTTTTCTCCCTGTCTTCCCTCCACCCTCCATCATGTTCCCTTTTCCCTCCTCCTCATCCCATTATTTTCCCTTACCTCTTAGTTTCTCACCTATTCTCTCTCTCTCTCTCTCTCTCTCTCTCTCTCTCTCTCTCTCTCTCTCTCTCTCTCTCTCTCTCTCTCATGGTAGTGACTGTGGTTGTGGTAATGATTGTAGCTGTTGTGGTGATTGTGTAGGTGATGGAGATTGTGTTAGTTGGTGGTGTTTGTGGTGGTAATTGTAGTAGTAGTAGTGGTGGTGGTGATTGTCTTAGTAGTGATGATTGTGGTAGATGTTGGTAGTTGTGGTAATTGTGATAGACGCTAGAAATTGTGGTAGTTGTAGTTTTCATTGTGGTAGGTAATGTTATTTTGTTAGTTGTGGCAGTTTTGCTAGATGTCATTATGGTAGATATTGGTAGTCGTGGCAGTTGCGGTAGTTGTGGTAGTTGTGGTAATTGTGGTAGTCGTGGTAATTTATGAGTTTCCGAGTGGAGGGGAAGGACGATTGGTTGAAATAAATGGAGCCCGGTGAAGATGGAGAGTTATGAAGAGAGAACCTGTATTTTTTACACAGGAAAAATCATCAGAGAAATTACCAATATGCCGGGAATCGAACACGGGACTCTTAAGTGAGAGCCAGGCAGCATGCCACTACACCACGACCAGGAGGGACGTTGGTTACAAGATTGTGACAACGAGAGTTAACTTTTACCTGGTCGTGGTGTAGTGGTATGCTGCCTGGCTCTCACTTGAGAGTCCCGGGTTCGATTCCCGGCATATTGGTAATTTCTCTGATGGAGAGTTATGTTAATGGCAGAGAGAGAGAGAGGGAGAAATATGAGGGAGGCATGAGAAGTAGAGGATGCGATGGGGAAAGGGAGTAATAGAGAGAGAGAGAGAGAGGAGGGTGGGGGGGCAGAAAAAGACAGGGCTCCGATACCATTTCCAGCACGGATATTGAAGAGCTATTGTATTGCTCATCCCACGGCACACAGACTGACAGGCGGGGAGGAAGATGGGGGAGGGGGAGAGGGAGAGGAAAGAGGAAGCTGAAGGGAGGAGTGAGGGGGAGAGATGGAGGAAGGAGGAAGATTGGGGGAAGGTGAGGTGGAGAGGGAGAGCGGTGGAGGAAGCAGGAAGATGGGGGAGGGAAATAAGAGCGGTGGAGGAGGAAGTTACAGCTGGGGGGAATAGATGAGAGGAGGGGAGGAGGAAGTGTGCAAGAAGGTAAGCTGGGTGGGGTAGGTGAGAGAAAATGAAGGATGGGAGAAATAACGATGGAGAGAGGAAAGATACCTGAAGGAAAGAAGGGTGGGAAATGATAGGGAGAGGGTGTACAGGGAGAGAGGGTCGGGGTCAGAAAACAGAAAGATGGATGTGGATAGGTAAGAGAATGATGACTGGGAAAGAGGGAGGAAATTTAGTGTTAGGAAGGAAGGTAAGGGTGAGGAAAGGTGGGAAGAGGAGAGGGAGAAGGAAGCTAAGGGGTGAGAGAGGAATGAAGGTGTAAAAGATGCTGATGCTTGGAAGAAAGGTGAAGTACGGGAAGTGGGGCAGTTATGAAGCTAGGTAGAGGGATGGGGACATGTGTGACGGGAGGGGGGGAAATGAGGGGGAGGGAGGATAGATGAGGGCAGGGTGGATGTGAGGAGGGAGAAGTGAGGGGGAGGGAGGATAGTAGAGGATGGGGTGGGTGTGAGGAAGGGGATGAGAGAGTTAGAGGAGGAAGGAACATAAAGGTGTTTCTAGGTCAAGAAGATGGTGATGAGGGAGGCAGGGGGGGCGGGGGAAGTTGAGGGGTGGGAGAGGAATAAAAGTGGAAGGAGAAATATTACTGAGGTAAAGAGAAGGGAAAAGAGAGGTGATGGAGGCAGAGGAGCAAAGGGGAGAGGGAGATGGTAAGTGGGGGAGGAAGAAGGATAAGTAAAGGCTAGAGATGAATATTGGTGTATTGGAGGAAAACAGAGGATAAGGAGAGGGATAACGGAGGTGTGAAGAGAAGGGATTCATGGGCTGGGGCGAGAGAGGTGGAGGGGATGAAGATTTGGGGATGAGTGGGAGAGGAGGGAGGTTAGGTGGGTCAGGGAGAGGAATATAAGCGGATGGAAGGAAAATTGTGGGTGTAGGAAAGGGAGAGAGGATTGGAGGGGAGGAGGAAAACATGTCGAGGAAAAGGGAGGAAAGGGAAGGGGGATAGAGATGAGAGATGATAATGGTAGGAAGAAAAGAGGGAAGACAAAAAGAGGGAGTAAGAGAGAAGGAATCAGGCATAAATAAGACGCATGGAGAGAGAGAGAGAGAGAGACTAGATTGTATGGAGGGTGGTGGAAGAGAGTTCAGGACGAAAGGGAAAGGACGTTGAGGAGAAAAAGAGAAGGTCTGTATTGGGAACCAGCAGGGTTTATTGAGAGAGAGGGGGGGGTAGGGTTTGTGTGCGTGCATGCGAGCGCGCGTTCGTGTTATTAGTGAATATGTGGAGAAGAGTGTATGTGTGAGTATATAATCATGTATTTAAGTTTTTGAGAGAGAGAGAATGTGATTTATATGCTTTCCAGAAAAAATCTCTAGTTTTTGTATCGTTAACCTTTTCATTGCGAGGACGTGGTTTATATTGTTAACCCTTTTAGTGCGATGTTTATTATATTGCAGTATGTTTGCCGCCTGAATGTTTTATTTGCATAGGAGAATTCATTTCCCATGGACGGAAGGGATTAACAAAAAATGCCTATTGACCCATTATGTCCGCGTATAGTTTCTCGAGACTGCGGTCCGATGAATTGATCTCTGGTGAGTCCTCTAGAAAGGGTTAATGTCGACGTAGTGTGCTCTTATAACACGGTGATAAGGAAGAAGTGCTAAGGGTCCTGCTTGCCACATCGAGGGGAGTGGTTAGATATAGCAGTCCTTAGATAGAACACTGATGAGCAAATGCAAACGAGCCTCCTAAACCTACCCTTAGATATACTAGTAGCACTGTTTCCCCCACTTAGACAGTCGTGGATGCAGCGATAGTACTGAGGGCTGTATTCCAGGTGGTTTAGGAGGCTTCGTAACAGCTTTCCCTAAGCAGTTCTTCTTACCGTTCAACGTATTACCATTCTCCAGTATGTTATTTGTATTGTTTTGATATCGACATAGTTTGCATCTGTAACGTTCAGCAATATATATAACGGGTAATGTACAATCGGCAAAAAAAGTATTGCGCAGAAGGGGTCTAATGATGTCCTAAATAATTACCATAGCTCGTGGTGTTTAGAGGTGATTAATGTTATCATCTGAATGTCCGTATATTAACACTACTGAGTAGGAAACGTCAAGCAAGCAAGCATGTTAAATTGGGGTAAAATTATTTGGGATTTGGCAGCAGTTATCGTTTATGTTGGCAGATTATTTCGCGGGAAGTGTGTACCGATACTTTTTTGATCCACCATACAAAATAAATCACAATGGAGGACCTGTTATGAAATCTGCCAAGCTACCTGAATTCGTCCGTGGCCCTCAGGACGGTGGTTGCCTGAGTGCCATGGCCAGCCAGTGCCATGGTATTGATCTCATTCATAAACCAGCGGGCCAGATGCACCCCTGAATGTCACTACACACTCACTGCGCCTTACCCATGGACTCGCCACGGATCGGAAATGTAACACCTTATCCATAGCGATTTATTCTGCACACAGCATCTCGATATCGCCTGTATTGTTGATGCGAGTTGTATTCTCTTTGGCTTCGGAAATGTAACACCTATGCCATAGCGATTTATTTTGATCACCACACCTTCATAGTATCAACTATGTTGTTGATGCAATTTTTTCTCCTTGAATTCGGAAATGTTGTAACACCTCCTCATTAGCAATTTGTTCTGCCCTCTGCACATAAATACTCATTATGTTCTTGTTGCATGTTTTATTTTCCTTGGATTTAGAAATGTTGCAACACCTATCCCCTAGCGATTTATTTTGCACATTCCTTCTCGGTGTCCTCTCGTATGTTATTGATGCAAATTGTGTCTGTATATAATAAATGCTATAAATAACATACAAGGGGATGTTAAGGTGTAATATACAGTATAACTCGCTAAGGAATTGGTGCTGCGTAGTCGTCCATGTCACCTTCGGAGATATCATAAGGCGTCTTGTGGTGTAGTGGTTAGAATGCCCGAGTGGAGTGACATTCTTTCACAGGTTCGAAATGGAGGGAGGGATTGAAGAGAAAGGGAAATTGGGAGACGAGATAGATTTGACTCTGTGTGTGTGTGTGTGTGTGTGTGTGTGTGTGTGTGTGTGTGTGTGTGTGTGTGTGTGTGTGTGTGTGTGCTTTGGAGGTTTTCGCTCCTAAGTCATCAAGGGGAGTAGGGTGGTCAGCAGCCCTTACTTATACTGTACACTCCCCCCGCCCCCCCCCCAAAAAAAAAAAAAAATATATATATATATATATATATATATATATATATATATATATATATATATCACTACCCCTGGGTGCGATGACCTTTGAAATTATTTGTAAAAGTGAAGCAGTGTTCACTTGGTACTGTGGGTATTTCAGAATCCATGGTCCGTGTGTCATAATGTATCACGCCACAAGGGTATCCTGTATTTTTTTAGAAGGTGTATCAGACGACGGTACCTATCCCAGCCTCGAATACCAACGTTCTGGAGATATAAGATAGGATCAGTCTGTACCTTTTTAATTAAGAAACCTTTCCTCGAGAGATATATTGCATATCATATCATCTTGCCTTCTTGTATGTCACTGAAGCATATTATATATATATATATATAGTTTGTAAAGCGATATAAATAACTTAGGGAGACTCGCGTCCTTGACTTCAGAGATATCCCAACACTCCTTCATTTGCAGTAACTTTTGAATTTTATACCTTTATACCTTGTGTCCTTGATGGGGCAGTGCCATGAATTATTCATATGGAAATATTATTCCCAAATATGAATATACGTTTTATTGGGAAACAGTGTTTTCGGCCCGATCTGGACCCTCTTCAGGCATAATTCTTACACCATTGTGTTCGCTTTGTTACTGAAGTCAACTATGCCGGTAGTAAGAAAGTTATACGTAGGCAGATTGAGTTGAAGTATGCATAATAAATCGCCAAGATAAAGGTGCTACGAGGTTTTGTTTTATAACAATACGGCTTTCAGGGATGGTATTGAATGGAACCCAAAAATCTGAACTGCAGTCGATGTGGGCACATGACATTTCCAGGAGAGTCGATGTGAGCTAATCCAGTCACCTTATCTCTCGCTCCTTGAAACAGCTCATTTAGTCTCTACCAAGTGACACCAGACGACATCATTCACCGGGAGTCTGTGAGAGTTAAAGATAAGATGGTGAAGGGAAGGCAAACCCCCAGGTATTATCATCATTATTAAAACACATGACAAAAAATTAGTAGAGATATTTTTACCTCACTGATGATTGCGTTATACAGTGGAATGTAGTTTTACCTTCTTTTACGCTCATAGGAGTTTTAAAACTGAATGTTATAAATTAGGGGCTTGACTACACGCCTCCCCACTGAGTTTTTAATAATACGGTCGATAGACCTGCCTGGCCATATTTCGTTACTGCGTTGAACTTAGGTTAGGTTAGGTTACGTTAGATTATAATGCACGAGCAGTACCTTTAACTGCGGCAGAATGTTTATCATTTTCTAATACGGCACTTAATGAAATAGTAGTAGTAACCCTGGCCTGTCTGGCCCAGGAAACCTATCAGTCGCAGGCAAAAGTTGCCCCTGAGGGCCATTTCGTCTAATGAACCATGTTCTCTTGCAGCGAGGAAAAGTGGAGGTTTAGTTCTCGGATGGACGCCGCATTTGCATCACCACCCTTGTTAACACAGTAGGCCCCATATCACATCACGTCATTATTTGGTTACATGGTTATCAGCGAGCCTTGTAAATTGTTTTCTGGTTTACAAGAAACCATTATTGTGCGGCCACACCTGCTTGAAACAGAAGACCGACAAGAAACGAAACACTGGGTTAGAGCCGCTGCAATATCTGAGTCTGAATGTTGGACGGACCCCTGAGCCTCCTTCCTCTTGTCGATCACATGTTTGGAGCAAGTGTGGCCTCACCCATAGGCTTGTCACTTAGTGTAATCACCTTACGAAGTGGCGTCGGCAGTACATAGTGTGGATGAATGATGGTGACCACCACCTACTACTATCAGTTATTGAAGGAAAATCGTTTAGCGTTAGTCTGCATTTTCGGTAACTCTTGAGTTACCAAAGTCACAGAAATATAGGGGATAATATCATTGAAATAATATTTAGAAAAATTAAATGTAAGTCTTATTATAATGGTAGTATACGGTAATAATAATAATGCTAATAATGATGATGATACTACTACTACTACCACTACTGCGACTATTACTACTACTACTAAATAATAATAATAAGTAATAATAATAATAATAATGTTGATGATTATAATGATAAAATGAACATTTTCATCGATGTTCATGCAGCAGTTTTCGAAAAAAAAAAAAAAAAAAGTCAGTGTACCTAACATAACTGATACCTGGGGAAATTAAAAAGAAACTGGTTGACAGGTCACTTATTTTCAGGCATCCAAAAATACACGTACGGAAATTGAACATGGTCTGTGATATAACTTTTTTTTTTTTTTCGTCCGTAACTTCACCATTGTGTGGACGGCCTGTGCCTGTGGGCTGGATCCGAGAATATCCAGAGCTTGAATGCCGAGTGAATGGGTCTATATCTGGGCTGTTTCTGCGGGCACTTCTTCGATAGTGCCCCTATTGTTGCACTTTTCCTGGCCGATCCTGCAGCGTACCCTTCCCATTGACCCCTTCAGCTGGACGACGTCTTGTGATTTGTAGTCTTACATTCGGACGGTTTTATTCAGCTTGAATGACTTTCCCAACTGGAAGGGTTAGACGTAAACTTCATTAAGTGATTCAGTATGGGAGACTTCCTAGGTTGAAATTAGCCGTCTGTAGTTCATTCACTTTAACTTGGCCTAAAGTTTCATCCCTCTGCAGCTTACTGTATTTCACGTAGGTCAGTGGCAGGAAAAGAATGCTGTGGCCATACATTCTTCCTATAGTACTTCTTCGTGACTAACATCATATTATAGTGTTAATATGTTACCGGTATAACTCAAAATTCAAGATGGAGGGATGGTGGTTATAAGCCAAGGTTAAGTATACGGAGTGTAGTAGTAGCAAAAAGTGAAATATGAAAGTATGTCATATGAACAAAGTAGTTAACTCTTTCTGCCAGAGAAATTTTATTATATTCTTGTTAGCACCAGACGATTTTATTCAGCTTGGGACAGAACCTTATCGTGAAGGAGCTGGAACCATATATTAACCCCTTCAGTACCGTGACATCGACCACCAGGCGATATTCTCTAGCTTAGGACACGAGACCCATGTAGTTAGGAGGTTAGAAATCACCCCTCCTCCTCTCATCTGCACATAAAAAATTACCTCTCTTCCCTGCTCATCTCTGTTCCCTCCTCCCTCCACCTTCTTTCCACCTTCCTTCAGTTCTTTCTCTCTCCTCTACCCCCCAACCGATTTCATTTCCCCTCCCCCGCGCCTTACCTTAACAACCCTCAAACACTCCCCACCAATACACACTTCCTTATTCATAGGTGTCATTCAACGGTACTCGCACTTCCCTCTATATTCTTGCCTGTCTGTATATCTGTCTTTGTTTTTCGGTCTGTAACTGTCTATTTGTCTCCGTCTGTGTCTGTCTGCCTGTCTATTACCCGACGCTGCATCCTATTAGGGGTGGCCTGGACTAAAGAAAAAAAAACGCCAGGCATTGCTGACCCCCTACTTAGTAATGATACATCCAATCTTCCCAGTACCCGCCACAACTCATTCACTCTCGCATCTTACGCGACCTTATTTCATCTTCCTGCTCTTTCGCTCCACTACTTTTTCCCTTTCCTATGTCCTTCCTCTCTTCCTCTAATCCCTTTCCCATCCCTCTCTTCCTACAATCCCTCTTCCCTCCCTTTCTCCTTCCGGCCCCTCTCTCCTTTCCTCTTCCCTCCCTCTTCCCTTCCAACCGCTCTTCCCATTCAACTTCCCTGTCCTTTCCCCCTCCCAGTATTCTCTGCCTTTTCTCCCTTCCCATCCCACTTACATCTTTCAGCCCCCACTTCCAGCTTCTTTCTCCACCCTCGACCCCTCCCCTCCCCCACCCCTCTTCCCTTCGCTCCGTTCCCCACTCTCCTCCCTTCCTTCCCCTCCCGACTCTCTTCCCAACTCTCCCATCCCCTACCCTTCTCCCCCTCTCAGCCCTTTCCTACTGCTACTCTCCTCCCCTTCCATCCCTCTTTTCACCTCTTCCTTTCCCCACCTTCTCCCTTTCCTCTTACCTGTCTTCCTCCCATCCCAGTCCTTTCTCGCTCCCAGTCTCCTCTTCCCTTTCCCTGCTTTCTTCTTCCCTCTCCCCTTCTCAGTCCCCCTCTCCCTCTGCACCCCTCCTGCCTGCTCTCTCTCCCCTCCTCTTTTCCGTCCTCCCCACCCCCAGTCATCCCCCCTGCGGCAGAGAGCAGGCTTGAGCACCCCCTCTGCCCCCATTACTGCCCCCCGACCCCCCTTATCCTCCCTCACTGCCCGCCCCGCCCCTCTCAGATCAATACCCAGGGAGATGCCACCACTGCCGCTCTCTCACTCACTCACGAACTTATTGCACACATGCACTCACTCACTCACCCTTACTCACTCGTACTCACTCACACCGTCTCTCCCTCACTCACCCTCTCACTCACTCACCCCACAATTGTATTATCACTTATATCACACCCGCACTCACCAACTCACTCCACACCCGTACTCAGTGTTACTCATTCACTCAGTCGTGACCTACTCCACGCCTGCACTCTCTCTCTCTCTCTCTCTCTCTCTCTCTCTCATCCGGCTTTCACACTCCCTCTAACTCTGTCATCTTGCTTCCACATTCAGTCTAGCTCGCTGTCTCACGTACTGTCTCCATATACCCACTCCCACTCACCCACTCTCACGCTGCCTTAACACACATTCAGACTCCAACCACATTCACTTTCACGCACCCTTTTATCCTGCCTCCACAATCACTCTCACTCATCTTGCATCCACTCTTACTCACGCACTCTCTCGTCCTGCTGACACTCACTTACCTCCACATCTACTCACTCACTCACTTACTCACTCACTCACTCACTCACTGCATCTTGCCTCCACACTCACGCATTCTCCAAGTTTCTGCCTAGCTCACTCTCTTTTCTTCACTCTCGCACTCCCATACTCCCTTTCACTCTACACATCCTTTCTCTCTCTTGCTCACACTCCCTCTCCCTCACTGCCTCACTTTAGAATTGCGCTCTCTCTCTCTCTCTCTCTCTCTCTCTCTCAAATTTTAACTTAACCCTCTGAAATCGAGATGACCAGGAATTAAATCATGCGGCGGTTTATAAATTCCCAAAATGAATAAAATCGTCTGTATGTTCGCCGATTTAAAAAAAAAAAAAATTGAAATGACCGAGAAGACAGTTTTCAGTCTCTTAAGTACGAGAGGTGGTTCCAAAATTGAGATTAAATTGTCTCTCTCTCTGGCTAGAATGAATTAAGAATGGGTACTGTAGCATTTCGTCATTTTGTTAATTCTTCGTTTTTTTAATCCCCCCCTCATTTGTCTTCCCCCCCCCCTCACCCTTCTGTCTCTTGTACCCTCCCTCTCACCCCTCACCCCTCTCTGTACTGTTCTTTCTTCTTCCTCCTTGCCTTCTCGTTTCTTCCTCCTCCCAGTATTCATCTTTCTCCTACGTCTCCGTATTCTTCCTTCTCCTTCCTCCCTTCATTCCCCTTTTTTTCTTTTTATACCGTTCTTCTCACCCTTTACCTCATCCCTCTTTTTTCTGTACTGTCACACCTCCCTCTCTATTGTACCATTCCCCCTCCCTGTGCTCTGTACTCGCCCATCCTTCTATTTTCTTTTGGTGCCCTCCCCCTTCTCTCATGTACACTCCCCTTGTTCCTCTCTATTTTGTACCCTCACCCTGTATTTTGTGCCCATTCCCCTCCCCCTCGCCCTCTTTTGTACCCTCCCCCTCGCCCTCTTTTGTACCCTCCCCCTCGCCCTCTTTTGTACCCTCCCCCTCGCCCTCTTTTGTACCCTCCCCCTCTCCCTCTTTGTACCCTTTCCTTCTCCCTCTTTTGTACCCTCCCCCTCGCCCTCTTTTGTACCCTCCCCCTCGCCCTCTTTTGTACCCTCCCCCTCGCCCTCTTTTGTACCCTTCCCCTCGCCCTCTTTTGTACCCTTCCCCTCGCCCTCTTTTGTACCCTTCCCCTCGCCCTCTTTTGTACCCTTCCCCTCTCCTCCTTTTGTACCCTTCCCCTCTCCCTCTTTTGTACCCTTCCCCTCTCCCTCTTTTGTACCCTTCCCCTCTCCCTCACCCCTCCCGCTATTTCGTAACCATTTCCCCTCGTGCGCTTTTAGATTTTCCCCCTCCCTTCATTTGTATCCTCTCCCTCCTCCCCATCACCTCACCTCTCACCCCGCACTCTCTTTTTTGTACCTTTTTCCCCTTTATATCCCTTCCCCACCTACTTCTCTTTTGTACCCCTCCCCCCCTTCCCCCTCCCTTTCCATTCCCTTCTCCCTCCCTCCCTCTTTTTTGTATTCCTTTCCCACCTTCTTATATTGGATTCCTCCCTCTCCTCCTCTCTTGTATTCCCACTCCACATCTCGCTCTTTAAAACTCACCTCTTAACCCCACCCCATCCTATCTATTTCCTTCCCCCCACTCCTCCTCACCCCTCACCCTGCTTTGTATCCTCTCCCCCCACCCCTCCCTCTCCACTCCTCTCCTCACTCCTCCCTCTCCTTTCTCGTCACCCCTCCCTCTCCTTTCTCGTCACCCCTCCCTCTCCTTTCTCCCCACCCCTCCCTCTCCTGTCCTATCCCCACCCCTTCCTGTCCTCTTCTCTCCCCTCCCCTCCCTCTCCTCTCCGCATCCCCTCTCCGCATCCCCTCTCTCCTCTCTCTCCCCACCCATCCCTCTCCTCTCTCTCCCCGCCCCTCCCTCTCCTCTCCTTTCTCCACCCCTCCCTCTCCTCTCTCTCCCCGCCCCTCCCTCTCCTCTCTCTCCCCGCCGCTCCCTCTCCTCTCTCTCCCCACTCCTCCCTCTCCTCTCTCTCCCCGCCCCTCCCTCTCCTCTCTCTCCCCGCCCCTCCCTCTCCTCTCTCTCCCCACTCCTCCCTCTCCTCTCTCTCCCCATCCTTCCCTCTCCTTTCTCTCCCCATCCTTCCCTCTCCTTTCTCTCCCCATCCCTCCATCTCCTCTCTCTACCCACCCCTCCCTCTCCTCTCTCTCCCCACCCCTCCCTCTCCTATCTCCGCTGCTCCCTCTCCTCTCTCTCCCCATCCCTCTCCTCTTTCTCACCACCCTTCCCTCTCAAGCCCCCTCCCCCACCCTTTGTGTACACTTCTCCCACTCCTCAACTTAGCACTACCCCCACTAACCCTCACCCTTCATCACTTTCTTGTATCCCTTCCCCAATCCCTCATTTTCTTCTCTTCCTTTTAACCCCTCATTTCCCCACCTCCTGGTTGGACCCTTTCTCCCACCTCACCCCACTTTATTGCATCTCTTCCCCATCCACCTCCTCCCCCTGCACCTCCTCCCCTTTCTGCATCTCTTCCCCTTTCTGCATCTCTTCCCCCTCCACCTCCTCCCCTTTCTGCATCTCTTCCCCCTCCACCTCCTCCCCCTACACCTCCTCCCCTTTCTGCATCTCTTCCCCCTCCACCTCCTCCACTTACCTACCCTTGCCCTCTTCCTTCCGTTTCAGTTTCCCATTCCTCAACCCCCACCCCTTTAACTCCTCACCCCACACGTTTGTACCACATTTCCACCACTCTCACCCCCCACTACCTCCACCTCCACCATCTCCACCACCTTCATCCCCATCATCCACACGCCCTTCCCTCACCCTCACTCCCTTGCTTCGCCCCCACCGCCCTCCCAACTCTCCTTTCTCTCCCCCTAACCCCATCCCCCTGTTAACCTGCCGTGGTGCGCTGTGAGACGCTTGTGTATTATTAAGAGGCTGGTGGCTGGTCACTCCCACATTGTAGGTCACACGTCTCTCTCTCTCTCTCTCTCTCTCTCTCTCTCTCTCTCTCATCGCACATATACCTGTCTGAGTATCTCTTTCTCTGCTTGTCTGTCTATATCACTGTTTCCAAGCAATGAACTCTGGTGGTGGAATTTGTTCTGAAAAGTGGAAGCCATATTTATTTTGTTCTTGCTTCCTTCAGACGATTTTATTCAACATATCAGAGACTGGAGGGGTTAGTCACAGCCTCCACTGATCACTTCACTGCCACGGTGCTCTCCAGATGAATGTAATCGTCCGGAGATGGCAGAATTAAAGCATAATATTACATTTGGAGGATGAATGACGGAGAGATTTACGCCTCCAAAAATGGTTAGAGGAATTAATGTTCGCCGGTTATCATTGCTTTTATCATCATCATTATCGTCGTCGTCGCTCTTTTTAGTACATGATCCATTATTATCGTTATTATTATTATTATTATTATTATTATTAATAATACTTATACAGCTTAATGTTCAGGTGATATCTGTGTATGTGTTGATCAGCTTGACTTTCCGTGCTAGCCTTGCATTCCTCTTTAGCACCAGTAAAATCCAGTGCTAACCAGTGTCTCTCTTCTTTCAGGTGAGTTTCTCTGTTTGGTACCTGGCATCTGACGTGAGTATACTTATTGTGTAGGTGTTGTTTGTCACCCCACCACCACCCCACCCTATCCCCCCAACCCCACCCCACCTTATCTCCCAATCCCACCCCCACCTATCCCCCTACCCCATCTCCACCCCGCCCTATCGACCCCACCCCCGCCCTACTCTATCCACCCCACCCTTACCTTACCTTATCTACCCCACACCACCCCTAACCTCTCCACCACACACCTCTCCACGCCACGCCACTCCGCTCCGCTCCACTCCGCTTCACTCCACTCCACTCCACTCCACTCCACTCTACTCTACTCTACTCTACTCTACTCTACTCTGCTCTACTCCTCTCCACACCACACCACACCACACCACACCACACTACACCACACCACACCACTCTACCCACCCAACCCCACCTTATCCCACCCCGGCTACTGTGAGGTTTAGAGAGAGTGAGAGAGAGAGAGAGAGAGAGAGAGAGGCTGAGGTTGGCAGGTTGAGTTTGTAAAAGGTAGAGGTAGAGTAGTGAGATTGAGTTTTAAAAGGTCGGGAGTAAATGAGTGTGAGGTTCCAGTGTTAGGTTCACTTGTTTACCACCCCACTAGCTCTACCCTGTGGTGGTGAGAAGGGTAGAGGTTGAAGGCGAGAGGTTGAGTTTGTAAACGATAAGTGAGAGATTTAGTTCACAAGATTAGATTAGGTTAGGTTAGTTTTGCTCTTGTTTGCCACCCCACTAACTCTGAGACGAGGAGGGAAGTAGAGAGACAGAGAATGAGGTTGAGTTTGTAAGATAAGAGGTAGATGTTGAGTGTGTGAGGTTGAATGTGGAAGTCCACTTATTTGATGTTGTGCCACTTTCAGGTGACTCTGTACAGAATGACATGGCAAATGGTTCTAATATTTTGCTAAGTGGTCACCGGCTAATCATATAAACACCTAGTGATCTAGTGGGTTAAGGCGCTTCAGCCGGATGTGGTTCATTAAGTGTTTACATCCAAGGAATGGTTGGGTATTATTGCTCACATATCGCACATTGAAGAGGGGCTGATCATTGTCACCTTAAATGTTTGGACCAGGTAGCCCATCCCCGAACCCCGACGCATCTAATAGGCCAATAAAGAACTGAATGATAGAAGACATTTTAGATATATGTTTACTTCTGTTCTTTTTGACGTAGGAGACAGCGCAGCACTGCCTCATAAGCACTCAAGGATAAAAGTTCACCTTAGAATCCATTGCGTGTACTTCACACTTAGGGTATGTCCATCAATTTCCCCCTTAAGGCATCGTATCAAACAGAATCATCAATGGGCAGAGAACCTACCAAGCCACTCAGAATAAGGGAATATTTGCTTGCAGAGGAGGGTTAGAAGAAGAGGTGAAAGGCGAATTTGTCTCTCGGGATGTACAGGGTGTGTTTTCTTACGGTTGAGAGTTGGAGTGCTTGTGAGTGAGTGGCAAAGCAATTAAGAGTGAGTAATTGGGAGACTGAGTGAGTGATGTGTATGTGACTGTGTGGGAATTATGAGGACTTTTTTTTTAGTGAGAGAGAGAGAGAGTCTGGTGGTTATAATGGTGAAGGTGAAAGATAACGATGAGAAATTAAAGGCGATTAAGGTGATTTAGGGACCAGCTGTGAACGAGAGAGAGAAAGAGAGAGAGTCTGGTGGTAATATGGGTGTAGGTGAAAGATAACGATGAGAAATTAAAGGCGATTAAGGTGAAATATGAGATCAGTTGTGAGAGAGAGAGAGAGAGAGAGAGAGAGAGAGACAGTGATGAGGTTGTGTGCGTGGTAGCGACAAGCCGTGAGGGTGAGTTAGAGAGAGGACTGAATGCGTGTTAGCTTGAGGGATAATGGCGACTGTGAGAGTGAGTAAGGGAGGAAATGAGAGTGGGAGGACTTTGAGAGTGAGGGAGAGGAAGGAAGTGAGAGTGAGAGGACTTTGAGAGTGAGGAAGAGGGCTGTGAAAGTCAAGTAGAAAGGTAGAGTGACGTACGTGAGAAACAGAGCGTGTGAGAGTGAATGAAGGCTGAGAGAGTGCAAGAACTA
Organism: Coenobita brevimanus; assembly: GCF_032717465.1. Taxonomy (NCBI): domain Eukaryota; kingdom Metazoa; phylum Arthropoda; class Malacostraca; order Decapoda; family Coenobitidae; genus Coenobita; species Coenobita brevimanus. Next base: position 35,498,343 of record NC_136982.1, read on the forward strand.
GAGTGAAGGAGGGTGAGTGAGTGAGAAGTGAGGGCTGGTGATAGTGAGTTAGAGTGAGTGAGTGAGTGAGTGAGGGCTTGGAACTGTACTACGTGTGCTAGTATTGATTAGCTAGGCGGGCCACTAACCCACTCTCCCCATGCAGGTACCTCCTCTCCCATCACCCCTCCTCGCCCCTCTTCACCCCTCTCTCCTCAATCCATATCCCTCCTCACCCCGCACTTCTCGCCCCTCTTCACCCCTTACCCTTCCTCACCCCTCACTTCTCGCCTCTCTTCACCTCTCACCCCTCCTCACCCCTCACTTCTCACTCCTCCTCACCCTTCACTCCTCCTCACCCCTCACTCCTCCTCACCCCTCACTCCTCCTAACACCTCCCTCACCCTTCCTAACACCTCCCTCACCCTTCCTAACACCTCCCTCACCCTTCCTAACACCTCCCTCACCCTTCCTTACCGCTCCTCATCCTTCCTTACCCCCCTCATCCTTCTTTACCCCTCCTTCCCTTCTTCACCCATCCTTACCTTTCCTCACCCCGAACCCTTCCTCATCCCGTGCCCTTCCTCACCCCGTACCCCCCTTCTCCCATACTCGCCCTTCCTTTCCCATACTCACCTTTCCTCACCTGTCCTCACGTTTCCTCATTTCTTACCCCTCCTCACCCATCCATCCTGACCCCTCCTCACTTTTTACCCCTCCTCACCCTTACTTACCCATCTTCACCTTTCCTCACCCCTTACCCCTGCTTACCCTAACTCACCCTTCCTCACCCATCCTCACTTTTCCTCATCCATCCTCACTTTTCCTCGCCCCCTCACCCTTACCCATCCTCACCCTTCCTCACCCTTTCTCACCCATCTTCACTTTTCTTCACCCTTCCTCATCCCTCCTCACCCTTCCTCATCCCTCCTCACCCTTCCTCATCCCTCCTCCTCATTCCTCACCCTTCCTCATTCCTCACCCCTCCTCATTCCTCACCCTTCCTTACCTCTCACCCTTCCTTACCCCTCACTCTTCCTTACCCCTCACCTCTCCTCACCCCACACCCCTCCTCACCCCACACCCCTCCTCACCCCACACCCCTCCTCACCCCACACCCCTCCTCACCTCTCACCCCTCCTCACCTCTCACCCCTCCTCACCCCTTACCCCTCCTCACCCCTCACCCCTCCTTACCCCTCACCCCTCCTTACCCCTCACCCCTCCTTACCCCACACCCCTCCTCACCCTGCATCCCTCCTCACCCTGCATCCCTCCTCACCCTGCACCCCTCCTCACCCTGCACCCCTCCTCACCCCACACCCCACCTCACCCCACACCCCTCCTCACCCCACACCCCACCTCACCCCACACTGCTCCTTACCCCACACTGCTCCTTACCCCACACCCCTCCTCACCCCACACCCCTCCTCACGCCACACCCCTCCTCACGCCACACCCCTCCTCACGCCACACCCCTCCTCACGCCACACCCCTCCTCACGCCACACCCCTCCTCACGCCACACCCCTCCTTACCCTACACCCCTCCTTACCCTACACCCCTCCTTACCCTACACCCCTCCTTACCCTACACCCCTCCTCACCCCACACCCCTCCTCACCCCACACCCCTCCTAACCTCACACCCCTCCTAACCTCACACCCCTCCTCACCCCACACCCCTCCTTACCCCACACCCTTCCTTACCTCACACCCCTCCTAACCCCCCACCCCTCCTCACCCCTCACCCCCCACCCCTTCTTACCCCCACCCCTCCTCACCCCCACCCCTCCTCACCCCCCACCCCTCCTCACCCCGCACCCCTCCTCACCCCACATCCGTCCTCACTCCACACCCCTTCTCGCCCCACACCCCTCCTCGCCCCTCACCCCTCCTCGCCCCACACCCCTTCTCTCCCCACACCCCTTCTCTCCCCACACCCCTTCTCTCCCCACACCCCCTCTCTCCCCACATCCCTCCTCGCCCCACACCCCTCATTCCACACCCCTCCTCACCCCACACCCCTCCTCACCCCACACCCCCTCTCACTCCTCACCCGTCCTCACCCCACACCCCTCCTCACCCTACGCCCCTTTCTCACCCCACACCCCTTTCTCACCCCACACCCCTTCCCCACCCCACACCCCTTCCTCACCCCACACCCCTTCCTCATCCCACACCCCTTCCTCATCCCACACCCCTTCCTCACCCCACACCCCTTCCTCACCCCACACCCCTTCCTCACCCCACACCCCTTCCTCACCCCACACCCCTTTTCACCTCACACCCCTCCTCACCTCACACCCCTTCTCACCCCACACCCCTCCTCACCCCACACCCCTTCTCACCCCACACCCCTACTCACCCCACACCCCTCCTCACCCCACACCCCTTCTCACCCAACCCCTCCTCACCCCACACCCCTCCTCACCCCACACCCCCTTTCATCCCACACCCCTTCTAACTCCACACCTCTTATCCCACACCCCCTTTCACTCCTCACCCCAGACCCCCTTTCACCCCACACCCCTCCTCACCCCACACCCCTCCTCACCCCACACCCCTCCTCACCCCACACCCCTCCTCACCCCACACCCCTCCTCACCCCACACCCCTCCTCACCCCACCCCTCCTCATCCCACACCCCCTTTCACTCCTCACCCCACACCCCTTCTCACCCCACACCCCTCCTCACCCCACACCCCTCCTCACCCCACACCCCTCCTCACCCCATACCCCTCCTCACCCTGCACCCCCTCTCACCCCACACCCCTTCCCCACCCCACACCCCTTCCTCACCCCACACCCCTTCTCACCCCGCACCCCTTCTCACCCCGCACCCCTTCTCACCCCATACCCCTCCTCACCCCATACCCCTCCTCACCCTGCACCCCCTCTCACCCCACACCCCTTCCTCACCCCACACCCCTTCCTCACCTCACACCCCTTTTCACCCCGCACCCCTTTTCACCCCGCACCCCTTCTCACCCCGCACCCCTTCTCATCCCGCACCCCTTCTCACCCCACATCATTTCCTCATCCAGCACCCTTCCTTACCCCACACCCCCCTTACCTCACACCCCTCACACCCCACACCCCTCGTTACCCCATACCCCTTCTGATCCCACACCCTCATTCACCCCTCCCCCTTCATCACCCCACACATCCTTTTCAAGCTTTATCCTTCATAGCGCCTCACGGATGTTTTCATTTTACTTGTGTGTTTGTGTGTTTGCTGTTTTTTCCCTTCCCACACTTTTAATGGTAATGATGTAGGTGTCTATTTCAGCACGAGAACCTCATCTTTATTCTTGCTACCTAATAGACGATTTTGCGCCCGTAAAGAAACACCTCTATATTTGCGTTTGACATTTTTACTCCTTACTTAGTAGTTTAACCCTTTCAGTCCAATTACGTCATTTTAATCAACAGTACCTGCTACCAGACTGTTTTATATATTTTAGGAGAGCACCGAAATGGGGAAAGGGGAGAAAAATTAGTTTAAAAAATGTATATCCAATCCCTGCAGTCCAAAAAATCTCCTTAGCGGAAGAATCGTCAGGTGGCCATAGGTATAAAATGAAAAATAAAGTGAAAATATTATCCAATCAGAATGCCGAAAGTCTCTCCCTGGTTGAACAAATCGTCTGAAGGATAAAAATGAATGATGTCGTCAGATTGAAGGGGTTAATATAGGCTTTAGTTATTCCCTCCGCTCCCTGTCGTATGGCGTATAAAATTGTCAGGAGAAAGCGTGAATAAAATGAAAGTTAAATTTTATACTGCTGAGGGGAGTTGAAGCAGCATTTTGTTATTGACAGTAGTGTGTTTAATGTGATAAGTGTAATTGTTAATTGATAGTACGGTAGTAATTGTTGTAGTAAGTGTTGAATATTTGTAGTAGTATTGGTAAGTGTTGTGCGGTAGTAAGACAGTAATTGTAGTGGTGGTAACGTTGTAGAGTGCTTTAACAGTAGTAGTAATAGTATTTGTTGTAGTAGTAGTAGTAGTAGGAAAATGGTAAATGTGGAAGTAGCGTTATTACTCGTAGTACTGATACTCAGGTGTTAATTGTGCTAGTAGGATTGGCCACCTCAGTCCGATGACATTTTTTTTTTAATTCTTGTTGCCTCTAGACACTTATGTGCAGCTTAGGGAAACTGCAAAATGAGAGGATTAGGGGCAGCCTTCATTAACCTCTTCACTTCAGGAATAGGGACAGGTTACATAAAATTGTCTTCAGTAATAAAATCAATACGTCCTTGGGCTGAAAGGGTTAATGGTACTAGTAGAATTAATGTTACGTGTGGTAGTACTAGTAATAATAAGTGAAATATTATAGTAGTATAAGTAATGGCAGTCTTGGGTGATAGTAACAAAAAAGTAATAGTGGAGTGCTGAGTGATTGTAGTGTTAGTAGTTTTAATAGAAGGAATGGTAAGTTGTAAGTGTGGTGGTTGTGGTAATAATAGTGCTTAGTGTGGTAGTGGTAGTTGATAAGTCTGGTGGTGGTAGTAATAGTGATAATACCCCTTCAATCCGAGGACATTTCTTGTTTGTTGTAGTTAATATTGAACTGTTGACTTGCGAGACCCATCCTTTAACCCCACCTGAGAGCGAAGGGGTTAGTGAAGGCTTCGTGGGAGAGTAAAATCGTCTGGAGGTGGCAAGAATAAAATGATAAATAGACGTAGTGGAGAGAGAAATATTGTGGTAGATAGAATTGCTTTTGATGGATAGAGTAGATCATTTTTTTAACCATTTTTTTTTTTTTTTTACGAGATGGAACTTTAATTTTTCTTTTCTTAATCCCTTTACCTGGAGGACACGTCGTTTCTCTCTCTCTCTCTCTCTCTCACTTGCTGTCCTGTCTTCCCTCACCCTTCGGCTCTATCCCCCTTACTCTAGCTCTCTCCCTTCCCTCACCTGACCCTCTGCTCTTTACTTCATGTCTCTCAGACTCTCTCCCTCAACTCTCCCATTCCCAGCCCCTATTCCCTTCCCTTTCTTACCCCCCCCCCTCTCTCTCTCTCTCTCTCTCTCTCTCTCTCTCTCTCCCTCTCCCTTAATCCTCTGTCTCTCGCAGCCCCTCCTCTGCTGTTTCTTCTCTTCCCCACCCCTCTAAGCCTTCAACGCTCACACAGTCCTCTCCCCAGCTCCCAACCCTCTCTTAGTCCTCTCCCTAGCTCCCAGCTGTCTCTCAAGCGCTCACTCCTTTCCCATTCCTCTCCCCAACCCACAGTTCTCTTCCATCCCCCTCTCCAGCTCTCTTCCAAGTTCTCATCCCTGTCCCCGCTCCTATCCCTCTCCCAGCCCTCTCCCCAGTTACCAGCCCTCTCCCATTCCTGTCCCCAGTTCCCATCCCACTCCCAATCCCGTCCATCCCTTTCCTCAGTTCCCAGCCCTCCCCCATCCGTCTCCTCAGTTCCCAGTTCTCTCCCATCCCTCTCCCCAGTTCCCAGTTCTCTCCCGTCCCTCTCCCCAGTTCCCAACCCTCTCCCCAGTTCCCAACCCTCTCCCATTCCTCTCCCCAGTTCCCATCCCTCTCCCATCCCTATCTCTAGTTACCAGCCCTCTCTCCGGTTTCTGTCCCTCTCCCAATCCTCTCCCCAGTTCCCATCTCTCTCCCATCCTTCTCCCCAGTTCCCATCCCTCTCCTTAGTTCCCATCTCTCTCCCATCCTTCTCCCCAGTTCCCAGCCCTCTCCTCAGTTCCCATCTCTTTCCCATCCATATCCCCAGTTCCCATCCCTCTCCCATCCCCATCCCTAGTTACCAGCCCTCTGCCCAGTTCCCATCCCTCTCCCAACCCTCTCCCCAGTTCCCATCCCTCTCCTATCCCTCTCCCCAGTTACCAGCCCTCTCCCATCCCTATCCCCAGTTCCCATTCCTCTCCCATCCCTCTTCCCAGTTACCAGCCCTCTCCCATCCCTCTCCCCAGTTACCAGCCCTCTCTCCAGTTCCCATCCCTGTTCCCAGTTCTCAGCCCTCTCCCATCCCTCTCCCCACTTACCAGCCCTCTTCCATCATTCTCCCCAGTTCCCATCCCTCTCCCCAGTTCCCAGCCCTCTTCCATCCCTCTCCCCAGTTACTAACCCTCTCCCATCCCTCTCCCCATTTACCATCCCTGTCCCCTGTTACCAACTCTCTCCCATCCCTCTCCCCAGTTACCAGCCTACTCCTATCCCTCTCCCCAGTTACCATCCCTCTCCCCAGTTACCAGCCCTCTCCTATCCGTCTCCCAGTTACCAGCCCTCTCCTATCCGTCTCCCAGTTACCAGCCCTCTCCCATCCCTCTCCCAAATTCCCAGCCCTCTCCCATCTTTCGCCCATTCCTTTGCTCAGCCGTCAGTCCTCTACAGATTTCTTATCCACAGGTCTCTCCCCAGCTCTCTAAGACCTCTCTCCTCCCCTCCCCAGCTCCACCATTCATCTCTCTCCCCGCCCCCCTCCTAAGTCCTCTCCCATCCCACTTCACGACTCCCAACCCTCTCCACAGCCTCCAGCCATCTCCCCAGCCACAGCCCTCTCTCATCTGTCTCCCCAGCCCCAGTCCACCCCCAGCCCTCTAATAATCCACAGCCCTCTCCCTGCCATCTCCTCCCGAGCCCGCAGCCCTCTCACAGTTATCTTCCAAGCCCCCAACCATCTATCCAGCCCCCAGCTCTTGCTCAGCCGTCTCGCCAGCCCCCAGCCCTCTCCTAGTCACCTCCCCAGCTCCCAGCCCTCTCCTCAGCCGGTACACTCATCTTGGATATTACTTTGGTCCGGAATCCACTCAGCCGTCTCCTTCCTCCCTCCTCTCTCTTTCTCTCATCCTTCCTCCCTCCCCTCTCTTTCTCTCCTCCATCCTCTATCGTCTGTCTCTGAGCCCTTCCCTCTCTTCCCTCCTTTCTCTGTCTCTGCTCCCCCTCCCCCCTCTTTCCCTCTCTCAGTCCTTTCCGTCCTATTTTCTTCTAGCTTCCCTCTTTTTCTTCTCTCTCTTTCCTGTTCTATCTCTTATCTCCCTCCTACCCACTTTCTCTTACCTCTTCTCTTTTGTTCTACATTCTCATTCCAATCTCCTCTCTCACCATCCTCTCATCCATCACTCCACTTCACCCTCCTTCCTCCTCTATCCTCCCTCGCAACACTCACTTCCTATATCTCTCCCTTCCCAGCATTTATCTATGTATCTACTCATATATATCTGTCAGCTGGTTTACACATATATCTATTTATTTGATCCATATATATCTATTTGTCTCAATATATATCCCCCTCTCAGTGCTTGTCCACTAAACCTCTCTTAGCTTTGCATATGTGTTTAAACATACCCTTTTCACTGTCTAGATGTTTTAGATGCTTCAGGTCGTTTCCACAGTTGATGCTCTGTTAACACTCATAGCCTCCCAGGATTTGCTCTCAAATGAATGAAATCGCCAGGTGCTTGCCGGAACTGAGTACTGTACTTGGATATAACCCGATCATGAGAGGGTTTAGATATGGTACTAAGCAACGAACCTTCAGACATTTTTTTCTGCTACCATAGTCACTTTTGGCGATGATGTTGGCGAGCGCAGGAACCATTAAAATGTGCATCAATAGGCCGGTTACCATGGGTCGTTAGTGAGCCCCATACCACCCCAGTGAAACTTTCCTTATGGGGATTATGGTCAGTATAAGAAACAACAGCAAGAGTATTATTAGAGCGGTTACCATGGAGTTCTTGGTGAGCCTCATGCTTCCCCATTGAAGCTTTCTGTGTTAGCGATGCTGATGACCATACAGACCACTAACATGAGCGTTACTAGAACTATTGCTGTTAAATCTTTAATGAGCCCCAGACCAGTGGCGTAGCCAGATAGTGGCCAGGGTGGCCATAACCACCCGGGATTTGTGGGGGAATACAAAGTTCTTTTTTTGGAGGCACCCAGTAAGTGGACTTGGCCACCTAATTTAAAATTCCTAAATTAACTCCCCTGCTCCAGAGTTCTCCAATAAAGTTTACATGTTGTTGAGCCCTTCCATTAAGACACGAAGCGATCAGATGTGGAAGCGACCCTTAGTTTGTACGTCGATGTTCAATGTTTGTGTTTGTGTATATATATGTGTGTGTTGTTCCCTTCAGATACCTGCCCTCTGACGTCAACTCCAGACAAAGGTAAGTTTTCTTTTATATATATATATATATATTTTTAGCATTATTATTCTGTGTTTCTCAGTCTGTTGTTTGGCATTAGTTTCTTTGTCTGTTATTATCTGTCTGTCCTAGCCTTCTGACCTCAGCATCAGAACCAAGTAAGTTTTTAATATAATGCCCCTCTCTCTCTCTCTCTCTCTCTCTCTCTCTCTCTCTCTCTCTCTCTCTCTCTCTCTCTCTCTCTTTCCATCCTTGTAACTCGACTGGACACAAGTAAGTTTTATTATTTTAAGTATGTTTTTTTCCCGTCTATTATACAACTCGCACTCTGCCCCTGCCTTTAGACCCCAACTTAAACACCAAGTAAGTCGTTTCTATTCCTTATTATGTGGCTATGAACTATCTATCTGTGTCTGTCTATCTATCCCTGTCTTTTGACCTGAGCTGCAGAATCAAGTAAGTTTTTTATGATTATTCTGAATTTTTTTATCGATTTGTCTTTCAGTCTATCAGTGTGTCTGTTTGTCTTGTCCAACTGTCCATCTGCTGTATCTCCACACCTGACGTCAGCCGCAAAACCGCGTCTCTCTCTCTCTCTCTCTCTCTCTCTCTCTCTCTCTCTCTCTCTCTCTCTCAAATCCTCGAGTATAGCGTTCCTAGAAACTATTGTCGAGAGAGAGAGAGAGAGAGAGAGAGAGAATAGAGGATAAAAGAATCTAATTATAAAAATGAAAAGAGGCTAATATACACCAGTTTAAGAGAGGCAGTGAAGGAGAGAAGAGGGAAAGAGGAGAAAAGTTTAAAGAAGAAGAGAAGAAGTGGAGAACAGAATGATAGAATTAGAAAAGAAAGTAGAGGGAAGAGAATAGGAGGAGAAAGAAAGGGAAGAGAGGATGGAGGAAGGGGATGAGAGGCTGAGGAACGAGGAGAGGAAGAAGGGAGGAGGAATAGACAAAATGGAGAGAAGTGAGAACGAAGAATGGAAGGAAGAGGAAAGAAGAGATGAGGGAGGACGAGAAGGATACTAGAAGCAAAGGAGAAAAGAGAAGAAGTGGAAAATGAAGAGGAAAAGGAAAGGAGTCTAATTGTAGTAAAGGAGAAGAGGAGAGAGGAAGAGAAAGGATGTGAGGTAGGCGACTATGTAAGAGGGAAGAGGAATCCGAGTGTATAAGAAAGAGGAAGAAAAGAGACTAGTATAGGAATAAGGAAGAGAGGAAGAGGAAAAAGGAGAGGAAGAAAGGGAGAAAAAGAGAGGAAGGGAGGAAGCTGAAAAGAGAAATAGAGGAAATTAAGAAGACGTAGCATGGGCTTAACCGGGGTGGGCTAAGAAAAGAGGAAGATTTAAGAGGAGGTAATTACGGGGGAGGAGAGAGAGAGAGAGAGGAAAGGGTGGCAGAGAAAGAAGAAAGAAAAGGAAATAAAAGTTTGTAAAAATAAAGAAAGCGAGGGCAAGGGAAAAAATATATACAAATGAGTGAAAACAGAGGGAAAACAGAAGAAGGGAGAAAGAATGGAGGAAAAAGAGGGAGGGACGGAGAGCAAAAATGAACCTCCCTAATGTACCCTAAATCTTTAGTTTTCTTTCCATCTTCTTCCTTTCTTCCCTCCTGTCCTTCCTCCACTCCTCCTTCCTTTTTTCCCTTTACGCTTTTTCACTCGTTTCTTCCCTCCCCTTCCTTTTTTTATGCATATTTTCGTTTCCCTTATGCCAGGTTTGTCCATTCTCTCTCTCTCTCTCTCTCTCTCTCTCTCTCTCTCTCTCTCTCTCTCTCTCTCTCTCTCTCTCTCTCTCTCTCTCTCATTCCCATTATATACAACATACGTATATTATGCCTGTATATCTCCCGTCTGCTTCCTCTCTTATCTCCCTTTCTCTCTCCTCCCTCCCTGCCTTTTGCCTTTCCTTCTTTCCTCTTCCTCTTCCCTCCCTTTTGCCCTTCTTTCTTTTCCCTCCCTTCTTGCCTCTCTTTCCTCCATTCCTTCCTCTCCTTCCTACTTCGTTACTCTCCCCCTTACCTCCCTCCCACCTCACAGCTACCACCGCCATTCATCCTTCCCTCCCCTACATTTCACCTTCCCTTTCCGCGCCTGGTTCATATATTTCCTCTCCCAAGTCTCTCACTTCCTTCCTCCCCATCTTTCTCCGCCCCTCCATCGCCCCCTTCCTCCCTGCCCATATCTCGCCCTCCCTAGCTCCCTTCCTCTCTCCGTTTCATTCTTCTCATCTCCCGCCGTGGCTCTCTCCCTCACCCTTTCTTTCCCTCCCCAGATTTCTCCCTCTTTCGTTCCCCCCCTGTCTCCCTTCCTCCCATTGACCCAGTCTCCTTTCTCCTCCCAGCTTGCCTACTTACCCACTTATCCCCTCACCCACTGAGTGACTTACTTTGTTTACCTACTTATTCACTTGTTTATCTACCTACGTGGTTGCCTACGTGCATATTTACTTTACCAGACATTCCACTTTTCATGTCTGTCCTACTTACCTACTTATGGTTTTCCCATATACACTTTGTTACCTACTTACCGACTTAACAGATCATATATATTCATTTCGGCTTATCCCAATATATTGCTGCATACGTACTTCTTGTTTGGTTATACGTTTTGTTTTTACGTATGTGCCTATGGTTTTCCATTTACTTTTTCAACTTTTTGTACTGGTACTTAAAGTTGTCACCTAATATGCTTGCTTGCATAATTATTTATTTCCATATACTCAGTCTTCCATCCATTCGCAGTGCGTCCTTTCCATTGCTTCCTATCCACCCTTTCCACTCCCAAACCTACCTTTTCTGCGTAGGTAAAGATTTCGGAGCTCTTTCCGGGCCTCTCTTAGGATGGCGCCTGACCAGTGATTTCCCGCTGCATGTATTATAAATAGGAGTTTACAAGAGACATTGTGAGAAAAGGTGAATATACGTGTTGCTTGTTTTGCGAGTTAGAAAGTAGACTTACAGTACTTAGAAAGTAGGAAAAACAGTGAGGCAATTCATGCATTAAGAGGCAGGTTAAAAGGCTGCGAAAATGATGCTGGAATGGTGAGGGCTAAGGCAGTGTATGTAGAGGAAGTGGAAGCAGCGGTGTAAGACAAGGTAGTGGATTATAAACTAGGCTGATTAAGACTGAGACGAAGTTAGATGATGATGATGATGGCTTACAGCCAGTCAGGGGATGGTGCAAGGCCAGAGTATCATTGATAAGAGTTTATCAATTAGAAATAGGTTTATGGTTCTTGAAAATGAAGTTTAGGATGAGCCTAGCCTCATACTTTTGGGGGATTCGTTATTTAGGCGTCAGGAGAAGGGGTTTTGTGCTCAGGGTTTTAGGAGGAAGCGTTTTTGCTTTTCTGGGAGATACTGGACAGCACTGAGAGAGATGAAGACTCTTATCAGCAACACCTCAGAGGTCTCAGTCATTGTTACTAAGGTAGGAATGTAGTTCAGCCAGGTCGAGGAGATACTTAGGATGTATAGGGACCTTACTAGGAAGTTCAAGGAAAGCCACAGGAAGTTAGCTATTTTGGGTGGGTTACCAAGATCTGACGTTGGTTCTGCGACCCTCAGTAGAATTATAAGAGTCAGTTGCAGGCTGGGTCTGTAAAAAGGAGGGTGTGATGTTTGTTATGTTTGGGAGAATTTTAGTTTTGACAGGAGCTTGTATTTTTTTTTTTTTTTTTTATGCGAGGAAGAAGGAACCAAAGGCCATGAGCCCGCAGTTACAGTTCCCTCCAAGAGAAAAACAAAATACAATAGAGAGCCAAATTCAAGATCCGATCATTTTGAGATGCCTGGACACACTGCGTTTGAAAGACTGGAGATTATAGGCGGCAGGAAATACAGACAGAGGGAGACAGTTCCAGAGCTGACCTGTTGCATAAATGAAAGACTGGGAGTAACGGTTAACTCCTGCATTAGAGAGTTGGACAGAAAAGGGATGAGAGTTTAAAGGCTGCTGACGGTGCTACGCACCCGTCGTAGAGGTGAAGGAACGCAAGCAGACAGTTCAGAGGAGCAGTGACCATTAAAGTAGCGATAGAAAAGAGATAAAGATGCAACAGTGCGGCGAAGAGACAGAGGTTAAAGGGAGTCAGTAAGAGGAGGAGAGTTAATGAGACGAAAAGCCTTTGACTCCACCCTATTGAGAAGAGCTGTATGTGGGGAGCCTCCCCACACATGAGAGTTGTACTCCACACAGGGGCGGATAAAACCCCTGTATAGAGTCGACAGTTGTGCAGGGGTAAAGAAAGAGCGGAGTCGGCTTAGCACACCCAATCTTTTGGAAGCAGATTTTACAAGAGATGTAATATGATCTTTCCAAGATATGTCCCGAGTAAATGAAACCCCAAGCATGTTCAAGGATGATGCAGGATTAAGCTGAATATTATTAAACATTAGTGGGTATACCTGTGGAAGATTTTGTCGGGTTGATAGGTGTAAGAACTGAGTCTTAGATGCATTAAAGACAACCATATTATTTTTACCCCAGTCAGAGATACGAGCCAAGTCAGACATTAGGTGTGCCATAGCCTCATCCCTTGTTTCTTGAAGTAACTGTTGAGATGGGCGTTGCGGGAACCGAATGGAAAGGTGAAGGGTGGAGTCATCAGCGTATGAGTGGACAGGGTTAGATGTACAGCTTAGAAGATCATTGATGAATAAAATGAAGAGAGTTGGTGATAGGACAGAGCCCTGAGGAACACCACTGTTGATAGATCTAGGAGAAGAACGATGGCCGTCTACAACAGCGGCTATAGAACGACCAGAAAGGAAGCTAGCGATGAAGGCACAGATAGAAGGATAGAAACCGTAGGAGGGCAGTTTGGAAATTAAAGATTTATGCCAGACTCGATCGAAAGCCTTTGAGATGTCAAGTGCAATGGCAAAGCTTTCGCCAAAGTCCCGAAAGGAGGATGACCAGGAGTCTGAAAGGTAGGTGAGAAGATCGCTAGTGGAGCGTCCCTGACGGAACCCATACTGACGATCGGAAAGAAGGTTGTGATAGGAAAGATGCCTTAAAATTTTTCTGTTAAGAATTGACTCGAAAACTTTTGAAATACAGGACGTTAAAGCAATTGGACGATAGTTGGAGGGTTGGGAGTGGTCACCCTTCTTTGGGACTGGCTGAATGAGAGCAAACTTCCAGCAAGAAGGAAAGGTACAAGTTGACAGACAAAGGCGAAAGACTTTGCCTAGGCAGGGTGTAAGCACAGAAGCACAGTTCTTGAGAACAACAGGAGGGACCCCATCAGGCCCATATGCCTTGTTAGTACTGAGGCCAGTGATGGCAGAAAATACATCAACTGAAGAAATTTTAATGTCAGCCATGAGGAAGTCAGAGGGGGGAAGTGATGGAGGAACAGCACCGGAATCGTCTAAGGTGGAATTGGAGGAGAAAGTCTGTGCGAAGAGATCTGCTTTATCAGTAGAAGAAATAGCTACAGAACCATCAGAATAGAAAAGAGGAGGGAAGGATGATGAGGTAAAGTTGTTAGAAAGATTTTTGACAAGGTGCCAGAAGGAGCGAGAAGAATTCGAGTTGGAGAGTTGAGAGCATTTAGTATGGATGAAATTATTTTTAGTAGAGCGAAGAACAAACTTAGCACGATTCCGGGCAGAAACATAAAGATGATGTGATTCAGGGGTGGGTTGGCTCCGGTACCTTTTGTAGGCCTTCTCCTTGTTGCGGACAGCATTAGAACAAGCGTGATTAAACCAAGGCTTTCTTGCGTTAGTCAAAGGATATGAGAAAGGAATGTATGCTTCCATGCCTGAGAGAATAACCTCCGTAATGCGCGAGGCACACTCAGATGGCTCACGGCCATGGAAGCAATAATCATTCCAGGGAAAATCAAAGAAGTACTGCCTGAGGGCCTCCCAGTCCGCGGCTCCAAAATGCCACAGACGACGTTTCCCTGGAGGGTCCACAGGTCCTACTGGAGTGATAGGACAGGTTAAGGTAATAAGGTTGTGATCGGAGGAGCCCAATGGAGAGAAAAGATTAACAGAGTAAGCAGAAGGATTAGTTGTGAGGAAGAGGTCAAGTATGTTGGAGCTCTCTCCAAGGCGGTCAGGGACACGGGTAGGGTGCTGTACAAGCTGCTCTAGGTCATTAAGGATAGAAAAGATGCAGGCTTGTTCACCAGGTGGATCCGTGAAAGGAGAGGAGAGCCAAAGGTGGTGGTGAACATTGAAATCTCCAAGAATGGAGATTTCAGAGAAAGGAGAAATGGACAGAATGTGTTCCATCGTAGAAGTAAAATAGTCGAAGAATTTTTGATAGTCAGTAGAATTAGGGGATAAGTAAACAGCACAGATATATTTAGTCAGAGAATGACAGGAAAGCCGAAGCCAGAGTGTGGAGAATTCAGAAGAATCAAGTTCAAGAACACGAGAGGAAGATAAGTCGTTGCGTATGTATACACAACACCCACCTTTGGCTTTGAAATGTGTATAGAGATAATAGCTACGCCGATAACTGCCCCACTTTCCGCAACTCTTTTACTACCTAAAGCATTCCAAACTCTGTCATCTAGAACCCTAGCTAAGAGGCGGTCTTCACTTTAGTAGGTTAGGAAAACCGAGGTTAGCTAGGGTTCTAGATGACAGCGTTTGGAATGCTTTAGGTAGTAAAAGAGATGCGGAAAGTGGGGCAGTTATCGGCGTAGCTATTAACACAGTCCATCGGCGTAGCTATTAACACAGTCCAATTCCTAAGGCCAGTGGCGGTAGGGTAAGTGAGGTGAGATCAGATCACCAGATGAATCAGGTAGACATGACCTCACCTCAGGTTCAGGTAGACAGTCAGGGGATTTTGGGAGGAGGAGGGATCATCAAGTCAGTGGCTCGAAGGAGTATTGCATTCTTGACTGAGGATTTAAACGATTCAACAGGGCAAATTGTAGTGTGCCCTACTAGATCCAGCCATACTATAAATACTACAGTACTTTACCTCCTGTTCTACTTCCCACTCAATCTCCCTTTCCACTCTCCACCCAATCTCTCATTCCACTGTCCATCCTACTTCCCTTTCCATTCCTCACCCTGCCTTCCCATTCACTCCCCATTGTACCTCCCCATCCATTCCCTAAATTACCTCCTCATCCACTCCCCAATCCACCTCCCCATCCACACCCCAACCTACCTCCCATCCACTCCCCAACACCTCCCATCCACTCCCCATCCACTCCCCAACCCACCTCCCCGTCCATTCTCCACCCTGCCTCCCCGTCCGCTCCACACCCTACCTCCCCCCCACTCCGCATCCTACCTCCCTATCCATTTCCCGACCTATCCCCACTTCATACTCACAATTTTCCTGTCTCCCGGACAGTTTCCTAATCGTCCACAATGACCCTATGTACTGTACCATACAGCCTCCTGTAGTTTCCCTTCTTACCTGCCTGTCTTCCTGCCTGCCTACTTGCCTGTCTCCCAGTCACCCTTCCAGCCTTAGTCGTCTGTGGTTTCACTACGTGCCTGCCTCCCTGCTTGCCTACCTCACAGCCTCGCGTCTGCTCGCCTGCCTCCCTACTTGTCTACCTCTCTGCCTGGCTGCCTGCCTCTCAACCACACTGCCTACCTTACAACTTTCCTGTCATTTCTCTGTTTCCATTCCTGCCTGCCTGCCTGCCAGCCTCCTTTGTTACAGTGCCTGTCCATATTCCTGCTTTACTGCCTGGTCCGAGCCGCCGCCTCGAGGCCAGACTGGCGCCAGGACTCCGCTGACGTCAACACCCCCCCCCCCCAGTACCTCCATCCATATCCCCTCCAGTACCCCATTTCCCCCCTAGTACCCTCACCCCATAGCTCCACCACTTCCTAGACACACCAATACTTACCCACAACAGCACGCGACACCCCAGCCCTACAAGTGCGCCCCTATCACTTACCCCTCCAACATCACCATCCCTACCCCTACCCCCTATCCTAATACCGTCCCTTTTTCTCCTCATTCCCCCACCCGCTCAGTGTCAACATCCCTCTCCCTCCCTCGTGTACTATCCTCTCCTCTCCACTCCCCCCCCCCGGCACTTCTCTCTAGTTCCCTACTCCCTCAAGCATCTCTTTCTCTCTCCCTTCATCATTCCATCTTATCTGAAAATCTTCCACATCCTTACTTACTCCCTCCCCTCCCTCCCTCTTTCTCCCCTACCGCTCCAGCAAATACGCTCTCTCCCTCTGCACCATCCCCCTCCCTGTCCGCCCTCCTTACCCTCCTCTCCACCCTTCCAGCATCCCTTCATGTCTTCCCCTTCCATCATTCAGAAATATCCTCGGGCCTTTCCCTCCTTCCCCACTGTGACCACATTCTAGTCTCCACCTCCCCATCCCTCTCTCCTCCTCCTCCTCCTTGCCTTCTCACCTCCCTCCTCCCCCGTCCACCCTTCTCCCCTTCGCCTTTCTTCCCCATCCATCCTTCCTTCCTCCTTCAATCTCCCTTCATCTCTCTCCCTCTCCTCCCCTCCCGTCCCCTCCCATCCTGCCTCCCTCCCACCCTCTCGTCTTCCTCTCCGCGCCTCCCTTCATTTCTGCCCCTCATCCATGCCCCTCCCCACCCCCTTCCAACCTCTTATTCTCCCCTTCACCCTCCTCTTTTCATCTTTCTTCCCTCCCTCACTTCCATTCTTGCCCTAGCTACCATGCTCTCTCTCTCTCTCTCTCTCTCTCTCTCTCTCTCTCTCTCTCTCTCTCTCTCTCTCTCTCTCTCTCTCTCTCAAT
>NC_136982.1:35520158-35674162 GCF_032717465.1 Coenobita brevimanus
AGCAGCAGGAGAGGTGGACCGGGATGCCTTGGTGGCTGTAGATGCGTTCAGAGGGCGATGTGAGCCGTGCTATTGATTTCCTCCCCCACCACACTGCCACCACCACTGCCTCCACCCACCCCCTACCACCACCTCCACCCACTGCCACCAACACCTCCACCCACTGCCACCAACACCTCCGCCCACTTCCGCCACAACCACCACCACCACCACTTCCACGCACAGCAACCACCACCATATATACGCACTGTCTTCACGACCACTTACACGCATTGTCTTCACGACCACTTACACGCACTGCCTTCACGACCACTTACACGCACTGCCTTCACGACCACTTACACGCACTGCCTTCACGACCACTTACATGCACTACCTTCACGACCACTTACACGCACTACCTTCACGACCACTTACACGCACTACCTTCACGACCACTTACACGCACTGTCTTCACGACCACTTACACGCACTGTCTTCACGACCACTTACACGCACTGCCTTCACGACCACTTACACGCACTGCCTTCACGACCACATACACGCACTGTCTCCACTACCACCTACACGCACTGCCTTCACGACCACTTACACGCACTGCCTTCACGACCACTTACACGCACTGTCTCAGCTACCACCCTCACCCACTGCCACTACCACCACCTTCACCCACTGCCACTACCACCACCTACTGCCGCCACCAACACTTATTATCACTGTCTAATGTACAATTATGCGGTATATATGCCGCATTTATGCAACCATGTCTACACATGTGCAATGTGAAGAGCTGGGTGCAGTATAAACTGTATATACAAATATGATAATCGTTCGCCCACTACCGCCACCTTCACCCACTGCCACCACCTTCACCCACTGCCACCACCTTCACCCACTGCCACCACCTTCACCCACTGCCACCACCTTCACCCACTGCCACCACCTTCACCCACTGCCACCACCACCACCTCAACCCACTGCCACCACCACCACCTCAACCCACTGCCACCACAACCACCTCAACCCACTGCCACCACCACCCCCACCCACTGCCAGCCACCACCCCTACCCACTACCACCACCACATCCAGCCACTACTGTATCCACCTCCTCCCACTTACACCACCACCACCTCCGCCTCCACCCACTGCCGCCACCACCACCTCCGCCCACTGCCACCACCACCTCCACCTCCACCCACTGCCACAACCACCTCCACCTCCACCCATTGCCACCACCACCCACCTTCACCTACTGCCACCACCACCAACACCCATTGCCGCCGCCACCATCACCAACACCCATTGCCGCCGCCACCACCACCAACACCCATTGCCACCACCACCACAACCACCACCACCCACTGCTACTGCCACTGCCACTTCCAACCACAACCACTGCCACTGCAATTTCCACTCACTGCCACTGATGCTTACATCCGCTGCCACCTTCACCCACTGCCATTGCCACCGCTACTTCCACCCACTGCCACCACCACTTCCACCCACTGCCACCACCACTTCCACCCACTGCCACCACCACTTCCACCCACTGCCACCACCACTTCCACCCTCTGCTACCACCACTTCCACCCTCTGCTACCACCACTTCCACCCTCTGCCACCACCACTTCCACCCTCTGCCACCACCACCTCGACCCACAGCCACCACCACCACCACCACCTTCATCAACTGCCATCACTTCCACTTGCTGCTGCCACCACCACCTCCACCCACTGCCACTGCCACCTTCACCCACGGCCTCTGCCACATATATCCACTGCCACCACTACGCATCCACTCACTGCCACCACAAATCTTCCTCCCACTGCCACCACAGCTCTTCCACTGTTACCACTACCCTTCGACCCATTTCCACAATCACTTCACTCACCACCACCACCACCCATTGCCACCACCAGCTCTCTCCACTGCCACCACCACTTACATGCACTCCCACCACCACTTACATCCACTCCCACCACCCACTGTCACCACCACCTCCACCCACTTCCACCACCACCATCACCACCTTCACGTACTGCCGCCGCCACCACCTCCACCCACTTCCGCCACCACCATCGCCTCCACCAATCGCCGCCACCACCACCACCACTACCCACTGCCATCACCCCGCCTACTGTCACCACCACCTCCACGTACCACTGGAGACACCATTATTACCTCCGCCAACGAAGTTGGAGGAGGTTATTTATTCGCCTGTGTTTGTCTGTCTGTCTGTATGTCTCTGTTCAGACGATATCTTCAGATTTCTTAATGAATATCAATGAAATTTTGTGGATGGGTGGTCCATGGGGCCAAGAAAGAATTAATTAAATTTTTGGGGGGACCCGGATCCTCCAATGGCATTGACGGAGGTTTGCCATCTCTGATTGCTTTCTAGTTAGTATTGTATTTATTCCAGTACCATCTTGCTTTCACCATTATACCATACTACCACTGATTACCATACTTACATATAAACACCATAACTATACTATCGCACAACCACCATCTTCACTACCACCATGGTATTTTTTTGCTACCCATAACCATACCATTCCACTGCATTAATTACAGCACCATCTCATTATCACCATTTTACAGTACTTCCACCATTACCTTATTACACACAATCGCCATTACTGTTCTCTCATCATTATTAAAGTACACTCTCACTCCACTTTACCACACTATCACTTACAGTACCATTACACTACCACCATTACCCTAGTATCTCACTTTTCCTATTACCACACCACACTCCTGTCTACCACCATTGTCCATATATTTACCATAAGCTGTTTACTTACTGTTTGTATATATTTTCATATCTGTCAGACCAGAGAGAGAGAGAGAGAGAGAGAGAAAGGAAGAAATGAGATAAGAAACAGAATGAGAGAATTTGAAAGGTAGGGGAAGGAGGAAATAAAAGACGGGAATCTGAGAAAATGGCAAGAAAGACAGGCTAAAGAAAGAGGAAGAGGATTAGAGGCAACAAACCGTAACGAAAGAGGGCGGAATGAGACGCAAGGAAGTAGAGAGTAGAAGAGATATGAAGATAGGACGAGGAGGTGGAAGTAACAGACGAGGGCATCAGCATATATGGAGGAGGAGGAGAGGAAGAAGAAGAAGAAGAGACATGAATGAAGGAATGAGAAGAAAAGAGGAAGAACTGAAAGGAAATTGAAGAAAATGGGATGAAGGAATGTAAGATAATATGAGTGAGAGAGAGAGAGAGAGAGAGAGAGAGAGAGGCTGTGAGAGAAACGGTGTGATAGAGAGAGGCAGTGGAGAGAAAGGGGGAGGCAGAATCGATAGAGAAGTATCTAGAGAGGAGCGGGGTGGAGGAGGGAGAAGAGATGCATTATATATTGAGAGAGAGAGAGTGAGAGAGACAAACAGACAGACAGAGACAGAGAGAAACTACTGTAGGATCAAGAGAATATCAAGATTTGAGGAAGAGAGAGAGATCAGGTTAAAATGGCTAAGAAAGGGAGTAAAATGGAGGATAGAAGGATTCAGAGAGACAGACAGACAGACAGACAGTTCCTTTATTTTGTGTATGTATTTTGTTATAATGAAAGTGGGTGAAAATTATTTATTATTATTATTGTTATTGTTATCATTATTATTATTATTCTATACGTAGATAGATAGGACAGATAAAAATGTAGTTAGAGGGAAATCCTTCATATACGTCTTTAGAGAGAGAAAGTTCGGTGTTCAGTCCTCGCCTTCTATCCAAGCCCGGCATCCATAAATATCCTTCTTGCTCATCCCATCCCCAGTACTATAGGTCACTGTGCTCCCTTGCCTCACCCCTCCCTCTCACCCCTGCCGCTTCATCCCTGCTGCCTCACCCCTCCCTTCCTGGCGCACCCCCTCCTGCCGCACCCCTCACATCTGCTTCACCTCTTACACCTGCCTCGCCCTTCCCCAACCTTCCCCCTCCCCCTGCCTTCCATTCCCTCTGCCTCCCCCCCCCCCCGCCTTCTCCCTCCCCCAGCCTCATCGCTTCCTGCCTCACTCTTCTCAGCCTCACCCCTCGTTGTCTCACCACTCTCCCTTCCTGACCCCCATTTCTCTCAGCCCTCCCTACCTCACCTCCACCTGCCTATCCCAACCCTCCCTACCTCACCTCCACCTGCCTATCCCAACCCTCCCTACCTCACCTACACCTGTCTATCCCAACCCTCCCTACCTCACCTCCACCTGCCTATCCCAACCCTCCCTACCTCACCTCCACCTGTCTATCCCAACCCTCCCTACCTCACCTCCACCTGCCTATCCCAACCCTCCCTACCTCACCTCCACCTGCCTATCCCAACCCTCCCTACCTCACCTCCACCTGTCTATCCCAACCCTCCCTACCTCACCTCCACCTGTCTATCCCAACCCTCCCTACCTCACCTCCACCTGTCTATCCTAACCCTCCCTACCTCACCTCTACCTGTCTCAGCCCTCCTTACCTCTCTTCCCTGTCTCGTCTCTCCCTGTCTCTTCTCACCCTACCTCGTCTCTCCCTGCCTCACCTCTCCCTGCTTCACCACTCCTGCCTCACCTCTCCTGCTTCACCTCTTCCTGCCTCATCTCTCCCTCCTTCACCCCCACCTGCCTCACCTCCACCTACCTCACCTCCACCTGTTTCACTGCTCCTTGCCTCCCTCCTTCCCCTTCCTCACGTACCCTACCTCTCATCTTAACCCCCCACCTGTCTCTCTCTCTCTCTCTCTTTCTTTCTCTCACTGCCCCCCCCCAACCTGACCTTTCTCTCCCACACACCTCTTCCCTGCCTCACCTGTGCCTCGGTCGTGGCTTATCTCTCTCTCCCTGCCTTACTTTTTCCTCCCCTCCCTGCCTTATCCCTTCTTAAATCCTGCCTCCCCTCTGCCTCTCCATCCCTCAATCTTGCCTCTTCCCTCATCCCTACCTTACCCTGCCTCACCCTGCCTCAGTCCTACCTCACCCTTACCTCAACTTGCCTCAGTCCTGCCTCATCCATACCTCACCATGCC
Organism: Coenobita brevimanus; assembly: GCF_032717465.1. NCBI lineage: Eukaryota > Metazoa > Arthropoda > Malacostraca > Decapoda > Coenobitidae > Coenobita > Coenobita brevimanus. The sequence goes on from NC_136982.1 coordinate 35,525,177, forward strand.
TCAGTCCTGCCTCACACTTACCTCACCATGCCTCACTTCTGCCTCACCCTTACCTCACCTTGCTCAGTCCTTCCTCAACTTTAGCTTACCATGCCTCAGTCCTGCCTAACCCTTACCTCACCTTGCTCAGTCCTTCCTCAACTTTAGCTTACCATGCCTCAGTCCTGCCTCACCCTTACCTCACCTTGCCTCAGTCCTGCCTCACCCTTACCTCACCTTGCCTCATCCTTCCTCACCCTTACCTCACCTTGCCTCAGTCCTGCCTCACCCTTACCTCACCTTGCCTCATCCTTACCTCACCTTGCCTCACCCTTACCTCACCATGCCTCATTCCTGCCTCACCCTTACCACACCATGCCTCAGTCCTGCCTCACCCTTACCACACCATGCCTCAGTCCTGCCTCACCCTTACCACACCCTTACCACACCATGCCTCAGTCCTGCCTCACCATGCCTCAATCCTGCCTCACCCTTACCTCACCATGCCTCAGTCCTCTTCACCCTTACCTCACCTTGCCTCAGTCCTCTTCACCCTTACCACACCATGCCTCAGTCCTGCCTCACCCTTACCTCACCTTGCCTCAGTCCTGCCTCACTTTACTTCCCCTTCCTCGATTTTTAGTCATTCTTATCTCAGTTTCTCTCAGTTCCTCCTCACCCATGCCTCCCCCTCTCCCAATCATATCTCACCCTTATCTCCCTGTGTCTCATTCTTCCTCACCCTTACCTCCCTCTGCCCCAGCCCTGCCTCACCCTTACCTCCTCTTCTGAGTCCCGCCTTACCCGAGCCTTCCCATCCTCAGTTCTCTCTCATCCTTACCACCACCTCTTCCAATCCTGCCTCACTCTTACTTCCCTTTACCTCAGTCTTACCTCACCTTAACCTCCCTTATCTCGCTTCTACCTCATTCCTGCCTCGCCTTACCTCCCCCTTGCCTCACTCCTGCCAGATCTCTGCCTGGCCTCTTCTCACCTGTCTGCCTCCTAACTCAGATCTGCCTCAACCCCGCAGCGCCTGTCTCACCTGCCTCCTCACACCTGCCTAAGCCTTCCGCCTAATGTTTCCACTTTGTTCCACCACCACAGCTGCCTCTACCAGCATTACTACCACCACAGCTGTCTCATCCAACATTACCACCACAGCTGTCTCATCCAACATTACCACCACCACAGCTGTCTCATCCAACATTACTACCACCACAGCTGTCTCATCCAACATTACTACCACCACAGCTGTCTCATCCAACATTACCACCACCACAGCTGTCTCATCCAACATTACCACCACCACAGCTGTCTCATCCAGCATTACCACCACCACAGCTGTCTCATCCAACATTACCACCACCACAGCTGTCTCTTCCAGGATTACTACCACCACAGCTTTCTCTTCCAAGATTACCACCACCACCACATCTGCCTCTGCCAACATTACCACCACCACCACCACCACCATCATCATCTTCACCTCCACATCCTCTGGCAGTATAATCATCACCACCACCACATCTGCCTTTACCACCACAACTACCATCGTTACAACCACAGCTACCATTGCCAACATTACTAGCAGACCTACCACTACTACTGTTGTAACTACTGGAGTCAACATTACCGCCGCAACTACCATTATTGTCGTTACCACCATAACCACCACTGACACCATTACCAACACCACAACTACCATTACCATCACGACTACCACCATTATCAGCACCACCACACATACCTCTACTAACATCCCCTACCATTACCAGCTTTACCTCCACATCTACCACTACCAGCATTACCACCACATCTACCACTACCAGCTTTACCACCACATCTACCACTACCAGCTTTACCACCACATCTACCACTACCAGCATTACCACCACATCTACCACTACCAGCATTACCACCACATCTACCACTACCAGCATTACCACCACATCTACCACTACCAGCATTACCACCACATATACCACTACCAACAGTACCACCACATCTACCACTACCAACAGTACCACCACATCTGCCACTGACTAACAGTACCACCACATCTACCACTACCAGCATTACCACCACAGCTGCCTGAACGTCATAACAACCATTACTGCAGTTAACACAACCACCACCACCACCACAGCTGTAACCCTCACCACCACCACAGTCATCACTTTTGCAATATCACAGTCAGCACGGCCAGAACTCTGAAAATTACCATCACCAGGCCTACCACAATCACCATAACCATGAGCACCACCACACTCACCCAAACCACGATCACCACCACCACAACTACCACCGTCACCACATTCACCACCACCACAACTACCACCGTCACCACATTCACCACCACCACAACTACCACCGTCACCACATTCACCACCACCACCACATCTACCACCCTCACCGCAGTCGCCACACCAATATCAGTCATAATCACTACCACAGATACCACTCTTGCCACCACTACATTATCACCATCACAACTACCATCACCACGTCACCTCCATCACATCACCAACACCACATCACCACAACTACCACCACTACATTCACAACCGTAACTACTATCACCACGTCACCACCACAATTACCATCACATCACCACTACAACTACCACCACTACACTAACCACCATTACTACCACTATATTACCACCGCAACTACCACCACCACATGACCACCACAACTGTCCACCCCATATACCATTACCACCTCACCATCGCAATCACCACCACCACCACAGTCGCCACTTCCTTCCTGTCATGCACGTGTCACAACCACTTGAGGTCTTTAATAAGATATGACACTGATAAGGGAGACGAGAGAGAGAGAGAGAGAGTCATTTTGTGTGTGTTTGTCATGGCGTGGGTGTATGTGCAGTATGTATGATCGTTGTGTGTGTGTGTGTGTGTGTGTGTGTGTGTGTGTGTGTGTGTGTGTGTGTGTGTGTGTGTGTTTATCAGTGTTTTTGTGTATATGGTTGTGAATTGTGTGTGTGTGTGTGTGTGTAACGTCAGCATAGAGTCTGTGATTGGTGGGGAAGGAGCCAATAGGAGGGCGTGTTGGGACGGCACTTCAATTTGTGGACCAAGACAGCTACATGGACTTGAGAGAGAATGCTGTGTGTGTGTGTGTGTGTGTGTGTGTGTGTGTGTGTGTGTGTGTGTGATATGCAGAAAAATATAAAAAGGCCGAGGTGGAGATTGAAATTAATATGGTTTGCATGCTATAGTGGAGACCGTAATGTATTGGCTCAGTTTATTTCTTTCTTTGTCTTCCTTTCTCTTTTTCCTTCCTTCTTTCTCTCTTTTTCTTTCATGCATTTTTCATTCTGGTGTCATTTCTACATTACCTCAGCACGTTCCTTCAAGCCTAGTACTGTTGTTCCTTCTGCCAATACCCTAGACACCCTTATCAGTGTCTGTTATTGTTCTTTTAAAGGGATTCGTGGCGTCAAACATCAAAACACACAAGGGCAAAAAATAGGGTCGTATGTTCATGTATGGTCATTGATTAACAGGGAACGTGCACGAAAGGATGGCCTGTGTGGAGACCATTGTGTATTTTGTTGGGATTGTTGGTAGAATTGTGTGTGTGTGTGTGTGTGTGTGTGTGTGTGTGTGAGAGAGAGAGAGAGAGAGAAACTTACTTTTCTTATTAGGTGGTGCGGCCTTAACAGAAAGACTTGCGCTCAAATTACAAAAGTTTAAGAATAGGGTTGGAGAGAGAGAGAGAGAGAGAGAGAGAGAGAGAGAGAGAGAGAGAGAGAGAGAAACATTCATTTCCTTGTAGATGTTGCGTCAGTTAAAATACTCCTTAATTCTAGAAATTTAGATATATAGGTGGACAGTCATGAATTCAGAGAGAGAGAGAGAGAGAGTTAGTCGTCCTGTTGAATGGAACAAAGACTCAATTTCAGCATCCCTTCAACCGTGTCCTGCCGTCCTTCACCCTCCCTCCCTTCCTCTTTTCCTCCCTTTGACCAGCCTTCATCTTCCACTGCCTGTCAGCCTGTCTGTTTTTCCATTAAGTTTTTTTTGGGTCTCTCTCTCTCTCTCTCTCTCTCTCTCTCTCTCTCTCTATTTATTCTCTCTCTCTCTCTCTCTCTATTTATTCTCTCTCTCTCTCTCTCTCTATTTATTCTCTCTCTCTCTCTCTCTCTCTCTCTATTTATATGGTTTAGCACAGACTTGAATTGGAGGGTTTAGGATGCAGCCCTCAGCAAACCACAAAGGCATTTTTTTTTTTTTAACCAGATTTTTATTTTTATTTTTTTAAGTTTAGGAGGAGCCCCCAGAATTGAGGGGGTCGGTGAAGGTTACATCCAACCCCTCAGTGCCGAAAGCCTTCCCCTAGAATAAAATCGTGTGCTGATGACAGGAAGAAAATTAAGAGGAGGACATCAGATTTGGTAGTTAACCCGTTCTACCTGAGCTAAGTGAAAATAAATAAATCGTCCGGTGGTAGCCATAATCAGTTTTTAAAAAAGTATATTTGTGAAGAGGTTAATGGCGGTAGTTTCAAATCCGTTCAGTTTGAGTGATCCTTCTTAAGCCGAATGAGGTTGTCTGGCGGTATCAAGATCTTGTCATAAAAGAAGAATGATGGGAAGATACAGGAGATAAGGGGGGGGGGAGAAAGAGATTAAAAATAAAAACTGATTGCTGAGATATGAATTTAGAGAGAGAGAGAGAGAGAGAGAGAATGATGATAATGGTGGAGGTGTGAAAGAAAGATGAATGGAAATGATGCAATGAATGATTGAAGGAGCGTGATGCTGAAGAAATAAATGATAGAAAATTGAATGAAATGTTATGATGATGATGATGATGATGATGATGATGATGAAAGTAAGGAAAGGAGGAATGACAAGGTAGATGATGATGCTTGGATGAAGAAAAGTGAAGATGAAGGAAGATGAATAGCGTTAAGAAGGCTAACAAATGAAGACCATAAGTTTGTTGACAGTAGAGACTCGTGGATATTGTTGGCTTAACCCCCTCCCCCCCTGCCCCCCTCCGTGGATTTAAAGGGATCAGGGAGATGAGGGGGATGGCCTGAGATTTGGGGGAGAGAGAGAGAGAGAGAGAGCGGGGGGGGGTGGAAATCGCCAATAATTACTTACCATTACTTTCTCATTAAGCCATGTGAACTTTCTCCTCGCTCTCCTTTGTTCCCTTCCCCCTTTCTTTATTGTCCTCTCTCTCTCTCTCTCTCTCTCTCTCTCTCTCTCTCTCTCTCTCTCTCTCTCTCTCTCTCTCTCTCTCTCTCTCTCTCTCTCTCTCTCTCTCTCTCTCTCCCTCTCTCTCTCTCTCTCTCTCTCTCTCTCTCTATTTTTATTGTTTCCCCCGTTTGTCTTTTTTCCTCTCTTGCTCTCCTTTGTTCGCATCATTTTTGCCTCCTCCTCCTCCTCCTCCTTCTCCTCCTCCTCCTCCTCCCTTTCAAAAAGCAGGAAAAATAACGTAATAAAGAAACCTTGAGCCTTTGTGTTAGAATTCCGGTCATTTTGTCACTTCCCCCTCTGGTCACTTCCCCCCTCTGGTCACTTCCCCCCTCAGGTCACTTCCCCCCTCAGGTCACTTTCTCCCCTCAGGTGACTTTCCCCATCTGGTCACTTTCCTCCTCTGGTCACTTCCTTCCCGTGGTCACTTCCTTCCTTTGGTCACTTCCCTCCGCTGGTCACTGACCTCCTCTGGCCGGTTCCCCCATAGAGTCACTTCTCTCCTTTGATCACTTCCCTCACATAATCACTTCGCCCTTCAGATCTCTTCATTTTGTGGTTACTGTTCCTTCGTAGGTCACTTCCCCTCTCTAGGCACTTCCCTTCCCTAGTCACATCCCCAGTTTAGTCACTTCCCCTATAGTTACTTCCGCTCTTTAGTCACTTCCCCCCCTCAAGTCACATCCCTTGTCTAGTCACTTCCCCTCTCTGGTCACATCCCCAGTCTAGTCACTTCCCATCTAGTCACTTCCCCTCTCTGGTCACATCCCCAGTCTAGTCACTTCCCCTCTCTAGTCACTTTCCTCTCTGGTCACTTCCTCCTCTGGTCACTTCTCTCCAGCCACTTTATCTTTCCAGTCACTTCCCCTCAACCATTTCCGCTCCCGTCATTTCCCTTCTGGCCACTTTCCGCTGTCACTTCCCATGTAGTCACTTCCCCCCCCCAAGTCACTTATGTTCCCCTCCCCTCTGGTTACTTCCACACACACACACACACACACACACACACACACACACACACACACACACACACACACACACACACACACACACACACACACACACACACACACAGAGGCAGGGGGGGTCACTGTGTGCTTATTGATCCTAAACCCACCTTGTCGCAGCCAGGCACGTCTCCCCCTCTTCGCCCCCTCCGCCCCCCCTTCTGGGACCCCTCCGGCCCCCCCCCTTCCTACCCACTGCCACTCCTCCTACCCTCCTCCTCACCTTTTACCCCCCCCTGCCCACTGTCACCCCTCCATTCCCTCCTCCTCCCTTTCTTCCCCGTCCCCCTCCCTAACCTCTTCTGTCCCATTCTCTCCCCTCTCTCTCCACTGTCAACCCACCTTTCGTCTCTCTCTCTCTCTCTCTCTCTCTCTCTCTCTCTCTCTCCACTGTCACCTCTTTACCCCTCCTCCTTTGTTCCCCTCCGCCAGTCTCTTCCCTCTTCCTCCCACCCATTCCCCTCTCCCTCTTTTTGCCCCTCCTCTCCCATCACCCCTCTGTGCCCATCTCTCTCTCTCTCTCTCTGTGCACGGGCGCGCGCGTTTGCATGCTTATGTATTTGTAATTAAAGCGTCATTGTCCCTCATCATCCCAGCCTGCAGAATGTGTTTACTATCAACCCTAAAGGTAAGCACTCCTAATAAGAAAGTGTATCGCCTTCACTTTTTCAGCACAGAATCATTTTTTTTTTTATTATTATTCCTACTGCCGTCAGACGATTTTATTCAGCTTACGAGAGACTTGGAACTGGAGAGGTTGAAATAGCGTTCATTAACCATTTCACTGGTTTGGTGTTGTTCCAAACTGGATTAAATAATTTGGTATGGACAAGAATATAACCTACGGTAAATAACATAGGCTGAAGGTGTTAAGGCCGTAGGCTTGGAAGGCTCCCAAGCCCCTGTCACTTAGCGATTTAACTTGGCTATTAAACATTTTTATTTTTCGTTCCATAATTTAAGTATTGAAATAGTTTGGACGAGTAACTTGCCTTTTGATCAGAATTTTACTGGTATAGAAAATCTATTAAGACTTTTATGCCAACTAGAGTACTGTTTTTATATTGTTATTCCTGTAATGGTCGGGACAACTCTAGTAGCCTATTCCAGCAAATGTCAGACAAATATTTTCAGGTGAGAGTGAGCTACAGGAGCCTGGAAGTGGTAATAGTGTATCCATTCACCTTGCTAGTGTCAGTTCAACACTTTTTACCCTCCACCTGACAGAATCAGAGGAGGAGGATGTTAGCACTGGGATCAATAAGTGTCCGTCCGTAGAGTTGGGCGGCTGGCCGCGCGTAGATTTCGTTTCCGGTCCAGAACTTAGAAAGTATTCACTATACTGTATATAGAGTCATGAAGTTTCACATAGTTATGTGTCATATAGTGAACTGGTGCCTTTTGATAGGTAGAATTCTGTGTCTTAAGTATTTTTTTTTTTTTAATGAAAAAGTAAATAAAAAAAAACCCGGAGATTTCAGTGCGACTAGTGCAAGGAATCTGAAGGACCCAGGTTATGTGTCCTCAAGACGTTCTCCTTACGCTCACCTTTAAAAGAAAAGATTGAAGAGGGGAGGGGAGCCCTTTTCGCTTGGTTATGTGTGCAGGGAGGTGAGGGTTATGTGCTCGGTCAGATGGAGGGTTGCAATAGCTCAGCGTGGCGTATATTTATTTTGCCTAACATCGGACAGTTTTATGTGGTTGAGAGTGTTATAAGAGCTGAGAGAGTTACCGGTAATACGTGCCGAAAATTAGTACCTTGTTTGGGGCGGAAGAAGTCCCCTGTTGTGTCGTGTGTGTGTGTGTGTGTGTGTGTGTGTGTGTGTGTGTGAGAGAGAGAGAGAGAGAGAGAGAGAGAGAGAGAGAGAGAGAGAGAGAGAGAGAGCGCTAATGTATATGATCATAGCGAGAGAAATAGTTGTTAAAATGCTGTAGTGTTTTTATGCATGGGACGGAGAAGAACAATGAACTCAGGGTGTGCATGGAGGGGCGAGGAGGAAAAATGTATATGTTGCCTTTATGTGAAGGAGGAGAGAAGACGGAAGGAAGGCAGAGGAAAGAGAGAGAAGGGAAGAGGGATGGAGAGAAAAGGGTAAAAGGGAAGAGGAAAGAGAGAGAGGGAAGAGGGAAGAAAAGAAGAGGGAAAGGAGAGGAAAGGGGTGCAATTATGGATAAGAGGGTAAGATAGAGGAAGGATGAGTGAATGAGCATGATGGGAGAGATGGTAAGAGAGATGAAATGATGAGTGAGATGGGAGGGGGAAGAAGAAGGATGGTGACTGGAAAGGAAGGGGAAGGAATAGATGATGATGAGAGTGGGCGAAGGAGGGGGAGGAGGAAGAGGAAGGAGATGGGGAGAAGTGGAAAGTGAGAGATGAAGAGAGAAGAAAGAGGAAGGTAGGAAGAAGAGTTGTGAAGAGAGAAAGGGAGGGAAGAGATGATGATGGAGGAGCAAAGGGGAGAAGATGAATGGGGAGAAATGGGAGAGGTAGAAGAATAGTGATAAGAAAGGAAATGATAGCAAGAGAGAGCATGATGGCATACGAGATGATAAGATTGTGCTGATGAAAGAGAAAAGGCGTGGGTGAGGCATGAGATGGTGATGGGAGAAGAGAAGAAAAAAGAAAAAATTGAAGAGAAGGGGGGAAGGAGAAGGATAGGGATGGATTGCAACGATGAAAAAGAAGAGATAATAGAGATAATGTATGGGAGTGATGGGAGATGATTAATGATGGGAGAGGAGAGGATAAGAAGAGAAAATGATGAGAGAAGAGGGTGGAAAAATTAGGAGGAAAGGGGAACAAGTATAGTTACGAAAGAAATTAGGAAAATGGACGAAGATGAGAGGGGAGAGGGAACCAGGAGGAATTTAAGGATGAGAGAAAAGAGACAAGGAAAACTGTAGGATGGGTGGAAAAAAAGTACAGGGTAGGTAAGGATGGGGGAGAGAGAGAGAGAGAGAGAGAGAGAGAAGGGGGGTGCAACAGCATAGCAAGTGCGTTTTTATTTTTTTATTTTTCGCACCTGGCACTGACGAAGCATTGCGTTAAGCGCAGTTGTGTGTTCAGGTTCATACCTCGTACCTGACATGAGAGCTGAGTGTGTGTGGAAGTAGGGTGTAGGTGCGGAGTGTAGAGGTGGGTATAGTGGGGGCAGTGTGGAGGTAAGGTGTAGGTGGGGAGTGTGGAGGTGGGTATAGTTGAGGCAGTGTGGAAGTATGGTGCAGGTGGGGAGTGTGGAGGTGGGTAACCGAGGATATAGAGGTTGATAGGAAGTCAAGTCGTATGGATAGTTATAAGAACGAAATTTTAAAAGGATGTCACTGCACTGAAAAGAACAAGAGAGATTATTTCTGACTTCTCATAACCGGACAGTTGCTCTTGAGATGGATAAAATTGTTTAACTTCGCAGGGAAAAAAAAAAAAAAAATCTGTCACACTGAAGGTTGGGGTTGATAACTTCACTAAATTTTACCTACATCAGGACAGCTTTTTTATAACTCACGAGAGAAATTTTGAACAAGAGGCGTTAAATATTGCATTCATAAACCTTCATATACCCCTTCATCACTTAGTAAAGCCGAATAAAATCGTCAGGTAGCGGTGAGAATGAAGACAGTAAATATTCATAGTCGTAATATGATCGAGGTGGTTATTGGAGACTATTTCTGTGCCCATCCATAGCAAAGGTCGTTCCTAACCCCAAGAAAATTGCCCAGAATTGTCCAGCGGTGGCAAGAACAAAAAGAAGTAAAACATCGAACCAAAGAGCATTAACAGCCCCCCCTCCCCTCCCCCCAAAAAAAGGAGGAAAAAGCCTCTTTGGCGAGGAAAAACTAGGCTCCTTGGCGATGGATCAAAAGTGAAATTGTAGGTAAAACAATTTGATATAATGGGAGAGGCAGTTATGAGGGGAAGTGTCGTGTTGGGAGGAAGATAAATGGTGACGAGGGAAATGGGCCAGGAGATATGAGGCAGGAGATGGAGCCAGAGGAGGTGGCTGGGGGGGCGTCTGATAGGAGAGAGAGAGAGAGAGAGAGAAGCGGCGTGGAAAAGTTTTGATTATATGAGATGACGTGAACAAGAATAAAATAGTTTTAAAAAATGGATGGTGAAGGATGGACCCAAGCCAGAAAGAGCGGCACGGGTGACGTTATAATTCCAGTTTATTCTTCCTTCCTCCTGACGATTTTCTTCTACTTAGCAAATTCGTAGTGAAGAGCTAAGTGAAGTCTCTTAATAATCACTCCAGTTGTTAAAGTCTCCCCAGGGTTGAACAAAATCGTCTAGTAGCGGAAGGGATGACGCAAAAAAGACGTCCGCTCTATTACATCCCTTACCTGATACTATTTACGTGACCCTTCAATTTGTGGTCATCATCATCGTCATCATCATCGTCATCGTCGTCGTCGTCTTCATAATTGTCGTCTTTTTAATTTCAGTCTCTCCTCTTTCTCTTCCTCCTTGCTCAGCTTCTCTTGTTCTTTCCTCTTCCTCCTCCTCAAAATGGAGATCGTGTTGAAAAGTTTTGCCTTTGAACCCACAAAAACCCGCGAGAGAGAGAGAGAGAGAGAGAGAGAGAGAGAGAGAGAGAAATTTATTCTTCCTAATGTATGCAGTCGAACGGATCACTAACTTTTGCCTCTAATTTGTTAACACCTGACCCGTGTGTGTGTGTGTGTGTGTGTGTGTGTGTGTGTGTGTGTGTGTGTGTGTGTCTCTCTCTCTCTCTCTCTCTCTCTCAAGCTTCTTTTCTTCATCACTCTCCTTTCCCAAATCCTTCTCACCTTCCTCCAGAACAGTCATCTTTCCTTAACTCCTACTTTCCTTCCCTTTGTGTCTTCTCTTTCTTGCCTGCATTTCCCTCCCTTTGCCCCCTCTTTCGTCTCTTCCTCTGTAACTTCAGTCTTAAATTCACTTTTGTTCTCTCCTTTCTTCCCTCTTTCCTTTGCTTAGCTTTGCCATTTTTCCTTTCCCTTTTCCTCGTCCATTTTCTTCTCCCCTCCTTTTCCTCCTCCCCTCTTTCCCTTTCCTCCCCTCTTTCCCATCTCCCATCTTTTCCTCTCTCTCTCTCTCTCTCTCTCTCTCTCTCCATTCTCCCCACCTGTCCCTCCTTCCTTTCCTTCCTCCCTTCCTTTCCCTCCCAGTTCCCCTTTCTCTCCTCTCCATAATTCCATGCCCCCCACCCCGCCCATCTACATGTCTATAGGACACTTCCCCTCACTCTATTTTTAAGCCCCTATTTTCCCCTCACTCTGGCTACCTGTGTCGGTCCCAGCTTCTTTATTTTCCATGCACATTTTTAGAGTTCGGGAATTAGAGAAAAGGGAGTGAAAAAAAGTTTCATAAGATTGTCTATTATTTTTTAGTTTTTTTTTTTTTGTAATTTATTGTATATTGAGGATTTAACGATTGATTTCTCTGTCCTATCATCGGTACTGGGAAACCTAGTGATGTCGGAGAGTTTACGTCAGTCCTGTATATTTTTCACAGTAGACGATTATATATAAAACAGGAGACCACTCTAGTTGTGTATGGGAGTTAGGAAGGCAATATCTAACGACTCCAGCTCCAAGAAATGCCTAAGTTGAATGGCCTCGTGGAAGATAGCAAGAACAGAATTTAAAAAAAAGTCAGTATAGGTAAGTGGTTAACAAAGAGACGTATTCAAAATTTTTAGAGTTTTATCGGTTCTCCTGTTAGCCTTTATTTTCGTCACTCTTGAAAATGTAGAGAAGTCTTTTATACATTATTCATGGGAGGTGGTGACGGCAGCTTAGCGGGCAAATTGGCGTAGAGAGAGAGGGGGGGGGGGAGAGCATTTATGTGCAGTGTGGGTATGTTTATATATTGTATTTGTGTATGTTTGTTTGAATGTTAGTGTGTACGTGTGTGCTTTATTCGTTATTATTCTTGTCTTATTCTGGTCGTCTTGCCACACACATCAAGGAATGGGTAGTATGGGTCACGCGGCCTGTTGCAGTTATCTTTTTTCCTATGTTCTTCATGTATGTGTTTTTGTGTATATATATATATATATATATATATATATATATATATATATATATATATATATATATATATATATATATATATTTATGTGTGCGTGTATGTATGTAAGGAAACTACAAATATATTCCATTTTAAATATCGGGCCCGTCAGGTTAGTCCTTGCCTCGCCTGCCTTATTATACATTCCCCTACACCCTGCTGACCTGACAGAGAGAGGGGGGGGGGAGGCTGTTCCTCCTCCCTTTTACAATTTGATTATTATATGACTATTGTGATTATTCATATGGGTGGCGGTGATGGTGGTGGTGGTAGTATTAGTGGTAGTGGTGGTAGCAGAAGTAGTAGTAAGAAGAAGAAGAATGGTGATGATTATGATGAACGTACTGCGGTAGTAGTAGTAGAAGTAGTAGTAGTAGTTGCAGTAGTAGTGATAATATATAAACGTACTACGGTAGTAGTAGTAGTACAATAATAATGATTATGATAAACGTACTACGGTAGTTGTAGTTGTGGTAATGATAATAAATAAACATACTACGGTAGTAGTAATAGTAGCAGGAAGTAGTAGCTTAAGCCGCGGAGATATGATATTTGCATACTAAAGAATGACGCATGCGCAGATGTGGCACAGGTGCTGGAATTGATTGCAGTGAGCAATTCCGCTGTTGTGACCAAACTTTTCATAGTCAGTATGAACGAATGAGAGGTATTAGTATCAGAGATGTTGAGTCAGGATGAGCATAGTTGTTTCTATACTGATTTGGGTGTGTATGCCATTGTTACGGCGGCATTATGTGGCGGGTAGTTGGTTGCCAAGCATCGCGCCACCAAGAAGGACGTGACGGTCTCCTGGCCTCTCTGTCACCAGGCTTACACACATTCTACACTGTACCACCACACACACAGCACGCCCGAATCTAGTATCTTGACAGTGTGATTCGTGAGATCATTCGACGTAGCCGCTTTGCGTTTGTAATGGACATAGTTTTATGTCATTCAGCGTGTGTTTATAGAATAACTTTTAGTCGAACAGGACGTCACTTAGTGTTGTGGGTACCGCCAGACGAATTTATTCATCAGAGGGAGCCGCCTGCCAGACAGAAGGTAAAGAATGCATTATTGCTGGAAAGTTGACCCATTGTACTTATTGTTCGATCGATAAAAGGTATTAACCATTGGTAAGGTGTACACTTTGACACTCGTGTCTCCCCAAACGACAGAGTATCCTTCCGGGTCGCACTCCATTGTTGTGTATATTGCTCTCACGTAAAATTAGATCATCACCTTCCATTGCGACATCAGGAAAACAAGTGTTTGCGAATTCTGCTCGTGGCTGTACTAAAGCAACTACATGGAGTTAGGCGCTGGCACTGACCTACGAACTGAATCCTTATTAGCAGTTGAACAGTAGCGGATGCATCAGTGTCACGTCACCCACACCACCACCATCAACAAAGTATATATAACCACAGTAACAATAGCCACAATACCTCACCCTCCCTCCCTCCCTCCCTCCTGCATGCCCCTTCCCTCCCTCCCTCCCTTTCACGTTGACACAATAGTTATATTTTTAACATGGAATTCAACTCTTGTCTGTCACCAGCTTTAAACCCACCCCATCCCGGCCCCTCCCAGGTCAGCCCCTCAGGTGTAATTGGATGGGAAGGTGAGCCGCTACATTACCTGAGGATTGGGTTACTGATTACCTGCCCAGAGAGAGGGAGGGGGATGTGTGTGTGTGTGTGTGTGTGTGTGTGTGTGTGTGTGTGTGTGTGTGTGTGTGTGTGTGTGTTTTAACAAGACTGGAGAGGGATTAAATTTGTGGGATGGATTAGTTTATCGGTTGTGGTGTTGTGGTAACGAGGAAAACTCAAACTGTAGTGGACACAGTTGATGTAGGTCAGTAACTTACCACGTGAATCCTATGACGCCCCTCTCTTTTTTTTTTTTTTTTTTTTTTTTTTTTTTAAATCTCCAGACACCTTTGTCCACCTTAGGATAGGCTTTTCGAACTGGTGGGTTAGAGAACATTAACTCATTCACTGCAAGACCTTACCTCCAAGCCGAGTGATATCGTCTGTTGGTAGCAAGGATAATAGAAAAAAAAACTATGTTCTCGTACTGTAGAGGTTGTTTGAGAGGATATTCCATTCCGATAGTGTAAGGACTCTAGTCGTACTCTTAAATTGAGCCACATTCTTTCAGGTTTATTGACGTTGTTGATAATCGAACCTTTGCACTCCTTCCTATTTTAGTCGTTTTTTTATTTTTTATTTATTTTTTTATTATTACCTGAGGGGGATACGGTGGCTCAGTGGTAGAGCATCGGAGTCATGATCGGGGGATTGCGAGTTCGAGCCTCGCCCGGGACTGCCGTGCCGGGAGTGGTAGCGCGCTCCTGTAACCTAGCGGGGCTATATGGCCATAGTTGCCTAGCTTGGAGGTTTAAATCCCTTTTATTGCCTGATGCAACTGGGCTACTCTCATAAGTGGAATACTAAGCCAGTGTTGCATGAAATTCGATATTAGCCCCAGTTACGAGATGGGAGTTAGTCTCCTTGGTTGTCAGTCAAATCTACCCTCCATTCTGACTTCACTCGGCCAGGAATCTTCGTCAGATTAGAGAAAGCGCTTTGTAAATAAACTGGCTGGGTATACAGAAACAGAACCAGGAAAGTACAACAGTAGTTTTAATTTTTTGTCAAGGTGCCCAGTGAAATAGGCCTCATATACCAAGAGCTAAAGAATTATCTCTTTGACTTCGGCGAGTTTCTGTGAGTTCAGTAAAATTATCTAGTGTTAAGTGGAATAAAATGCGAAGTTCTTTTTTCGTCTGCCTAAACGTTAATCATAATTATTTATAACATTTCTGGTGCCCAGTTTTTTCCTGCGCGTTTGAAAATCGTCGAATGTAAGCTGAAGTAAAATCCAGAGGGCTAAGCTGTGTATTCATTTGACCACCACAATTTCGTCACCCACCCGATTCATAACCAACATCCCATTTCATCACAAACTCGTTTCATCACATCCCCTTTCGTTACCAGACCTTTTCGTCATCACATCCCCTTTCGTTACCAAACCTTTTCATCACATTGCCTTTCGTTACCAAACCTTTTCGCCATCACTAAGCTTCAATAAAAGACAGTTATAGTCCCACTTCAACCTATGCGTTTTATGGGTCTTAAATAGGGGGAAGGGGAGGGGGTGTCAGAGCGTGTTACAAATAGTCCTTTTCTTATTTTCTTTTAGCTTCTCGTAATCAGAATACTAACCATTTCTCTCTTCATTTGCTTTCTTTTTCTTCTGACATTTACTTCATGATACGGTCTCAGTGAATAAGATAATTAGATCGTGTGGGAAAAAAATAATAATGTGAATAATACGACATCGGATTGAGTTTCAGTACCGTTAATGATTGTTGTAGTTGTAATGGTTATAGTAGTAACCATGGTTGTGATGATAGGGGCGCCCGCGTGCGTGCGTGCGTGCGTGCGTGTGTGTGTGTGTGTGTGTGTGTGTGTGTGTGTGTGGAGAGAGAGAAGAGAGTTTGGGGTTAGCATCCACCAGGTGTGTGTGTGTGTGTGTGTGTGTGTGTGTGTGTGTGTGTGTGTGTGTGTGTGTGTGTGTGTGTGTGTGTGTGTGTGTGTGTGGCGGGGGGAGGGAAGGGAGAGAGGTCGGGAAAGATCATGGAGGGGTGTTTGGGGAGGAGAGAGAAGGGGGGAGGTAGGTATGTACACACAGGGACAAAAGTTCACCCTCTATTCCACTGTGTCTATACGCTGTTCACTTCAGCTTGACGTAAAATTGACTCTCTCTCTCTCTCTCTCTCTCTCTCTCTCTCTCTCTCTCTCTTCACAAGGGAATAACGGTGGAATAAAGTGTCAGTCACGAAAAAAATACTAAGGAAGGAATGCAATGACGTGTCTTTCTTCCGCTGTTAAGCTACAAGAAATAAGTTGCAAAATTGTCAAAACCTCTGTCTAGTTAAAGTAAATAACAATACTCCAAATTTGCTATGTCCGTCACTGTCCTTCTTGGCGAGTCACATCAGAGAGAGTCATGTATGGGCAGGGAAGCATACCAAGCCTCTCTCAGCTTAGGATTTTTGGCCAGCGGAGGGAAGTGAGGCAGAAGAGGCGAATTTCTCTCCTGACTGTGCAGGTGTGAGGTGAAGGCCATGGGTGAGGCTAACTGGCAGGTGTGCAGACTCTCTAACCCTCTCATGAGCGGGACAACTCTAGTATTTTCTTCAGCTAACGCCAGACGATTTTAATAAGCTGAATCAATTCACACAAACCACGCTCGAGGCAGTTCAGGTATTCATTTCCAGCCAACACCAGATTTCATTCAGTTGCTAGTGCTTAGAGGAAACAGTGTTAATCGATTCTGTCGTGATGTAACTTTTGATATTGACATATTAAAGCTGAAGTGATGCAATATTAAACGCTTCACTACGACATGTTAATTTAGTTAGTGCTTGACACGTCCGGCTTTGGTGAGAAGTCATGTAGAAAAGGCGTAGATAAAGCTGTTTGTAACCGTTCCAGTTCAAAAAGTCTCCTCTAAATTGAATAAGATAATTTAGAAATAGCAAGAATGTAATGAAAGACGTCAGCTGATTATTTTTATTCTCAAAGTACTCTGTTCGTCAGTATCTGTTTATATTTTTAAAAATATATAATAAAGTGAAGTTGACGCCATGCCCTGCCGATAGTTCAGTATTCGTAGTTATCATGATTTATGGAATGCGCTTAACTTTACTAAATGAAAGTGGTGTTGATAGGAAGTTTGCGACGCCAGATACCAGACTTCAGACTCGAGAGTCCTTTATCATGGAAGTTTAACCGAAATACTTGTGGTTCTCATCTCTTCCCTTCGTCCATCCTTTTCACGTATCACCCCAACCCTCCCGCCACCCCCTTAGATCCCCCACTTCGCACCCTCATCCCCTCATCCATCCCCCATTCCGCACCCTTACCCCCTCACCTGTCCTCTCATTCATCACCCATTCCCTTACCCAACCCTCACTCCACCCCTCCCACTCATCCTCCACCGTATTTAACTTCTACTTTCCCTTCCCCTCACCTGCCTATCCTCACCTATCCACCACCTCAGTCCCCCACCCCTTCGTCCTGCCTGCCAGCCGTGAACAATGTATACAAGCATAGTTTATCAGTGGGGTTGGGCTGGTCGACCTGTGACCTATCAGGGGGTGACCTTGGCCAGACACTGACCTTTCACCTCTCGGCAACATGACCCTCTCTCCCAACGCCAGCAAACCTCTCTCTAACAGTCGCGTTGTCCTTTCTCTTTCCCCTTGATTTGTCGTTGGGGTAGGGAATCGGGTTGCGGGCAGGGGGTTGAGGGTGGAATGTGGGGTATTTGGATGGGACGGTGGATGATGTGGATGGGGGTAATGGGTATTTGTGGGTGGGGTAGAAGCCTATGCGTAGGGGAAAGGGAATGTATGAGTGGGGGAGTGGGGTACATTTGGGTGGGTAAGGGAGAGTTTGTGTAGTTGGGTGGAGGGTAGTAGTATATGTGGGTGTGCGGAGAAGGCAGAAGGGATGTATCTGTGGGTGGGATAGAGGGGAGTGTATAGGTCGGAGAGTGTGGTGTGAGTGGATAGGAAAAGATGAGGGTATTTTAGTGGGTGTGTGAAGAGGGGGATGTTTGTGTGGGGGGGTTGGATATGTAGGTGAGAAGTGGCTTGGAGGAGGTTGTGTGTGTGTGTGTGTGTGTGTGTGTGTGTGTGTGTGTGTGTGTGTGTGTGTGTGTGTGTGTGTTTGAGAGAGAGTGAGAGAGAGGTGGGGGTAAGGTAGGGTAAATATCAGGGCACCAACACATCACTCTTAACCCCTGTTACATCAATTTAGGTCGAGGTTAGGTCAGGTTAATTTAGTTTAAGTCAGGTCAGGTCAGGGCACTGCACGTCGCTCACACCCTCTGTCACATCCATCCAAGTCTCGTCACCAACACATCATTTATGCATCGTATTTATCTAGTGGAGTATTTTTAGACTGCTTGGTTCAGCCCTTTTGTGCGGTGTTCCATACTTCGCCTCGTAAGTATAAATAATCGATGTACAATATTGGAGGAGCAGCAACAATCATTCACCCGAGTTTGTGTTATTAAAATGTTGAATCGATACAGTGAGTAATTTACATGCCTGAATGTGAGGATATATGAACTGTGCTTTGTTGTTTCTCTTTAGGAATGCGCACGTGAAGAATTAATGTACTGTGTGTGCGGAAATTTGATATGCATAATTTTCTGATTTTTATGTTATGTATAGGATACGCCATGTTTTTTAATTTCACAGTTCACCCTTTAACCACTTGTATTCACCACCCACCACATCATTCCACCACACCTCACTCCACCACACCACACCACACTTCGCCACACCACACCATACTCCCTCATACCACATCACACCCCCTTGCTCTGTTATTCACCACACACGCCACACCACTTCACACCACACCCCACTAACCCATTTCACCCCACTTCATCCCCACCCCACACCACACTCCATAACACGTCATCTCCCCCCACTGCAACACATCATAGCACACTTCATTATATCCACCACTTTTCACCACACCACACATCACCACACTGTATTATTCACCACACACCACCACTCACGTCACGCATCGGCCCACCTGTACGACCACTTATTGATTACTAATACCTGTCTATATCTCTCCCACAGGTAAGTGACCCGCTCATACCAGGTCAGTGAAAAGGACTTGGTATCTATCTGTGTATTGTTTACCTGTTGTGGCCTTTCGCTGTTTGAAGGTAAGTGATAAATACACTTTTGTTCTGTCACGTGAAAATACTATGCCAGGTTTTCTACACCGCTTGGTAATTCTTCTCAATTTTTCCTGCCATTTTGGACGAAGGAGAGATGTCTTCACTGATGTCCTTGTGTTGTTTCTCTATTCTGCTCATGCCCTTTGATGGGCTATGCATATAATGGAATCACCACACTACTGCAGTTATCCCCGTTTTAAGTGCTTATGTTCTTTTGTATTCTGCGGATGTTTTATTGTTTTTTATAGGTTTTGTAGAAAGATAATGCATTTTTTGCATGTAAGTGCTTATTGTGAGTGTACAGCACCGTCGGCTGAACTTGAACCCCGATCAAATGGGATCAAAGTTCTTTTGTCCAACAATAAACAATTTTCCATGTGGGTGTAATAATGTACCATCCAGCAGAACAATTCACGGAGAATTATCTGTTGCGATTTTTTTTTTCTGTTGGGTTTTGGAGTTGAGTTTTTTGGGGTTTTGGGAATGCTATTTTGCGCTTTTGAGATTTCGGTTGGTTTCTAAATTGTTGTATTGACGTCTTGGAGTTATAGTTACATGACTTTCTGGAGATGATCTAAGGCGTTCTCAGGGTTTCTCTTGGTTATCATGCTTTGTTGCAGTGTTCACGTTCTGTTTTGTTTTGAGGATTTATTGCGGTATTGGAAAGGGCTCTTGTGTTGAAAGGGTGAGGTAATGCATCATAAAAAAAAAAAAAAAAAAAAGTGTGGTGATAGCAAGAAAGTAACCATAGAAGATGCCATTGTGTGTGTGTGTGTGTGTGTGTGTGTGTGTGTGTGTGTGTGTGTGTGTGTGTGTGTGTGTGTGTGTTAATACTCCGGTTACCTTTAAATTATTTATATTCGTCTTGGATGGGACTTTTCAAACTGGAGGAATTAATTTTCGCCCTCATTATCCCAAACCCTTCTTGGGGACTATTCTTTAGTAGTGCCCAAGGTTCCTGTGTAGGGGATTTTGCCGAAAAGGTACTTAACGTATCGCCCTTCGCCTGTCAGCTCACAGTCGCGAAGCTCTTAGATCCGTAGCGTGGGGTTATAAAGGACTCTGGTTACCAATGGGTTAAATTAAACAAAAAATCAGTTGATAGTAGCAAGGATGATACATACGTGCCAGATTGAACCATTAAGGGAGTTTGTTGTTCCCATGTCATTCTTTACGGCTATTGTGCTGCCGTGATTATACAGCATGTTTTTTGTGCAGCCTTATTTACGTACGGTGTTATTGATGACTGAGATCCATCTGTCCTTTGTGTTTCTCAAGTCTTGCTAGGTGTGTCCAGGCCCTATTGTTTTCCCAGTTCTTAGAGCTTTGTGTTGTTGGGGAGATTTTCTTTTTGTCCTTATGGTGTCTTTTGTTGCTCGGGCCTTTTTTTTTTTTTTCTTCCCTGTGGCCGCGTGTGCGTTACTTTTATTTTTGTTATACTCACGTTGTTCCTGGGTCTTTTGTTCTTGTCTTTCTGGGGTCATTTGTATGTGTTCTTACGGGGTTTTTCTGTGTAGTCTCGTCTTTCTTATGTCTTTTATTTGTGCACCGCTGTGTTCCTGGGTCTTGTATTTCTGTCACCCCATCTTTGTTCTTCGGGCTGTGTGCTTCTGTGGACCCTAGTTTTTGCTCTTGGATTATTTAATTTGTGTCTTTCTGGTGTCTTTTGTTTCTGTGTAGAGTCTTTGGCTTCTGTGGCCTCGTTTGTGTTCCTCTTATTTCTTTGATTCCCTCTGTGTTCCTGAGTCATTTGTTTTGACATTTATGGAGTCATTTAGTTTTGTTTTCTTGGGTCCTTTGCTTCTGCGGTCTTGCTTGTGTTCCTGTTTTTGTTATGATTCCCACTTTGTTCCTGAGTCTTCTGTTTCTGAAACCCATCTTTTTTCTTTTCTTTGGGGGGGGGGGAGGGAGAGGGGGGACTTTGGTCTTTCTTTTCGTTGAGAGGAAACTTTGTAGTCCTTGTTTCTTTGCAGTTTATTATGTATATTAATTTTCGTCTCGGTTGATATATATGTCTTATCAGTATCAAGTAATTTAGATCATAAACTTACTGAAGGATAATAAGCTGTAATAGGCAAACTAGGTCGCTAAGGAAGACGTGTTACGAAGTCCCCCCAGCCAACGAGAATACGATCCTTGAGCTTCTGTAGGCCTTGTTTATGCTTCTAAAATATCGTGGATGTTTTTAAAATCATGTCTTTCTGTCTTAAATTTTTATGGGCTCGCCTGTCTTCCTCAGGGTTTATTTCTGTGATTCATGCTGTGTTCCTGCTGTCTTTTGTGTGTGTGTGTGTGTGTGTGTGTGTGTGTGTGTGTGTGTGTGTGTGTGTGTGTGTTTAATATTCGTCTTTTATTTCTGTAATCCATGGGTGTCTTCTGCTGCTGTCTGGCGTTTCCGAGAACTTGCAGTGACTATGTGAGGGTGTGGGTTGCTGGAACCCTGCGTTGTTTTGCCGGTGACCTTGACCTTTCCTTGTAGAGGCTCGGTACGGTGGACCACATACCACTTCCCCTCACCACATCGCACCTCACCACACCACATCGCACCTCACCACACCGCACCTCACCACACCGCACCACATCGCACCTCACCACACCGCACCACACCACACTTAACCGCACCGCACCACATCTCACGGCCACTATACTCCCCTCCAGCCATCTTGTCCGTATATCTACACTCTTAGCCACTCATGGAAGGTCAGTGTGAAATTTACGAATAAATATGGACGTAGTGTGTGATGCGGCTCAGAGTTTTATCAGTATGAAGAAAATTACCGTAGCTGATTAGAGGGGATTGTTGGGGAGGGGGGGAAGGTGTGAAGTTCCGGACAGTGTGGCTGGCACGGAATATAACACGACTTGCTAACGTGTTTAATATTAACCCCATCAGTCCGATGGCTCTCTCCCAAGCTGAATTAATGTGGTTCATTGTATGGAGGAGTTGATGTACATGTAAATTTTTATCTAGCCCCTTCACAACTTCAAAACGGAAAATGGAAACTAGGGAAGAAAAAGGGGCAGATAAAGAACGCAAAGAGTTCTAATAATACTAAAGTGCTAATTCCCTAGACCTTAGCAAAATCGTCTGATGTTAACCATAGTAACTTAAATAAGGTATTCTGTCCTCTCGAAACGAAGTCGCCTTTAAGATAAGTACTATCCCTTGGCGGTAGTAGTAGTAAAATGCAAAAGAAGCTGTCATTGTGAAAGTTGGAGCCCGGAATGGTACGCATGTTGTTACTTGGTGTGACGGGGCTGCTGTTACTGAGGCTGGTGTGCTTCAAACGTTCTGGAGGTCTATGGTGTTCCTGGATCCCGGTGTTCTTGGAATTTTCATGACATTCCAGGAAGCCTGATATATACCTGGAAGTGTCTGACATACAAGGAGTCTTACTGAAACCTCCTTGACGCTCCAGGGTTCTTGCTGGAACCTTCTTGACGTGTCTCTGAGATCCCTGCTTTATATAGGTGTCATTTCAAGATTCCATGGAGGTCTTGTATATGTCTCGGGACTGTTGTTTCACCGTAATCGGTTGTCTGCGCGGGGGTCCTGTGAGTTAATGAGAGCCGCTGATGATTTAACTTCTTCCTATGATGTATTTTTCGTTTCATTCTTGTTGCTGCCAGACGATTTTATTTTAATAGTGAAGGAGTTAATGGAGACTGTATCTAATCCTTCACGTTCGAAAACACTGTCTTACGGTAAAGATTATGGTCTGAACGGAACCAGGATTGAATTTAAAGTACGCCAACGGATTGAAAAATTTTATTCAGATCCGTTCAGACTGGGGGGATTTGATATAGCCTTAAGTAATCCATTCTTTACGATAAGACTTTTGATTTGAATAAAATCGTGTTGAATTGGCAAGTTTAAAAAGTCACTTATTCACAGAGTTATAAGGGATCAGTGGGGTTTGTGAAGTTCCTGCCGTACCTGTCGGGGTGAAGATCTCCGTGTTGTTCTTTTGGGAGGGTAGGAGGAGGAAGAACAAGACAGGAAGAGAGTAATAAGAGCTGGGATGGTATTACTCGCAAGGGTGAGGTGGAGAGAGGAAAAGAGAGAAGGAAATACGAGTATATAGGAAGAGCAAAGATATAGGAAGAAGAGACTGATGGCAATAGCAGTAGTAAGTGGAGAAGGAAGAGAAGAAAAGACAGGAGGAAGAAAACAGGTAGATGTGAATAAGAGGAGGAGGAGAGGTAGAAAGGAGAGGAAAGTACAAACTAATTGAAAAGGAAAAATAAAATTGGATTAGCAGGAGTAGGAATGACAAATAGAATAAACTGTTTTATATATAAGCTTAACCCTTTCAATCGCGTTATATTATTTTATTCACAGACTTGTACGTCTATCCTTACACAACTTAATTCTGATCTGGAGACACTTTCCGAACAGAAGGAGTTCGTTTGAGCCTTCATTACTCCCTTAGATAAGAAACGCTTTTCGTAAGGTGAATAAATTTATCTGGCACCAGCAGGAATAAGCCAGCAAAAACGTTATGATTCAAGCCCTTAGTGTATTATGAAGGCAAATATTGAAAGAACCACAGTGAAATATGATGTGCATTACCTGGTGGGGTTGGAGGGGTTGGCTGGTGAACTGAATTGAGTGATCAAAAAAATTTAATTTTAACCCTTCAATGTGAGCTGTGCGAGAACCCAATAAAATCATCTGGCGATTTCTATTGTCCTGAGATTTTGGTGGCAGCGGGAATAAAAAAGAATTTCGTCCTGTTGAAGCTGTTAATGAGCACACCTTACCCTGCAAGTTTGATGATATTATTTCTTAAAATTCTCGCAATCTTCAGTTTTGTTCAGGGTAGGAGAGAGAGTCCCCTGTCAGTGAAAAATTTAAGCTGTTAATGAGCACACCTTACCCTGCAAATTTGGTGATTCTCACAATCTTCAGTTTTGTTTAGGGTAGGAGAGAGTCCCCTGTTAGTGAAAAATTTAAAGCATATTGTATGTAGCACCTCCATTTCGGAAACTCTGTCCTAAGCTAGGGGAAAAAAAAATGTTATTGCAAGAATAAGATACAAAAATGTCATCGGAATGGAGAAGTTAAGAGATTCTCAAAGGAACTTTACCTGATTTCCCGATAAGCAAATTTCCTTTAACCTCGCGTAGTCAGCGCAAGGCATTCTTATTCAGATGAGAATGAGTCATAGGAACATGACTATTCTTTTCCAGCTCTAATAATGTTTTCCAGGTAATATCCAGACAATTAGGCTTCGCTGAGTGAGGCGTGGGAGACGGTGTTACTAATGGTACCATTAATTCTCATTCCGTCGAGACAGCTATGGCGTTATTTTCCGTCTGATGCTGGACGATTTTATTTACCTGGGAATGAGTCAGAATCCCGAGTGTTAAATGTTTTCAGGAATCATTTTGTTTTGTCATGTGAGCCACCTTACTTTTCACTTTAATTTGGCTGTGAAGTGTTTGGCAGCTGCATAAGCGAAGTATAAAAGCATATTAGAGCGATCATTTACGTCCCAAGAAAGTTCTGAACACTGCCTAATGCTAGTTAGACGACATGTACAGTTGTCTCCAAAAGCTGTGTTCTTCCTGTCCGTCACTGACTAAAATTAAATTAATTTGGGGTAGTTAAGACTAGTAATAATTGTGTAAGTAACCAGACAGATTATAGTAACAATGCATTTTTACCCTAATATAGTGTTTTTAATTACTGAAGGATAGGAGGAGCAACGGAACATTTGGAGGCGACTGTGCAATACAAGCTCCTCGCTGCCAGGGTTCCCTCCGAATGTTAATAAGCGCGTCTGGTGATGGCAAGAATATAATAAGAAAGTCGTGTCTCCATCACAGTACCTTAAGAGGTCCCAGTATGTCTTAAACTGTTATGTCTTTTAAATAAACAGTTTCCCTGTGTTCATAATTCTGTAAAAAAGAAGCTTCATTGTACCGAAGTTGAAAATTGCTTCTAAATTTGTGGTGAAGAGAGGCCCTTTTGATGAACATTATTTGCCTGTTGTAGCATAAGTAAAATAGCTGGTGATGTGATTGAGTTGGTGATGCGAATGATGAAGTGCAGAATAATTGATTGTGATGTGATGGTGGTGTAAACGGCAGTGATGTGATTTAAGTTCAGAATAATAGATGATGTTAATATACTGCAGGATAGTAGCTGGTAATGTGATAAAGTACAGAATAATAGGCGGTGATGTGATAAAGTGCGGAATAATAGGCGGTGATGTGATAGAAAGGGCAATGCAAAATAATAGGTAGTGGTGTGATAAGAAGGGAAAATGGTGATATGATAGATGGAGAAGTGCAGAATAATAGGCGATGATGTGATAGATAAATTGCAGATTAATAGACGGTAATGTGATAGGTGGTGATGTGCAAGATAATAGTTGAAGTGATAGGCTATGGTGTGCGTCATGAGAGCCACACTATGACCCCTGGCCGCTTTATTGATAACACACGTCCACCCCTCTGTCCCTCCACCGTCCACCCCTGTCTCCCTCCACCGTCCACCCCTCTGTCCCTCCACCGTCCACCCCTGTCTTCCTCCACTGTCCACCCCTCCATCCCTTCACCGTCCACACACTGACGTCATCTGGGATCCATAATGTGACACACACACACACACACACACACACACACACACACACACACACACACACACACACACACACACACACACACACACACACACACACACACACACACACACACACACACACACACACACACACACACACACACACACACACACACACACACACACACACACACACACACACACACACACACACACACACGGCGGGTGGTGGCACATTACTCTTATTTCACACTGCAAAACTCATTTTATAAAGGTAGACCCTCATAGCGATTTCATTATATTGGGCAGGAATTCAGATTGTGTGTAATGTTCTGTGAGGCTCTTACATTTGTTAGTCTGAAGTACCTGGCAGAATTGCCACTGTATATTTCTGTGACTGCAGGTTATGTGATGGCTTTGTATGTACAGTAGTAGTGATAACCCCTCGCGTCCTGAGGAGCCTAGGGTGATACGGGATTGTTATTGTGCTGTGTGATTGTTTTTCTTTCTTATTCAACTTTTTTGGGGGACTTCTCGTTGTGAAGAGCTTAATTGGGGCTAATCGCGACACCTCCATTTCGAAAATTCAGGCTGCATAAAGTTACCTGGAGTTAGGAAAATTAACTCGAAAAATACTTCCGTAGTGAATGGGTTAAAAATACTACACATTTAAATAGAGTGTCATTTTCTGCTGCATAGAAAAGAATAAAAACTTGTGATTGATATTAGGTTCATTGTCAGGCATTGTTTAACCGGGGTTTCATATGCTTACCGCCTTAGTGAAAGATAATTTACTGAACAACATTGAACAATAAACCAAACATTTATGGCAATTTTTCCGTTGTTGTCTGACTCGGGATAAACGCCTCACCCTGTATAAGTGATAGTGGTGGTAGTAGTAGTACCGGAAATAGTAGTAGTTTTTGTTGTAGTTGTTGTTGCAACCGTAGGCTTCCCTGACCGTGAACCCACTGGAGTGCAGGCTGAAGATGCCCTCTTCCTGCAGTCCACCATTCTCCTTTTTATTTTTCCATCTTAAAGGGGTATGTCTTACAGTGAAGGGTTAACGGAGGCTATATCTAACCTCTCCAGTTTTAAAAGCCTCTTGAGCTGAAGAAAATCGTCTGGAGGTAGCGAGAAAAATGAAGTACGTCACAGTATCGAAGGAATAAACTCTTTCACGGCCGGAGCAAATCTAGCAACCTATTCCAGCGAACGTCAGACGATTTTATTCAGCTGAGGGTGAGTCGTAGGAGCCTGAGAGTGTTAGTGCAACCTCTCCCAGAGCATTGCAACTCTGAACAGTAATTAGCTTTTTCCTGCCATTAATATTTGGTTTCCCCTGCTGGCTGTCCCAATCTTGTGAAGCCTCCCCCTCTACTGATGACATGACTTCTGAGAGAGAGAGAGAGAGAGAGAGAGAGAGAGAGAGAGAGAGAGAAACACACACATTAAAGACAAGCAGTGTATATTACACATTAGAGAGAGAGAGAGAGAATCACACACACATTAAAGACAAGCAGTGTATATTACACATTAGAGAGAGAGAGAGGGAGAGAGAATCACACACACATTAAAGACAAGCAGTGTATATTACATATTAGAGAGAGAGAGAGAGAGAGAGAGAGAGGGAGAGAGAATCACACACACATTAAAGACAAGCAGTGTATATTACATATTAGAGAGAGAGAGAGAGAGAGAGAGAGAGAAACACACACATTAAAGACAAGTAGTGTATATTACATATTAGAGAGAGAGAGAGAGAGAGAGAGAGAGAGAGACATTAAAGACAAGCAGTGTATATTACATATTAGAGAGAGAGAGAGAGAGAGAGAGACATTAAAGACAAGTAATGTATATTACATATTAGAGAGAGAGAGAGAGAGAGAGAGAGAGAGAAACACACACATATTAAAGACAAGCAGTGTACAGTATATTACATATTAGAGAGAGAGAGAGAGAGAGAGAAACACACACACATTAAAGACAAGCAGTGTATATTACATATTAGAGAGAGAGAGAGAGAGAGAGAGAGAGAAACACACACACATTAAAGACAAGCAGTGTATATTACATATTAGAGAGAGAGAGAGAGAGAGAGAGAGAAACACACATTAAAGACAAGCAGTGTATATTACATATTAGAGAGAGAGAGAGAGAGAAACACACACACATTAAAGACAAGCAGTGTATATTACATATTAGAGAGAGAGAGAGAGAGAAACACACACACATTAAAGACAAGCAGTGTATATTACATATAGAGAGAGAGAGAGAGAGAGAGAGAAACACACACACACATTAAAGACAAGCAGTGTATATTACATATTAGAGAGAGAGAGAGAGAGAGAGAGAGAAACACACACACATTAAAGACAAGCAGTGTATATTACATATTAGAGAGAGAGAGAAACACACATAAAAGACAAGCAGTGTATATTTCATATTAGAGAGAGAGAGAGAGAGAGAGAGAGAGAGAGAAACATAATAAAGACAAGTACTTATTGGAGAGAGAGAGAGAGAGAGAGAGAGAGAGAGAGAGAGAGAAGCATTTTAGGCTACATATTGGAGAGAGAGAGAGAGAGAGAGAGAGAGAGAGAGAGAGAGAGAGAGAGAAGCATTTTAGGCTACATATTGGGGGGAGAGAGAGAGAGAGAGAGATACATAATAGACAGTGTAATTATTAGAGAGAAACATAATAAAGACAAGCAGTGTAATTATTAGAGAGAGAGAGAGAGAGAGAGAGACATAATAAAGACAAGCAGTGTAATTATTAGAGAGAGAGAGACATAATAAAGACAAGCAGTGTAATTATTAGAGAGAGAGAGACATAATAAAGACAAGCAGTGTAATTATTAGAGAGAGAGAGACATAATAAAGACAAGCAGTGTAATTATTAGAGAGAGAGAGAGACATAATAAAGACAAGCAGTAGTGTAATTATTAGAGAGAGAGAGACATAATAAAGACAAGCAGTAGTGTAATTATTAGAGAGAGAGAGAGATAGAAACAATAAAGACGGGCAGTGTAGTTATTAGAGAGAGAGAGAGAGAGAAACGTATTAAAAGGCTGTGTAATTATTAGAGAGAGAGAGATAATAGACAAGCAGTGTACATAGAGAGAGTGAGAGAGATCTTGGTCATCCTCTGCTAATCTCTAAATGGTTTGCGATTAGTAGTGGGGGGAAAAAAAAAAGATATGGAGAGGAAATATAGTGGTGTGAAGGAAATGGAGGAGGAATAGGAGGTGGTGGTGGTGGTGGAGGAGGTGGGGCGGAGACGTAGCAGAAGTTGTCAATATTGCGGAGAGAGAGAGAGGGGGGGGGGGGACGGTGGAAAGGAATTAAGGATGAAGAAAGAATGGAAAGAGTGAGTAGTAGGGATGGAGGGATAAAGAAACAGGGCATGGAGAGGAAGACGAAGAGGAATAGAAGGGATTGAGGAAGAGAATGGGGAGGGATGGGAGGGAATACGGGAGGGAGGGAGGGAAGGAAGAGAGAAAAATTAAGAGGGGGAAGAGGGAAAGGAGGGAGTAGAAGATGGAAGGAGAGGAGGGGAAGGAAGAACAAAATATGTTGGAAGAGATGAGAGAAGGGAATGAGAAATAAAAGACAGGGAGGAGAGGGAGGAGGAAGGGAGTGGGGGAGGGAAGAAGGGAGATAGTGAGAAAACCATTATTATAGACAGGAGGAGGAGTGAGGAGAGGAGGGGGAGTAGTTGGTGTGGGGGAGGAGGAGAGAGTAGGCGGGAGGAACAAAGCTGCGGAGAGGAGGAGGAGGAGGAGAGGGAAGAGGAAATCGAGAGATGGAGAAGGGAGCCAATATCGAGGAGGGGAGAGGAGGAGGACGAAGACAAGAGAGGGAGGGAGGGAGGGAACCAGTATTGAGGAGGAGGAGGGGGAATACAAGAGATGGAGGAGGAGGAGGAGGAGGAGGAGGAGGAGGAATGCAAGTGGAGGAGAGAGTGAGGGGAACTAGTTTCGAGGTGCAAGGGGAGGAGGTGCGAAGACAGGAGGAGGAAAGGAAGATAAGAGGTGGAGGACAAATTAAGACAAGAAGAGATGGAAGAAGAAAACCGGAGGAGGAGGAGAAACGACTTTAGAAAATGAAGAGAATAGGAGATGGAAGGAGGAAGAGGAATGAAGATTGGGAGAGGGAGAAGAAGACAAGAGATGGAAGAAGAAGAAGTAGAGGGGAAAGAGGAAAAGGATGAAGAAGATGAGTTGGTGGAGGAGGAAGAAGACGCGAAGAGCGAAAAGTGCACAGAAAATGAAGACAAATAAGAGGAGGAAGAGGAAGACGAGAAGAATTGATGATGAAGACAAGAGCACGAGGAGGTGGGAAGAAGACGAGAAATGAAGTTAAAGTATGAAGACAGGAGGATGAGGAGGAATGAACACAGAAGGAAGATTGGAGGAGGAGGAGGAGGGAAGAAGGCGAGAAATGGAGATGAAGACAGGAAAAGGAGGGGGAGGAGGAGGAATGAAGACAGGAGAGGAGGTGGAGGCAATATCGAGGAGGGAGGAGAGGAACAAAAGGTTTAATTTGTGCCTCTCTTAAAGTGACTCGAGGACTGTCACACGCCCCACACACCTGCCTCGCGGATACCACTGAGGGCTGGGGACTGGGAGACGGTTGGGGATTGAGGGCTGGGGACTTGGAGACGGTGATTGAGGGCTGAGGGCTGGGGCTAGGAATGGGCAGAGGGTTAGGAGAGGGCTAAGGGCCGGGAGTGGGCTGGGGCTTGGAGTGAACTGAGAGCTGGGGGAGGACTTTGGACAGAATAGGGCGGAGAACTAGAGCCGTGAGAGGGCTGGGTCTAGAAGCATGCCGAGAACTAGAACTGTGTCTGAAAATTGAGGACATGGAGAGGACTCTGGGTTGGGAGTCGACAAGAAAATTATGTCTTAAGTCTAGAGAGAGAGAGAGAAAAAAAAAAGGGCTGAGGATTGGCAGATGGCTGAAACATAAGGAATATAACCAGGAGAAGGCTGGAAACTAGAGCTGTGGATTGGACAGTAAAGGATTAGGGTTATGAGAGGGCTTGTGCTGAGAGAGTGCTGGAAATTTAGTATTTACAGCAAGAAGAGGGTAAGGGTTGGGAGAGGACTAGCACTGAGGGATGAAAGGGTTGATGGATGGAAATTGGAGCTGGTGCTGGGGGCTGGGAACTGGTGCTGGGGGCTGGGAACTGGTGCTAGGGGCTGGGAACTGGTGCTAGGGGCTGGGAGCTGGTGCTGAGGGCTGGGAACTGGTGCTAGGGGCTGGGGGCTGGAAACTGATGCTGGGGGCTGGAAATTGGTGCTGTGGGCTGGGAACTAGTGCTTGGGGCTGGGAACTAGTGCTGAGGGCTGGAAACTGGTGCTGAGGGCTGGAAGAGACCTGGAAACTGATAGCGGAGGACTGACACGGGTCGAGGGCTGGAAGAGGACTAGAAACTGAACTAGAGACGCTGTGGCCGGGAAAGTGAAGGGTTAAGACTGGCCTGAGAACTGGCTGTGGAGTGAAAGCTACGGGAAGGCTGGGAAATGAGGGCTGAGAGCTAGGAAGTGGTATTTAGGACTAGGAAATAGGGACTTAGAGCTGGAAATTGAGGGCTGGGTACTGACAAATATGGGCTTAGGACTAGAAATTAAGAGCTAGGGAAGACCTCGGAGCTGAAGACTGGAGCTAGGATCTAAGAGGGAGTGTTTGCCATAGGAGAACTGGGGGCTAGGACATGGTTGGGGCTGAGAGAGCTAGAAGAAGGCAGTCAGGGTTGAGAGAGAGAGAGAGAGGGGGGGGGAGGCACAAACAGGAAACAGAAACCAAGACAATAGAAGGAGAATCCGTAAGAACATAATATATAGAGCATCGTAATATATAACATAGGAGATAATAATGACATGAAATAATTATCACAGAAAAAGAATAGAAATGGTGGCGAAAAACAAAAGCAAGGAAATATAGAAAAAGAAAATAACGACATACCCTAGAAAGAAATCGAGAAAAAAAATGACGTCCGAAAGAAAACATCGGACGTAGAAAAACCACAGAATATGACAGAAAAAAAAAAAACGATTGGCAACAGGAAATAGACAAGGCAAAGCAGGAGAGGAAAACAGAAACCAGGAATATGTGACAATAAAGAAAAATAAAATATGGAAAGAAACCCAAACTAAAAGAAAGAAACGAGAAGGATAGCGAAAAAACAGAAAACTGAGACAGTTATTAACAGAAAAAAATAAAATATGAACGCAGAAAATGAAGAAAAAATAATGACACGCTGATGGATTGGAAAAGCGAGGATGATTTAGCAAGTGCAGGGTGGAGAAGGTAAGTTAGCCCGAGCAAGGGAGAGAGAGAGAGAGAGAGATAAGGGAGAGGGAAAGATAAGGGAGAAAGAAAGTGAGAGTAAGAGCGGAGGTGCGACGGAAGAGCCAGATAAGAGGAAGGGGGAGGGGGGAGAGAAAGTGTGGAGAGATAAGAGTGTGTGTTTTTCTTGGGGCGGGAGGGAGAGGAAGGAAGGAGGAGAGGGAGGGTGGGAGGTAGGGAGGGAGGAGCAGAGGTCAGATAAAGATGTCACCCTCCACCTTTCTCTTTCCTCCCCACCCCAACCCTCCTGCCTTTCTTCCTCTCCTCCTTCCTACGTCCTCCCTCTGCCTCCCTATTCTCCCTCTTTCTCCCTACTACATCCCTTCTTCTGTCTTCCTTTCTCCCCTTCCATTCTCCATCCTCTCCCTTCCTCATTCTCCTTCTTTCTCAATCTCCCTCTTTCTCATTTCCCCCCCTCCCTTCTCCTCCTCTGATTTCCTCCTCTCTCTTACCTTCCTTCCCCTTCCGCCCCTGTTCCTCCACTTTCCCCCTGTCTCCACATCTCTTCTTTCCCTTTGCCTATCTTCCTCACACTCCATTCTCTACCCTTCCCACACTCTTCTCCCCTTCACCGCTCCCCCTTCTCCCTGTCACCCCTTTACCCTTTCACCCTTTCGCCACTCTCCTCTCCCCTCCACCCTTTAACCCTCACCCACCCTTCACCCCACCCCCACCCTTGACCCCGTCCCTCTCCTTTCCTTAGCTGTTTCCCTTCCTCTCCCTTTTCCCTCCCATGCCCCCCCGCCCCTTACCCCCTCTTCCCTTACCCTCTCCACCTTGTTCTCACTCCCGTGCCCTTCCTCACGCTTTTCCCTCACACCCACCTTTCTCCTCCTTTCTCTTTCCTTCTCCCCACTCCAGTTCTTCCTCTCTCCTCTTCCTCTTCCATTATTTTTCATCTTTTCTCGCTTCATCAGTTTCCACATTCATTTCCATTTCCTTTTCTTTTTGTCATGTTCCTCTTTCACCGTTTCTTCTTCCACCTCCTTTCTCTTCCCTTTCATCACTTGTTTCACTTTTTCTTCCACCTGTTCATTTCCCTTTTCTTTTTTCCTCTTCTTGCATCCCTTCCTCCTCTACTTCCTTTCACCTCTTCTCTCATCTACTTCCTCTTTCACCTTTTCTCTGTCCTTCCTCTTTCTTTCACCCATGCTTTTCAGTCTTCCTCTTCGTACTTCCTCTTTCACCTTTTCTCTGTCCTTCCTCTTTCTTTCACCCATGCTTTTCAGTGCCTTCCTCTTTCACCCATGCTTTTCAGTCTTCCTCCTCGTCTGTCCTCTCTGTATCACATCCTCCTTCATTTTCCCCTATTTTTAGATCTTTTCCCTTCTTCATCCTCCTCCACTTTATTTTTCCACTAATTCTGCTTTCGCCACCTCTACTTCTCCCTCATTTTCTTTCGTCTCTTTTATCTTCTCCCTCTTCTCTTCCCCTCTTTCCCCGTCTCTCTTCTCCTCCATCACCACCACTATCTGTCGACTTTATAGTTTCCTTCCTTTCATTTTTTTTTTTTTTTTTAATTGTCTTTCCTTAACCCCTTCAGGCCAAGGACGCCCTGTAATATTTTTCCTGCTACCTCCCGGCAATTTTATGTTTAGGGGAGACTGTTCTATTTAGGGAAGTTGTTTGATTTAGGGAGGTTAAATGTCGCTTTCAGGTACTCCTTCGGTAGTAATCATTAACTTGCATGAAATCGTCCGGTGGTAGCGTGACTTCGGTTGACATATTATGCTTGGCTACTACCAGACGATTTTGTTGAGCTGTAGAGACGCTTTTCGGTCGGTAGTGCCTTCATTAACCTCTTCACTGCTAGAGGCCTGTCCTAAGTTGAATTCCTCTGGTGGCATGAAAAATAAAATATAAAAATACATCATGGGACTGAAGTGTTTGGAATGAAAATAAAGGTGGTGATGGGTTTAATTCCTTGGCTGTGAAATGCTGGCTTTGCATTTATTTCGGGCTGACGTCAAGGGGCTTTATTCAGCTCAGAGGAACCCACCGTAGCGGAAAGGATAAAACCTGGCTTCACCTCACGCCATACCTCCCCTTCCGTGTCTTGCTCCCTCGTCTCTCCCTCCCTCCCTCCCTCCCTCCTCTTCCCACCCCCTCCTTCCTTTCAACCCCCCTCTCTCCTTTCCTCCCCTTTCCCCTTGCCTCCTTCTCTCCCCCTTCCCCCATGCCTCCATCCTTCCTTTCCTTCCCCTTCCCCCCCTGCCACCCTCCCTTCTTTCCTTCCCTTTCCCTACCTCCCTCCCTCCTCCACTCTAGTCCTCCATTCCCCAAAACCATTTTACTCCAATGACATTTTTTCTTTAGTTTTTCCACCTGTCTTTAATTTTATTCATCTTTGAAGAGGCTTTTCATACTTTTAAGGATTAGATCATGCCTTCATTCTTCATTAACCCCTGCAGTATGGAAGGGTTTTTGTGTTAAGGGAAATCATCCAACGGTAACAGGAATAAACTGTATAATATGTCACCGTATTCAAGGGGCTAGCCATTTTATTGCAGGTATTTCTCTCAGTTGACCAAAATCGTCTGCTGTTGACTCAGGTAAAATTTGTAGGTGTATAGCCACATAAGCCAGGACCAAAAGTTCACTGACAGTCCCCTCTTAGCATTGGTTCCTGCCATCCTTATTTCGCATTCTTCCACAAACAAAGAGTACCCTTCCTTGTGTGTGTGTGTGTGTGCTTCATATCACTGTCACTTGAAAACAGCGAATTGAACTTTCCTCATGGCTGTACCAGTAATAGATAAACGTCACTGAAGGACATTTGTTAAGCCATTCATTAATCTCTCTCTCTCTCACACCCAAATGCACAAGGGCTCAAATTTACCTCCCCATCTCCCTGCCCTCGTCTCTTCCCCCATCCTCCTCCTCCTCCTCCTCACATTCCTCCCACCCTACCTTCTTCCTTCCATCCTCCTATCCAGTCTTCTCTTTCATTCCTTAACTTCTCCCGCCTCCCTCCCCTCTTTCCTTCCCTCACTCCCTTCCTCTCCTTTTCTCCTTCCTGTACTTCTCTTCCTCCCCACTCTCTATCTTAACATTTTTTTCTCCCCCGCCCCGTCGTTTCTCTCTCTCTCTCTCTCTCTCTCTCTCTCTCTCTTATCCATTCTCCTTAAACTCCCTAGTTCCCTCCCTCCCTCCCTCCATTCCAGTCTCCATCTCTTCCTTTCTCCTTAAACACCCCCCTGCCCCTCTTCCTCCCTCTCTCCCTCCCTCCCTCTCCTCTTCCCTCGCTTCTCTCCCTCTTCCCTTCCCTCTCCTCCTCCATTTTCCCTTCTATGCTCCTTAACCAGCCCCCCTCGTCCCCTCCGTACCTCCCTCCCTTTCTTTCCCTCCCACTCTCCTCTTCAGTCTCTTAAATTTCTCACCTCTCTTCTCCCTCTCCGTCCCTCTCTTCTTCCCCCTCCATCTTCTCGTCCAGTGTCCTAAGAGTCCCCTCCCCCTCCCAATCTCTCCCTTCCCCCCTCTTTCCCTCCCTCTCCCTCCCTCCCTCTTTCCCTCCCTCTCCCTCCCTCCCTCCCTCTTTCTTTCCCTCTCCCTCCCTCCCACCATCTTTTTTTTTTCTTCCTCTTCCTTCCTCCCTCTTTATCCCTCCCCCATCTTTCACCCCCTTCCCCCTCCATCTTCCCTTCTATTCTCCTTAAATTTGCCCCCCTCCTCCCCTCCCTTCCCCTCCCTACCTCCCTCATTTCCCTCCCTTCCCTGCCTCCCCCGCCCTCCCACTCTTTCTCATCACTCTCCGAAACTCCCCATCTCTCTTCTCTCCCTCTTTCCCTCCCTCCCTTCACCTTATATCTTATCTTCCATTGTCCTCAAAGCCCCCTCCCTATCGCTCCCTCCCTCCCTCCCTTATTCTTTCTTCCCCCTCTCTCCGTCCTTCCCTCTTTGTTCTTTCCCACCTCTCTCTCTCTCTCTCTCTCTCTCTCCTCTCCTCTCCTCTCCTCCTCCTCCTCCTCCTCCTCCTCCTCCTCCTTCTCTCACCATTCCCCCTCCATCTTTTCCATTCTCCTTAAACCCTCCCTCCCTCCCTATTCCCCTCTCCCTCTGTCCCTACCTCTTCCTCTGTCCCTACCTCTTCCTCCTTCCCTCCCTCCGTCCCTACCTCTTCCTCCTTCCCTCCCTCCCTATTCCCCTCTCCCTACCTCTTCCTCATTCACTCCCTCCCCTCTCCTTCCCATCCCTCCATCTTCTCTTCCATTCTCCTTAAAGACCCCTCCTTCCCTCTCTCCCTCCGCCTCCCTACCTCCCTTCCTCCGCCTCCCTACCTCCCTTCCTCCGCCACCCTCCCTCCTCCCTCTGCGTCCCTCCCGCCCTCCTCCCTCATCGCCAGTCTCCCTCACGCTCTCAGTGTGTTGCATTCACCGCCTCTCAAGCACCGTGTTGTTGCACTGAACGCAGGTGAGAGAGAGAGAGAGAGAGAGAGAGAGAGAGAGAGAATCCCAGTGGTTATCCCCCACTTTCCGTTTTTATGTGTGTGTGTGTGTGTGTGTGTGTGTGTGTGTGTGTGTGTGTGTGTGTGTGTGTGTGTGTACCGTTACCTAATTGCATGTGCTTACCTAAAGTTTACAGGATTTGAGCCAGGGTCTTGTTTTCTTATTTACATTTCTGTGTGTGTGTGTGTGTGTGTGTGTGTGTGTGTGTGTGTGTGTGTGTTCCTGCTATCTCCAGACGATTTTATTCTGCTCTGTGAAGACATACAGAACTGGAGTGGGTTACGTACCGTAAATATATGTCTGCCATCACCTCACTACTAGGTTGCTCTCTACAGTTGAATGAAATCGTCTGTATGCAGTAAGAATGAAATTAACGACGTCCTGGTGCTGAAGGAAGGCAGGGATTTACTATAAGGGGCTTTGTTGTTTTCGTAATGCATCTTTCTCCAGCGAATTATTCTGCACTTCACACCGCAAGTCCTTTTGTTTGATACTGATGCAAACAGTGGCGATATTAAAGCGGTATAAAGAGCATAGAATACAGTGTTGAGGTGAAATATACAAAACAAATCGCCTAGGGAAATGTTACGAAGCCTGCCACGTTACTCAGAATACTGGCCTAAGTTAGAGGTGGTATTGATGAAGGATCCTGACTATTCCAAAACATTTACAAACACACAGATGGATCTATTTCGTTGGTGCACTAAACTTCATAACGTCCATTTTCATGCGGTTTCGTTTATTTTTGTCATTTTTATTTCAACACTGATAATTTCCGAGAATAATATTTGTACTGCCGTCACTGCGTCACAACTCATCGTCCGCGTTTCAAAATGCTAGGTGCGTGAGGTGGCGCGATGTTATTTCTTTTTTCCTTTTAGTTTTTATGGGTGTACGAATCTCCAGTGCAGTGAATTATTATCAGAAATTATTTTGGATGATCTTCTAGGTGCACTTTCTCACGGTGGTGTATTTGTTGATTAATTAGTGGTACCGACATAGGATTATATTTACCTAAGGATATACTTTTGGAACTGGAGGGGGTTGATAACAGCCTCCAAGAAAGTTTTTAAAATGAAGGACCTTCCTAAGTTAAATAAATGTATCTTGAGGTGGCAGTATTAATCGAAAATATTGCTTCATAATATTGAGCAGGATAATCTTGAACCTAGTTTAGCTTTGAAGTGTTTGGTACTGGTGCGAGTAATGATGAAAAAGTATAAACATGTTCGTATTTCAATTCCCATCTTAACCTTTATATTTGTACTATTTTGTATGTGTGTGTGTGTGTGTGTGTGTGTGTGTGTGTGTGTGTGTGTCCGACTCTGAGCATAGGCTTCACAGCCTGCTCCCAAGCCCCAATGGTGCTCCTACGTACCATACACCTCTACATGTTACTGTGGGTGGTATGCTGGATTTTTTTTTATTATTTTTATTGTTATTGTTAGGCAAACATACGCCTTACTTCAAGCAGTAAAAACACCTTACCAAATCAGTTCTTCATGTTCCTGATAAGTGTGTTATATTTTTCTGAATATTTCTGGGGAGGTAAATAAACTATCTATCTATCTATCTATTGCCAGACGCCTCAATCCCGTTTGGGGTGGCCACAAACAAATCGCCTCCAAGTCGCCCTGTCCCCCGCCATTTCACTACCCTGCTCCCAACTCACACCCCCCTCTCTCATATACCTCTCCACCCCATCCCTCCATCTCATCCTCGGTCTCCCCCTCCCTCTTCCACCCTCCACCTCACTCACATACACTCTCTTCGTCAGTCTTTCACCCTCCATCCTCTCCACATGGCCAAACCACCTCAGTGTGTTCCTCACAACGCTTCCTATCACATCCACATCAACACCACAACGCTCCTTTATATCCTCATTCGTCAGCCTGTCTCTCCACGTGACTCCACAAGCTCCTCTTAAATAACTCATTTCCACTGCTCTCACTCTTGACTTGTGTCCTTCCAACAACGTCCAAGCTTCACTTCCGTACGTTAGAGTTGGTATCACAATACTGTCATGTAGTAACTTTTTTACTTCCATGCTCACTTCCCTGTTTCTTATCACTGCTTTCAAGGAACCAGCAACCTTTCTTCCCTGCTGTACCCTTTCAAGCACTTCACCCTCCAAACCTCCATCCTTACTCATCACACTACCCAAATACTTAAACGTTTCTTGTTAAATCTGTTTCCCCGTTGTTTTAAACTCTGCTTCACTGTGACAACTCTTTTGATTCGTCTGCGTTAAAGCGGAAGGGGCAGTCCTAACCTAAGAGTTTAACTAACTAGCTTAACTGTACCTAATAATATAACCTAACCTCACCTAACCTCCTGGTAGAAAATGGAAAACGAATCCACCATAGAGTAAGTTTGAGTGTTTCTTACATTAGGCTACGCAGGTAACAAACAATCGTAGGTACGGCTTAAGAATCGTGATGATAATAACGGGGGGGGGGGATAATTTTCATCAGGAAAATTTAAGTTACCGCCTGAAAATGTTCAGAAAAATACAGAAAACAAACTGGAGGAACATGAATTGAATTGCTGAGGTCTCTTTGCTGCTTAAAGTAAAGCTTACAATTACTTTGTTGTTGTTGTTGTTATTATTATTATTGTTGTTGTTGTTGCTAATATAATTATTATTGTTATTTTACTTTGACTGGTGGATTTATTTCTTGACTGTGTTGACGCCCTTATTATTTTATTTTTTCTATCATTAGAAGCCTTTATCTAACAGACGGTACACCTCTCGCAGTGAAGGAGTTAAAAACGCTTCCCATTAAACCTCCACCCCCCTCCATGGAATCCCTCCCCGTCCATGAGCAAAATCGTCTCGTGATAGTAGAATAAAGGGAAGAGGATGTCATGGGTGTGAAGGGGTTAATTAGAGGTAAAACTGCTATCTCTCTATCTTGAAGCTGAACTATAAACAAGAGATGATCACTAGAACATGGTGCTAGTCACGAAGAATGCTACTGAGATGCAGAGTATTGCCTTGTTCTGCCACTGAGGTACGGGAAATAAGCTCCAAAAGGACTAAAATCACCGCCACGTCAAACCAGTCGAACTGTAGTTAATCCTTATGCTTCGGCTGATGACTTTCCCAACTCACTCTAGCTAACGTTTGCTGATTCTGCTCGCCACTGTAAATCTGGGTTAATGAGTACAGGGATCTGGGTTAGTGAATAAATGCAGCGAGAGAGAAGTAAGATTTGGGGTTACAAACATGGTGAATAGACTTGATGTAGTGGAGAAAGTAAATGCAGGGAAGGATGTGAAAGATGGGTAAGCAGGGGCGCCTGAGTGTGGTAGTGTGTGAATGAGAGTGAGGAAGAACTAAGTGGAGTGGAGTGTACGTGCGGCAATAGGAAGAGTGAGCGTGAGAATGGAGTCAGTGTGAGAAAGGAGTAAGTGAAGGAAAAGGGTACAAAGAAGTATTTAGGGAGGTACACATAACACAGAAGTATTTAGGGAAGGACTCAAAACACAGAAGTATTTAGGGAAGTACACAAAACACACATGTATTTAGGAAGTACACTAACACAAGTTTTAAGGGAAGTACACATAACAC
Source organism: Coenobita brevimanus (assembly GCF_032717465.1). Classification (NCBI taxonomy): domain Eukaryota; kingdom Metazoa; phylum Arthropoda; class Malacostraca; order Decapoda; family Coenobitidae; genus Coenobita; species Coenobita brevimanus. Next base: position 35,565,169 of record NC_136982.1, read on the forward strand.
GCAAGTATTTAGGGAAGTACACAAAAACACAGAAGTATTTAGGGAAATACACCCAACACACAAGTATTTAGGGAAGTACACAAAAACATAGAAGTATTTAGGGAAGTACACATAAGAGGAGGCATACTGAGCCATATAAAGGTAATCGACTGGGATACAGCTAATTTTTACCCTACAGACTAAACCAACTTGTGTGAGTAGAAGTTAGAAAAAGAATTACGTTCTCCCCTACCCACCACACCTTCCGGAAAAAGGGCAGCAAGAAAAAAAAAAAGATAAAAAATTATTGTTGGAAAAGACAAACTTGGATATTTTACTTGAATGTAAGTGGAGCAAAGGGAGTGTGTGAATGAGTATGGAGTTAATGTAGTAGGGGTAGGGAGTAAGAGAGAATGGAGCAGCCTAAACGGACGGAGGAAGTGGAGAGAGAAGAGAGAGAGAGAGGGAGAGAGAAAGTAGAGTGAATGAGAAACGAGTGACGTATCGAGTGTGAGAGAAATTGTACAAGAGTGTGAGCAAGGAGTAAATGTAATGAGTGAGTCAGGTGTGGCTCTCACCTGTGTGCCCCCTAATCATAGTCTCTCACACCTGGAACTCCCTAAACCTTCGCTACACACTCTCATACTTGCATCTTTTATTTCTCATCATCGTGTTCTTTTATCCTTCACTCTCATTTCATTACCTCTTTTCTGCTATCGTCTCTCCTCTCCCCTTTTTCCTTTCCTTCTGCTTTCTATTCTCTGTTCTTCCCCTCCCACTGTTCTTTTCTCCTTCTACTTCTCTTGTTTTCCCTTTCCTTCTCTTTTCTCTTTCATTTCCCTTCCTCTCCTCTCTTTTCATCTTTTTTTCCTATCTTCTCTAACTTTCTCATTTCCTTTCCATTTCATTTTCATTTCTCTATCCTTCCATTTTTCCTTTCCCTTTCCTTCTCTTTTCTCTCTCTTCCCTCCTCTCATCTCCTTTCTCTCTCACACACACACACACACACACACACACACACACACACACACACACACACACACACACACACACACACACACACACACACACACACACACACACACACACACACCATCGTCCTTCACAGTCACACACTTCCTCCCCTTTTCCTTCTCAAGCTACCATCAGACGATTTTCCTCAACCTCGGGAAGGATCTCTTGCTATAGAGGGATTCAACGAAGGCTGAAAAATGTCTACCTTACGTTGAATAAAATCGTCTGGAAGCAACAAGAATTAATAATCATGTCATGGTACTGAAGAAGTTAAAGTGAATGGAGTATGTCAGTATTGCCCATTTAATATCTTCACATTTATAGCGTTTTTAGTTCAGTCAGTTAATGCTACCTCCAGAAACACCTCGTACTGAAGGGGTTAAGGAAGGCCGAATCGTACTGAAGGGGTTAGTGAAGGCTGTATCTAACCCCTGGAGTTACGAAAGTTTAATAAAAAGTAATAAAATCGTCCAGAGATAACCAGAGTGAAGTCTTGATGTAACGTTATCGGACCGACAGGGGTTAACCTACTTTCTCTACGTTATATTTATTCAGATGCCTATTATCTTCTCCCATTCCTGTTCACTGAGGCTAATTACAACGATATGGACACACACACACACACACACACACACACACACACACTTTCAGTAAGGCGACGTCATCTATAATATGTTCTTTATTATTATTATTATTTTTGGGAGACAGTTGCGAGTATATTAAGACTAGGAGAGATTTTTCGAGGAGGGGGTTTTAAGCTGATTGAAACTCGTATGTTAGATTAAAAAAAAAAGTCACTTCCTTATCTTAGTGTGTACATCTTGCCTGTTTTCTTCTTTTCTTCTCTCCCTAGCTCGTCCATCATATCTTCCATTCTTTATTTTTTTCTCCTCATTATCTCATGTCTCCCTCCTTTTTTTCACACCCTAGTTCCTTCTTCCTCTCACCACTCAATCTTTTTTCCCTCTTTCTCCTCCATCCCTCTCCCCACTTTCCCATTCTCTCCCTGCTTCCATCTCTCCCACCGCTGCTGTGTCCCTGGTTCATTCTCCTTCTTTACTTTGAAGCCTTTTTCCAGTTTCTGTATTTAAAGACTATTAACATCAGACCACATACAAAACATCATAAGGTCTGTGCGATTTTAGTATCTATGGAACTCCTTTCTCGTTTCCATCTTTTTCTTTGTTTTGCCTTTGTCTTTTTTTCGCTTGCTCCTTGCCTCCATATCCTCTTTTCTCCCTCCTTGCTTTCCTATCCTTTTCCTTCCCTTCTCTCTTCCGTGTCTCCATTCTTGCCCCCCTATCCTAATCGCTCCCTCTCTGTCTCCCACCCACCCTCTCTATCCTTTTCTCTCCCTTGCCTCCCTCCTTTTCTCCCCATCCTATTCCCTCCCTAATCCCCCTCGTTATCCCCTCTTTTTCTCCATATCCCTCAGTCATCCTCCCTGCCTCCCTCCTCACCTCCCCATCATTTCACTCCCCTGTCTCCGTCTATAGCTCCATATCGCTCAGCCTTGCTCCCTACCCCTGGGTTTTAGGATGGAAGCTGTGGGGCGTGTTTACCTAAAGGGCAATTTTGGGGCGCTCCCTCTTGAGTTGTATGGGTAATATCACTTCTTTTTATTTTTATAGTCACCGTGAGATTTTTTGAAGAGGTCTGGGGTTATTTATAGGCAGGGGCTGTGTGATTGGTTCTCTCTCTCTCTCTCTCTCTCTCTCTCTCTCTCTCTCACACACACACACACACACACACACACACACACACACACACACACACACACACACACACACACACACACACACACACACACACACACACACACACACACACACACAGCTTCTGCCAGCGACTCAGTTCAGCTCAGGATAGACTTGTAGAATTGGACGACATTGAAACAGCCTTGTGTAGTTAATTCTTCCATTACCAGGGGGATCTTAGTTGAATAAAATCGTTTAGGTATAGCAAGAATAAAGCAGAAGATATCGTAAAGAAAGGTTGTTTGTTAGTATGGTTAGACAGTTTCCTCAACCCTTTCAGTCCAGGGACGTTGTTTAGCTTTTATTTAGCTTCGGGTGGACTTTGAACTGGAAAGATTAGATATAGCTTTTATTTTCTTTACTACCCGACGTCTCCACAAAGCTGAAGAAAACTGGCTTGAGCGTGACAAGAATAAATCATTAAAGGACGTCATCGGAGTGAAGGGACTAACCTTTTAAATACCAAGAAGTCTTTCATATTCAGTTCAAGCTTGGCAGGTGATTTTAATCAACTTTGGAGACCTCTTCAATTGAATGGGATGACCTCTGTACTCCGGTGACTTGTTTTTATAGCTATTTCCAGATGAGTTTAATCGATATGGGAGAGCGCCATGTAGTGAGAGTTATAAAGGAGGCAGCTGCTATCCCCTCTACCACTAAAAAGCCTCTCCTAAGGTGGATATAATCGTATGTAAGGAGCAAGGATGAAGTGGAAAAAATATAGGAATGAAGTGGTTAATGAATTAGTGTATGTTGTGTATGAAAAAGAAACAGCAGTGGATGCGGAGTAATGTTTACTGAAATAATAATAAGGAAATGATGAAGAAGTAGAGAGGTTAATAAACAGAAGGTGGAAGAAAAATAAAGGAGGGAGAGAAGAGGGAAACGGAGAGAGGGATGTGAGGATGGAGGAAAGAAATATGAGGATAGAAGTGGGGAAAATGGAGAGGAAGATGGAATAGATGAGGAGGGGTTAAATGGGAGGAGAAAATGAAAGGCAGGACGGAAGATACGTTGGTAGGTAGGGAGTTTGGGAGCATGGATGGAAGAGCAGAGGGAAAGGAAGGGGAAGAAATGAGAGACAAGAAGAGAAGTAAGGAGAAACGGATGTAAGAGAAGGTAAAAGGAAGGGGAGGGGAGATATGAAAGTGGAAGAGTAGGAAAAGAAGGCGGTGGGAGAGGATATAGAGAGAGAGCAGAAGTGAAAATTAAAGGGGAGCAGAGGAGGGAAAGTGGGGACAGAAGGGTGTGAGAGAAGATAAACGAGGGGAGCGAAGAAATGGGACGAACATAACATTGGAGGAGGAGGAAAGGAAAAGAGAGAGAGAGGAACAGAAAATTCAAGGAGAGGAGAAGAGAGAAAAATATGAAGGTCGAACAAGACGAGATGGGAAGAGAAACGTGGGAAGAGAAGACAGGAAAGGAAGAGAGGAGAAGAACAATGCTAGGAAGTAGTAGAACAGGAGGAAGGTACAGGGAGAGGAGATGGAATGCCAAGAGAGGAGAGGAGAGGAGTGATGTCGGACGAGAGAATCGAAGAGGAGAGAGAAACAAGGGGAGAGACAGAGAGGGAGGGGCGTGTTCGAGAGAGGAAGGGTAGTGAAAGGTCAGAGTTTATTTCTCTCACTCTCTCTCTCTCTCTCTCTCTCTCTCCTGGGTTTTGAGGAGCAGCAGCCACCCATTTCGACGCGTAGGGACCCAAGGCTAGGCAGCTGTAATCCAGAGTGTGTTGGGAGTAGGTGACTTCTACTCCCTGGATTAAAAAAAAAAAAAAAAAAAAAAAAACTATTCTAGATTCGATTCTGAGCCTGTCATTAAATCGTAATCCAGACTGATGATGGTCTTTTGTAGGAGTAGCTGTGGTTGTTGTGGTTTAGAGGAGTGGTTTTGGTGTGGAGTGGTGATTAGAGGGATGGTTGTGGTGATTTTGGAGTGGTTATGGTGATTTTGGAGGAGTGGTTGTCGTGGTGTGGAGTGGTTGAGGTGGTGTGGAGAGGCTGTGGTGGTGTGGAGAGGCTGTGGTGGTGTGGAGAGGCTGTGGTGGTGTGGAGTGGTTATGGTGGTGTGGAGTGGTTGTAGTGGTGTGTGTGTGTGTGTGTGTGTGTGTGTGTGTGTGTGTGTTTGTGTGTGTGTGTGTGTGTGTGTGTGTGTGTGTGTGTGTGTGTGTGTGTCCGACTTTGGACATAGGCTTCACAGCCTGCTCTCAAGGCCCAGTAGTCCTCCTACATACCATACACCTCTCTACATGACTGGTTGTGGTGGTGTGGAGAGGCTGTGGTGGTGTGGAGTGGTTGTGGTGGTGTGAAGAGGCTGTGGTGGTGTGGAGTGGTTGTGGTGGTGTGAAGAGGCTGTGGTGGTGTGGTGGTTGAGGTGGTGTGGAGTAGTTGTGGTGATGTGGAGAGGCTGTGGTGGTTTGGAGAGGCTAAGGTGGTGTGGAGAGGCTGTGGTTGTGGTGGTGTGGACTGGTTGTGGTGGTGTGGAGAGGCTGTGGTGGTGTGGAGTGATTGTGGTGGAGTGGACTGGTTGTGGTGGTGTGGACTGGTTGTGGTGGTGTGGAGAGGCTGTGGTGGTGTGGAGAGGCTGTGGTGGTGTGGAGTAGTTGTGGTGGTGTGGAGTAGTTGTGGTGGTGTGGACTGGTTGTGGTGGTAAGTGGCTGTGATGGTGTGGAGAGGCTGTGGTGGTGTGGAGTGGTTGTGGTGGTGTGGAGTGGTTGAGGTGGTGTGGAGTGGTTGAGGTGGTGTGGAGTGGTTGAGGTGGTGTGGAGTGGTTGAGGTGGTTTGGAGAGGTTGTGGTGGTTTGGAGAGGTTGTGGTGGTGTGGAGAGGTTGGTTGAAATTCCAGAGATAGAGTTGTTCGTGAGCGTGGTGCGGAAAGTGAGATAATTGTCACCACTCACAGCCGCCCCGCTTTGAGAGAGAGAGAGAGAGAGAGAGAGAATGAACTTTTACATATAGATTTTCGTATTCGGTTTTATCCAGCATTTTGGTTTTATTCATGTTTCATCCTCTTTACTCCTGTGACGTTTTTTTCAGCTTAGTTTTCCTATCTTTAGACATTTTTTCAACTCAGTTTTGCAACCATTAAACGATTTTTTTTCCAGCATCATATTTTTTTTAACAGCTGGGGTTATAAGCTTCATTAATCCCTTCACTATCAGAGATCCCTCCCTCGATGCTCTATACAATTCGTTCTTTTCACTGTCAGTGTTACCTTTACGATAAATCATACTGATACGGTATACCTGTTTAACAGATACCTTAGCTCAGTGGTTTTCACACAGGGATTGACAACAAGAGTTTTCGGGGTTCACGACAGGCTGTGATAAGTTGAACATTTCTGAGAACAGTCATCGAAATTTGAATGAAATGTAAATTTGCACTCGCTTTTAATGTACCGGTATATGTAAAGGTTACCACCTATATTTTTTCAAAGAGCGAATTCGTTTCATTATAGTTATTGATCACGATTTTGCACACGCTATTTTGTAGGTAAGTCTAAACCTATCATCATTCAAAGCATGAGGAGGCTCTTGTCTACAGTTCTTTATTAAAATTTTAATTATTCATAATATTCTTCGGGTGAATGAGGAGGAAAAAGGATTCTGGGGAGTTTTCTGATGCCTAAGTGAATGTAAGAGTTTGCCCCCCCCCCCCATTGCTCCTGATATGGTGTTGATAGTGCTCCCAGTTTCATGATTTCTCTCTCTCCTTGTCTTGTTCGTATCCCACCCCATTCGTAGGTGGGGGGAAAAGTCAAGGTGATAATTGTGATTTTTATGGATAAATGTGAATGGTGTCCACGGGACTTTTGAGGTTCGTGCAAGGGAGAATAGAGTTACAGAGTTTGAGAGCCACCGCCCTAGCTAATACCGATACTCTTTTAGTACCAGTGTTGTGGCATCTGAGAGTCCAAAGGGCCTTGTCGTCCCCTTCGTGGTGTGGGTCTTACACTAGCTGGAAAGTTTCATAGCGCCTTTTTTCAGCTATTCATAATGTATATTACATCTTTTATATTCTCTCGTGCCTTTTATATATTCTTGGTATCGACGTCGTTTGCCTTAGTAACGTACAGTAGCATAAATACGTGTAATACGCGTAATAACTCGTTGATGAAGAGGTATTGCGTTATCATCTGTTCCACCTACAGTACCACCACCTGTTTTAACCCATTCACCCCGAGAACGTAATTATTGTTTTATTCTAACTACCTCTAGATGATGTGATGCAGCATAGTAAAGGACTCCCGAATTAAGGCTGCAGATACTGGGTGACATATTGTGAGAGGTAAATTGTTTTCAAGTGTTTAAAGTGCACCATATGATAATCGAATAGCCTTTCTCGGAGTGTCAGTACTGTTGTATCAGTGAATCAGTATAAGCAGTGGAAAGGTTAGTTGTGTGTGTGTGTGTAGTGGGGGCCTGAGGCTGGTGGAGCAGTGGTGCTTTACAGTTCAAAATACGGACAGCATCCTTCCACATTTTAGTCTAACAATTGTGGAACTCTTATATGAAATACTGAAATTTTTTTTGGACTCCGAAGCCAATACTGAGTTTCCAAAGTCACCGTTCACTGTGTCGTTATTTATCATTATGGAGTGGATCAGTACTTATGTCCACAACTGTGCACACAAGCTGGATATCCTGCCTTGGTTCCTAGGGTTACTGCAAAACTATATATATATATATATATATATATATATATATATATATATATATATATATATATATATATATAATTACCTTGGCCCTGATTTTTTCTTATTGCTCCTGATTTCACGTACTCATAGCTCAGTGGCATCCTTTCCATTGTACTTCTATGTAACTAGCATTTTTTTTTTTTTTTTTTTTTTTTTTATAACAGCTTTGACAATGGAGAGAGGTCGTTTTTCGTCCAGTTTAAGATGAGAAGAGTATAGTTACAGAAATTTACCCTTAGCACCATGACGTATAGTTGAATCATGCTAAGTTCAGTAGACGTTATTCAGCTCAGGCGAGGCTTTTCGATCTGACGGTATTAGATAGCCATAACTGTTGTATTGTGGGGCTCTCAAAATGAATTAAATAATTCAGTATGAATTCCTCGAGATGAAGGGGTTAAATCTGACTACGTGATGGTGTAGGGAAATCCTTTAAATGTAATGGCTATTTATGCAACAGTTGTGAGAGCTAGGTGATTAGCCTGCATGTCACGTCATAGAAGGTGTTCGGCAGCGAGGTGCAGAAGCCAAATGCACCATACATTCGTCATAGGTTTAACACATGATTTTCAAATACTGTGGTTTTACTTACTCCTTCGCATCGTGTATCCTAGACTAAGTGGTTTTTGAGGCTTCGTAACAGCTCTTCCTAATCTGTTTATTTCGCACGTTACACTTTATTATCCTATTTTATTTTAATGATGCAAAATCTGTATTAGAGCCATATCAATAATTTAGAAGAGAATGTTACGGTACAGTATGCAAAATAACCGCCAAGGAAGGTGTGCTACGATGCTCTCCACGTCACCTATAGTACGGTTCTCGGTTTAAACCTTTGGCTGCGAATTACCAACTTTCCATTTTATATAGGTTAACGACAGGTCAATTTACCTTGGCCAAGAGAAGCGTGGGACACCAAAAACGTTAAAGATTCTCAGGATTAACATTTTGACCAAGGAAGAACATCGTATATTATCCTAGGACGGATTAGTTTCTCTGGGAATGCAATTGGTAGTTCTTTCATATCCTGCACCCTCACCCACCCACCTCCCGTACCGTTACACATCGACCCACCTCCCTCACCGTTACTCACCCACGTACTTCGCTCTTACTCTCACCCACCTCACCTTCACTACACCCTTACTTTCACCCGCCTCACCTTCACTATCACTAACTCTCATTATCGACCTCACCCTCACACCTACCTCATCCTTACCCTTAGTCACTCATCTACTGTACTTTACCCACACTCTCTCCCACACACCCCTCACCCTTACCCCCACAGCCTCCCCCACACCCCGACTCACCTGTCTCGCCTGCCCTCACTCACCCTCACCAACCCTTCTCGCTCACCCTCACCCTCACCTTGACTCACCTGCCTCACCCACCACCTACCTCTCCCTAACCCCGCACGTAACACCATATATTTATTGGATATGTAAACACAGTGTGAAGTAGTGGAAGTCGTAATGATACGTGTCGACGCAGCCTGCCCCCTCCATCAAAACAGTCAAGGCTATAAATTATCACAGAAGGGTTAACTCAGCCATTATTTCCCGTGTTTTGTTTTGAACGTATTGGCAAACCGTAATTTAACCTTTTTCAGTACGATAACATTTTTTTTTTTTTCTGACATGGATCAGTTTTAATATTATGGAAGGCCTTTCGTATGGATGGTGTGAATTGTGTATAGCGATTCCACAAGATCGTTTTGTGATCATGGAGTGGAAGACTGAGATATCTTCATTACCGTAGTATTTCCTTACCATGCTGTAAAATATAATGTGAAATATTGTGGGTAGGAATGCAGAGTATTTGGTGAAGCAGTAGGGGTACGAAATTGGGGTAGTAGATGAAATATTAGAGTTGCCAAAGCAGAGTATGAGGTGAGGTATTGGGGGTACGGAAGCAGAAACATAATGGGTTTAAAAACTGCAACGTTATGGGTAAAACAGAAATATTGTGGGTACGAAACCATAAATATGGACACGAAAACATAAATATTATGGGCACGAAAGCAGAAATGTTTTGGCTAGGAAAACAAATGTGTTGGTTACGAAAGCAGAAGCATTATGGGGAGGAAAACAAATATTTTGGGTACGAAAAAGGTGTAATGGGAAGAAAGCAAAGCTTTGGGTGAAATAATATAACCAAGTACGATAGCACGAAATATTGAGTACGAAAGAACGAAATATTGTACAGAAGCACGAAATATTGTGGGTACGAAAGCACGAAATTTTGTGACAAAAACACGAAATATTGTAGGGTCAGAGTTACGAAAGCAGAATATCCCGCAGCCTGGCTGTTGGATTCTTTTTTTATTCTTTTTGCATTGAGGCGGAAGTGGCGTATTGTGTGCTTCCCCGATTTTTGAGCTAATGCGCTTTGGAGGGGCTTCTGGTAATTGGTCTTTTGGATTGGTGAATTAATAGGCGCAGGGATTTACGTGTAATTAGCTTCTGTTTTTTGGCCAGTTCATTCGGGAGTAATTGGGTGTTTGTATTTTTAATGCCTGTGGGTTTGTGAGGATAATGATGAACGTCGCTATTATTAGAGATGGTGACGAGATTTATATATATAGCTGGTGAATGATACTAATTTTGTTTGTTACTACCACTCGAAATAATAATAATAATAATAGTAATAATAATAACAACAACAACAACAACAACAACAACGTCACCACCACCGCCATCATTATCATTTATCGTTATCATCATCATTATCATCGTTATCATCATTATCACCATCACACAAACATTAAGGAACCCAACACATTTTAGATTTATCTAGATGTTGCCTTCGTTCAGAGAATTCGGCTTCGATCATTTTCGCCAGTACCGGAATATTCAAGTACCGCGAGTATTCAGGACCAAATGGAAATATTGAGTGGCAAAGAAAGATTGGTTTTATCATAATTTATCCAGACATATGAAGCTACAAATAAGGTTAGTTTAACTCTGATTGAAAAATGTTACTATGGATCGATTTGCTATTGAAACATGGAAGAACAGATTATTTTGTATAATTATTTTTCCAGGTCTTGAAAAGTGCAGTTAACGAAAGATACACTTTTATACAAACGCATTTAGTTTTGCAAATATGGTTAGATATATACGGTATGTTTTATTTATACGTGTATTATGATGCTGACAGGATGATGGTGGCAGGGTTGTGGTGGCAGAGTGATGATGGGATGATGGTGGTGGCAGCAGAGTATTGGTGGCAGGGTGACGATGGTAGAGTGGTTATAATAATGTGATGGTGACAGGGCTGTAGTGGCAGTGTGGTGATGGCAGGGTGGTAGTGGCTGGGTGATGGTGGCAGAGTAGTAGTGGTAGGGTTTTGGTGGCAGAGTATTGGTGACGGGGTGATGGTGGTTAGGTATGGTGGCAAGGTGATGATACTGACAAGAACTTGGTGGCAGGGTAACGTTGGCAAGGTGTTGGTGGTGGCAGTGTGATGATGGTGGCAGTATTGTCGTTGCAGGGTGGTGGTGGTAGTGTGGTGATGGTGGCAGTATTGTGGTGGCAGGGTGATGATGGATGGGTGGTGGTGACAGGGTTGTGGTGGCAGGGTGACGATAGCAAGGTGGTGGTGGCAGGGTAATGATGGCAGGGTGATGGTGGCTGGATGATATTGGCAGGGCTGTGGTGGCAAGATGGTGGTGGTGGTGGTAGGGATTAGATGGAGAAATGATGCCCAGGGGAGGTGGCAGAGAGAGAGAGAGAGAGAGAGAGAGACGGGGGGGGGGAGGAAGATGGGAAAGCCAAGAGGGGAAAAGAGAGAGAGGGAGTGAGATGGGGAAGGAAGGGAGACAGAAGCTAGAGAGGGCGAAGGGAGATGGGAGAGCAAAGACGGCAGAGAGAGAGAGAGAGAGAGAAGGGGGCGGGTCCCCCTTACTGCCGGTGCTGCTGCTGCGTCAATACTGCTGCCCTCACTCTATCTCTCTCACTTTCTCTCACAAACCCTCACACAGTTTCTCTACCTCTCTTTCTCATTTGATCTCTCTCTGTACTCACCCCACTTTACATTCACTCTTTTACTTTACTCACTTACCCCCCCCCCTCTCTCTCTCTCTCTCTCTCTCTCTCTCTCTCTCTCACACACACACACACACACACACACACACACACACACACACACACACACACACACACACACACACACACACACACACACACACAAAACCATGTCGTTCATTTACTCACCTCATTTCTAGTCAGATTTCCATTCTCATCCTCCATTCACTCACTCACTCACTCACTTTCACGTACTGTACACTATAACTCATTTGCACTTGCTCTTACACATTCCCTCACTCATTCACTCTCACTCGGCTTCACACACTCTGGTACTCTTACTAATTATTACTCACTCCAGCTAATACTTATTCTGCATTATTTTCCCACTCACTCACGCACTCACTCACTTTCTCACATAATATTTTACTCACAGTCACCCGTCTTTAACATCTTTCTCTCATATCCACGTACTCGCATTGTTATTTCCATTCACTCTTTTCTGATTCGCTCTAGATTTCCCTTGGAGAGAGAGAGAGAGAGAGAGAGAGAGAGAAGGGGGGGAAGGCGAGAGGGAGGGTTTGAGTAAGAGGAAGATGGAGGCAGAGGTGAAAGTGAGGAAAGTAGAGAGAGAGATGAAGGGGAGGAAGAAATGCAGGAAGGAAAGTGAGGGACAAAGAAGGACGGAGAGAGGGTGAAAGGAGGGGGAATTAGAGAAAGAACTGAGAGAGGAATGAGGGGAGAGAGGAAGAATTGAGCAGGAGAGAGGAGTAATGAGGGAGAAATGAGAAGGAGAGAGGAGTACTGAGAGAGAAATGAAAAGGGAGAGAGGAGTACTGGGGAGGAGAGAGGAGTGTTGAGGGAGAAATAAGGGGGAGAGAGGAGTACTGAGGGAGAAATGAGGGGGAGAGAAGAGTAAGTGAGGGAGAGGTGAGAGGGAGGAAGATGGAGTGAGAAAAGTGAAGAGGTGAAAGGGAGGAAGAATGGAGAGAGGGATAAGAGGAGGTAGTTCGTGCTCAAGTACTGGATTGCTTCAGTTCCTGTATGAGAGAGAGAGAGAGAGAGATACATTTCACCCCACATACTTGCCACGTAAACACATACACCCAGCACATTTCACCGACACGGAGACCCCCACGCCTCGGACCGCATAGATAAATTCTTGCCAAGCTTGACTCGTGTATAGTATTGCTTATGTATACTTTTCCCGTAACTCGTGCAGCTACCAAACAGTTCACAATAAAATTAGGGTGGATATTAATTTGACAGAATAAGCAAATTTGTGATAATAGTTAACTGCTATGGAGACTTTTATCGTGTATATTAAGATCCCTGTATATTTTTCTTGCTTTCCACACCTGCTGCCGTCACACCTGTCAGTCTCTGTCATCACCCACAGACCTCCTTTCCACACCGTTTGCCCTCACACCTGTCAGCAGCCGTCATTTATGAGTACACACCGCCGACAACTGCTTTCCACATCTGTCACCCCCACACTTAGCAGTCCCCGTCTTCACCTACACACCTGCCTTCTACACCTATTTTCCACACCTGCCACCCTCCACATTTCTCATCCTCCGTCATCACCTTCACACCTACCTTCCACACCTGTTTTCCACACCGTCCACCCACACACTTCTGAGCTTGCTTCATCACCTGCACAATTGCCTTCCACACCTACTTCCCACACCTGCCACCCTCCACACTTCTCAGCCTCCGTCATCACCTACACACCTGCCTTCCACACCTATTTTCCACACCTTCCACCCACCCACTTCTGAGCCTCCGTCATCACCGACACACCTGCCTTCCAAACTGGTGCCCTCACGCCTGTCAGTTTCAGTCATCACTCACTCACGCATCTGTCATTTGTCTGCCCGTTACCTCACCTGTCAGCCCTACCCACCTCTTACATACACCCGTGACATGCTCATTTGTCACACACACACACACACACACACACACACACACACACACACACACACACACACACACACACACACACACACACACACACACACACACTTTTGAACTCCGATGACGTCTTTTTTTCTTTTCATCCATCCACCCACCTCATGTTATCGTTGTAGTTGTTGTTGTTGTTTTTAATCTGTTATATCAACCATCAGTGCCCTCAAACCATTAGTCCTACAGCACCCATTTTCACAGGATATGCTCTCATTTATGTCCCCTTCTCCTATCCCACCACAGTTCCAGCCCAGCCCAAGAATTTATTTGCTTCACACGCCTATTTCTTTACTTTCCAGGCACTTTATTTTATCTTCCATGAGGCTAGATTGACATAAGCCTTCACTGCACCCAACCCACTAATCCTTCAACACCCATTTCCGTGAGGTATGCTTTCTTGTCCAAGTTCCACTGCCGACAAAAATTCCAGCCAATTTTACCCGTTCCTTTGCTCACCACGACCATTCCTTTAATCCGCCTCCCCTTTGACCTTTTCATGGCGCAATGCAGATCACGTGGTCGACGAACGCGCCTGTAATTTTAATTTCCGTATTCCCAATGATTTTACTTAAATCTAGAGACTTCTCGAGCTTGAGAAGTTATACTGCAGTCTTCATTATCTGAAAGTAAGAGAGGCCATTTCTTAGTTGAATAAAATCATTTATAAGAGCAAAAATAAACCAGAAAAATCAGTTCTCTGAATTAGGGATTAATCCTTTCCCGATGTGAGGAATGTTCGTCATTCAGTAGGCGTGCCCAATGAACACGCTTTGAAACGGCATGTGGCACCTGCAATGCAGGTGCAGCCACAACTTGTGTTTGTGGAGCACTGAAAGTGGTGCCTGTCAGTTGCACAGTCCGGCATTATGCCGCCTTCAGTTAAACGAGCCAAAAAAAAGAGTATGGAATTCACACCCCATATTTTATATTGAAAGTTACAGACGGTAGATAAAATGTAGGTGACAAGGTGAGGGAAGGGACTGTGCCACACACTTTTTCATAAGTTTGCAAAGAATGTTGTAATTCGAAAAGAAAAAAATGCAAATGAAAATTGTTAGTTTGCACTAGTACAGTAATGTAGCGAGGATGCAGCACGCTTTTGGCAGTAATCACGGTTTAACTCTGGTATCACCAGAGATCACCTTAAACTAAACAAGGAGCACTCAGAGACGGCAACACTCGCGCCAGCCAACTGGTCTGAGGACCGAATATATAGCAGGGTCCTGTGATCTTGACCTTCGACAGATTACTTTCAGAATCTGTTTGCATCGTTCTTGCCTGACCCTTAACTTTTCCACCAACTTTGGTTCAGAATAGAGCAAAACTTCGAACCGACTTTGCCCAGTGACATTGACCTTTGACATTTCCCTGTGATTTTGACTTTTAACTGACTGTTCTTAAAATCTAATCTCAGTATCCTTGTATTAGCATGAACTCTTCTCCAAAATTTAGTCTACATCGGATAAAAACTTTAAATTGACCTTGTTTCGTGACGTTATATTTTGACCTCTTGTTCTAAAAAAACAAAAGAGCAACCTTATAGGTGATCTTCAAACCCTAAACGATTTTGTTCACACACATACACGGATCGAACCTTGACCTTGCCTTGTGTCCTTGACCTATGACTGACTTCTGGAAATCGAATCCCTTCATTCTTGCCTAATCCTCAACATTTCCAAGTTTGGTTCAAATCAGATAAGAACTGTTCGAGTTGACCGTGCCCTGTGACCTTGGCGATTCACATCTCCCTGTAACATTGACATCTGACTCATTCTCAAAAGTGAATACTTTTATTCTTGCATTATCCTCAACCCTTCCACAAAGTCAAGGCTAAATGGGAAGAAATTAAGGGAATTTTGCCCTGTTGCCTTGACCTCAGATCTATTCTCAAAAACGGTAGGTTGCTTCTGGACAGACCCTCAACTTATCTGACTACTGTAGGTTAAAATCAGATCAAGAGTTAAGTTGTTCACACACACACACACACACACACACACACACACACACACACACACACACACACACACACACACACACACACACACACACACACACACACACACACACACACACACACACACACACACACACACACACACACACACACACACACACACACGTCAGCGCTATCTCACCTGTTAATTAATTATGTCCACCCAACTCAAGCGCCACAAGTTCCGCCTATCACTACCCTCCATTCCACCCTCTGACCATTTTGAATGTCATGACACCTGCAGACAAGTTTTTTTTTTTTTTTTTTTTCAGAATTACATTTAATGACCTAAAATCTCACGAAGGGGCCTACTTCAGTGTCCTATTTCAGCATTTAAAACGAGAGAGAGGAGCAGATACTTGAGAGTTGTAATGTAGGGTTCGCTTTTTGATGTGTTTCTTATGAGCAAACAGGGCTTTTCGTTATGACGATTTTGATATGTCACGAACAGAATGGGTTCAGTATTTTTTTTTTTTCCTGCGAGTAAATTTTTCTTTGTAGTGTATCCGTTTTATTATTATATTTTTCCCTAGGGACACACATAAGCCATTGTTGTGTGCTCACCCTGTACCCCTAGCCTTGTCATGAGGGAAGTCTTAACCATCGATTTGAAGACCTGTTGTCCAGTGTTAAGATGGTAGTTTGAAGGTTTACTAGATTACACGAGGAACAGTCCAGGGAAACTTCGAACCTACCAGCAATAGACGTTGGTGTGAATCCCTGGCTGCTACTCCCATTCAGCCACGGAAAAGGATAGAGTGTGGGCAGAAACTGTCACGAATTTACCTTACAGTTACACTAAATACTTTTAATTTCCTAATATGAGGTCCAGTGTTTCTTTGTATTTAAGTCAGGGGTTCTTAACCTGAGGTCCATGGACCCCCAACCGGTCCATGGATGGGCTTCAGGGGGTCCGAGAAGGTCAGAAAAATTGAGAATAATTTAGCGATATTGCGTGATGCCATTTGGCATCATTAGGTAAAAAAAAAAAAAAAAAATCGAAGAGTCTTGAAGAATTCTGGTGTTCGTTGATACAAGCCTACCCTCATCTGGCACAGCGAGCTACGGGTGCTCTGATTCCGTCATCTACATACCTTTGAGAGTCAGGGTTTTCAGCGCTTGTTTCTATCAAAATAAAAAGTCAAAATCAACTGGATGTCAGCGATGACGAGTGTTTCCTTGTCAAAGACCACTACACAATTTCATCTTCTTATTCAAGCCACACAACAACAGCCTTCTCGTTGAAATGAACTTTTGAGCAGAATTAAAGTTTTGTTTTGTTTAATTTGCACAAGTTGGATGTAGTTCATTTTTTCATCCAGTGGCCATTAGGTTTTTGCATGAAAAAGAGTGAGAAACATAATTCTTTGTAAAGACTGTTTTATACTTTGTGTATGTCATACACTGCGTGAGGTAGTTTTCAATAAAATATATTCATTGCATGCAAAATGCTGTGTGTATGTGCTCGTGTGCATTTTTGTAGGGAAGGGGTTCACAGCTTTCACCAGGTTCTCAAAGGGATCCGTGACTCAAAAAAGGTTAAGAACCACTGATTTAAGTGGAATTATTGTGAATCCGTTTTGATATTTTTGTAGACGGAACATTTGAATTGATTGTTATTTTTAAATAGTTTAGCCCTTTCATGGTTGTCTCTTCTCGGATTTTTTTCCCCAGGTAGCTTCTGACGATGATATTTGCCTGTGAGTCATAGGAGCCTGGGTGGGAATGTAGTTGCCAATAATTCAGACTTCAGTGAACTTCTTGTGAACCTGTTATGTTTATCTGATGTAACTTGTAATTGGACGAGGCAGTGAGGTTGATATCGCGTCTGAGTAATGATTTAATAATGAGCAGGTATATTTAGGGGAGACAGTGATGGCCCAGTGTGATAGCGATGATGATGATGTGTGCAGACGATAATGTTGATTGGAATGAGTGGAATAGATAATGGGAAAGCATAGTTGAAATGAGTGAAGTGTATAAATGTTGATTGAATGTTAAATGTTGATTGAATGTTGTGCAATAGATAGTGATGATTGAGTGGAATAGATAAATGTTGGTTAAAATGAGTTGAATAGATAATGTTAACTGAAATAAATGCAATGGGTAAATGCGAATGTTGACCCTTTAAACCCCTTCTGCCCGAGGACGTCACTGGAATTTTTTTTTTCTTTTTTCTTTCTGACGACTTAATTTTCAGGTTAGGATCTCGCGCTGCAGAGGTTAATATTGGCTGCCTATAATCCTGCCGTTTCAAAAAGCCTCTTCAAAAGTTTAAGAAAAATCATTCAGAGATGTATAAATAAAAAGAGGGAGGCATCGTAAGAAAAGTGCCAACTATGACGCCATAAAGGAAGTTGAGGGACGCCATTTCTCTCTCTCTCTCTCTCTCTCTCTCTCTCTCTCTCTCTCTCTCTCTCTCTCTCTCTCTCTCTCTCTCGCACACCTATTAATCCCTCTCATTATTCTTCCCTTCTTTCCTACCTACTTCTGTATTTTTTTTTTATCCGTCAGCCTTCTTTGTTTCCTTCTTCCTTGCTTTTTCCCTTTCTTCTTTATCTCTATCTTACCGTCCTTTCTTCGTCACCAACACTCTTCTCCCTTGTTTCTTTGCCACATCCTGTTCGTTGTTTCCCTTCTTTTTGTTTCCTCTTAGTTTCGTCGACTCTCGCATTTGCATTCTCGTTGCTCTTCCTCCTTCCTCTTTCTTCCCATCCACCTACTTTCCCCCCTTCTCTTTCTTATTCCCATCCCCCACTTGTACCCTCACCCCCTTCAGCACCCCCTCCCTCTCCTTCTCTCGTGTTCTCTTCCCCTCTCCCTCTTCTTGTACCCCCATACGCCCTAATGTACCCCCTCCCCTCTTCACGTACCCCCTCCTCTCGTCTTGCATCCCCTCCCCCCTCCTCTCGTCTTGCATCCCCTCCCCCCTTCTTGCACCCCCTCCTCTCTTCTTGCACCCCCTCCCCCCTCATATTTGGCTGCCTTCCAGTCTGCCGAATTCCCGCCGGTCTGCCTGGGTGTCTGCTCTGCCTCTTTATGCCTTCCTCCACATAGTCCCCGGCTCCTAGCATCCCAAACATAGGAGACTTCTTACTGCCTCGCCTTTTCCCCGTTATTTCTGGATGGAGCCCATTTAATATTTTCTGCTTTATCTGTGTCACTGTGACGATGTTCAGAGGATTTGTAATAATTTCTGGTACCGTATTTATAAAGAGTATGTTGATTTTAAAGAAAGATACAATAGAAATGAATGATAAGGAGAAATATTCAGACTAACTCATAAAACTACGGTACCTTTGTTGTTGAACCATCGTAGCTTTCCTGACACTTATTTTTGTCTTCCTTTCTCCTCCTTCCCTACCTTACTCATTCCTTTTTTACTTCCATCCTTCCTCCTCCTCTCCTCTAATTCCTTCCATACCAACCTGCGTTCCTTCTGTCCTACCCTCCTTCCTAGCTGCATACCTGCCTGCCTTGCTCTTCTCTCCTTACCTTCCTCTTCCTTCCCTACCCACCTACTCTTTACCTCTTTCCCTACTGTTCTGCCTTCCTCCCTCCCGCCTTGCACTTCCTCCTCCCTCCCTGCTTACGTACATTCCTTCTACTTCCTAGCCTTTCTTTCTTCCTTCTTTCTTACCTTCCTTCTCCTTCCCTGCTGTCCTACTCCTCATTTCTTACCTCCCTCCCCCTGTGCGTACCTCTCTCCCCCCCTTCTGTGTGTCCCTCCCTCTCTCTTCCCTTCCCCTCTCCTACGAGTACCCAATTACCTAGTCAGTGTTTGTCTTTGTCCTCCCTTTTCATCTACATTCTCCCTCCCTTATTCTTTCTCCCTTCCTTTATTCTTGTTTCGCTCCCTAAAGTCTCTTTATTCTGTCTCCCTCCCTACTCTGTGTTTTATACCACTTTTTCTCTCCCTTTTATTTTACTTACTCCCATTAGTTTTTCCACTTTCTCGCCCTCATTCTACTTTCTGCCTTCTGCCCCCCCCCTCCCTTTCTCTCCCTTTATATTTCTCCCTCCCTTTATTGTTCTTCCATCACATTCTTCCTCCCATTTTATTTCTTAATTCTACTTTCTCCCTCCCTCTTTCTCTCTTCCTCTACATTTCTCCCCTTTATTCGGTCAACTCCCCATTTACTTTCTCCCTTCATTTCCTCGTTCCTTTTTTCTACTTTTTCCTTCTGTTATTCTGGTTTCTCTCTTCCTTTTTTATACTTTCTCTTTCCCTCTGTTCTATAATTTATTCTCTCTACCTTTATTCTTTTTCTCCCTCTCTTTACCTTCCATTATTCCCTCCCTTTCCATCTCCTACACGCTTGTTTGTGTATCTTTCTGTCTGTCAGTCTGTTTGCCCTTTCCTATGTTTTCGTCTCTTCGTATTTATAAATTTGTCTGTGTTTTTCTAATTGAGTATTTATTTATAAGTTATGTGTCTTTAAATAATGGATAGATAGATAAGAAGATAGAGATACATAGATATAAATGTTGATGTAGATAGATATAGATATATAGATAGATAGAATTACCCTTCATACCAACCAGCTTAATCACCTACCTACCCACCTACTTACATTCCTCTGTCGGTATTGTGTGTTTATCTACTCACCTCCACATCTCATTGTCTCCAAACTACCCAGTCTATCTGTCTACTGTATCTGTCTCTCTGTCTGTCTTTCTGTCTGTCTGTCTGTCTATCTATCTATCTATATCCGTCTATCTATATCTATGTATCTACCTACCCACCTTCATACGTACGTACCTGCATTTGTCTACTTGCATACAGATGGACAGGTTGTGTGTGTGTGTGTGTGTGTGTGTGTGTGTGTGTGTGTGTGTGTGTGTGTGTGTGTGTCTCTCTCTCTCTCTCTCTCTCTCTCTCTCGAATTACTGCTGTCATTCCACCAATATTAGAAAAATGTCTCCTCCTCCTCCTCCTCCTCCTCCTCCACACACTGCATGACGTCATTGCCTACGTCATTTTCGTCATGATCTAGGTCAGCTTGGAGGAGGAGTGGGAGGATCTAGGTCATGTTACTTCCTCGATCCCTCTCATAGTTTCTGCTCAGCTCCCCCACGTCTCACTCCCACCCACTTCCTCATTCTCCCAGTCACTTCCTCACCTTTCACTCCCCGTCACTTCCTCACCTCTCACTCACTCACATGCCTAGCGCACTCACTGCTCATTTCATCCTTTCAGACCCACACAATTCCCTTTTGCTTTCACTCCTCTCTCCCTCTCCCAGGTTTCTCCTCTATCCCTATCCCCCTTTCACTTTTCACCCCTCTTACCCCTCCATCTCTCCCTGCCCTTTCTCTTTGCCTCCCCTTCTATTCCCCCCTCAATTCACCGCCTCAGTAAGCAGTCATCGGTTCATTTTTTATTTGAGGTGCGACGTCTGCATGTCAGTTAAGAGTGTCAGGTACCATTTATTGGCCAAGGAGTGTGGGCGTGATGACGTCATAAGCCAGGGAGCCAATCAGGAGGCGAGTCTTGATGCGCATGTGACGTCACCAACTCTAGGGCCAATAGGAGAGGCTGACGGTTGGCGGAATTTGACGTCATGAACCTGAGCCAACCAGGAGTCGAGTCTTGATGCGCATGTAACGTCATGTGCATTAGGACCAATAGGAGAGGCTAACGGAATGACGTCATGAACTCGGGAGCCAATCAGGAATCGAATCTCGATGCGCATGCGGTCACAAACACAGAGGCCAGTAGGAGAGTCTGGCGAAAGATGACGTCATGAGCTGAGAGCCAATGAGTGTGTCTGGAGGTAGAGGGGAAGTTGAAGAGGAAGTAATTGAGCCAGTAGCAGCGCGGAAAGTGGTTTGATGTCATAGTCACCTATTCACATGAACATTGTAATGAATTGTGTGTGTGTGTGTGTGTGTGTGTGTGTGATATATATCAGCTGTACCCTATTTACTCAGTCTCAGAAGCTGAAGAATATTGTTCCACGAGACCACAAGGCTGTTAGCTAGATATTTAAAATGACCGTAGCGTCGAAGTGGATGATATATTGTCATGTAGTTATGAAAATGATGCTCAATGTTGCCGTATAGCCAGGTACAGTACTCTCAATTAGGCCTATAATAAAACAGCCATTAGTTAGGATGAAGGGACTCGCTTAAATAGTCTGATATTAAAACCTAACTTGCCTGTAATAAATAATTGTCTCTTCTCTCGCTAGTGTTCTGTTCACTGTTTCTGTCCGAATTACTTGCTTGGGTTCCATTCTGATTTGGGAGGCAGGCAGCACCCATGTGGCCACACACGGTCGCGCCTTTCCGTTCCGGGTGTCTGATGGAAGGGTCAACCGATACGCCCTACTGCCTTTGACCGCCACTCTTGTAAACGTACTAGGAAGGCATCCCGACGTGAACCGGTCATGATTTTTATTTGTAGGGGTCAAGTTTGCAGATTTTCAGTCTTGGGTTCTTTCTTTTTTCCCTTTAAGTAAATAGTCGTCGTCCTTCCCACATACCTTATAAAAACTCGCAAAAACAAGACAAATAATGTAAATAGATAACGAGTTTATATACATACATTAGTGTATATTGGTTATGTGAATATGTACGGGTTCATTGACCGTTAAGAGGACAAGGCGTATTGGCATTTGATTGTGATTGCAGCCAGGTGACAGGATAAAGCTGAGGGACACTGCTGTCCTGTAGAGTCAGGATCATTGGTGTTGATAATGGCGATCCTTTTATCAACAAAAGAAGTAACCGCCATATAGTGATGTGTAGTACGGTATACTTCAGTGTGATATGATGTGGTATGGTGTGATGTGTAATTTACATGTGATGTGGCTGTGGTGTAGTGTGGGCTGTTCACCTGTACAAGGGGCGTAGTTATGGCCACAGAGTAAGGCAGGGTGATGTGTGAAGGCGTGGGAATGTGATGGAGGACACGTGATTACTCCTCCCACGCTGCCTCAGGTACCCTCAGTCACCACACCACACCATAAGACACCACATCACATCACATAACACCACACCACACCACATCTTTCGACACCACATCACACAACACCTCACCACACGACATCTTATGACACCACATCACACCACGCCGCACCGCATGGCACAGCACTACACTCCAATACATTTCACTTCATTTCACCACACCGCAGCACACCTCTCTCATTACCCATCATTAACCAACAAACTGCTCTACTTTTCTTGGTAAATGACAGCAGTTACAGACGGCTATAACTGTGTTGAGGGGGGGGGGGTCAGATACAAATGTAGTCACGTGTGTGTGCGTGTGTGTGTGTGTGTGTGTGTGTGTGTGTGTGTGTGTGTGTGTGTGTGTGTGTGCGTGTGTGTGCGCGCGCGCCATCGTAAGTGTGTTTGCGTATTTGGATAAACCCCCTGAGCCGAAAACGTAATATTGACTGTATGTTTGCTACCACGACATTTTTATTTCCAGCTTAGTAGAAGGCTTGTGGTAATGAAGGGGTAAGTGAGGGATATTGCTAACCCACCCAGTACTAAATTTCTCCCTGAAGCTGAATAAAATCGTCTGGGGCAGCACGAATGAATTGCTCAGGACGTCTTCGTGGTGGGAAAGGTTTGGCGTTTAGCACAGCAGCCTACACATCGTCTCTGAAGTATTATTACCTATTTATTTATTTATTTATTTATTTATTTTTTTTTTGCTGTTTCATGCCGTCTTTCTTTCATCCATGCGTAACCTCACAGTACTGAAGGGGTTAAAAAAGGCTGTCGCTCGTAGTCTCGCCTGTTTAGGAGGCTCCCTGACATTTTCCTTAGCGATTTATTTTTGGATACGGCTGGTTAATATACTAATGTACGTTATTTATGCAGACATTGGCAATATTTGAATGATTTATGGAACAGACGACGACAGTAACGCGTAATAAACAAAATAAATCGCATATGGAAAGGTGTTAGGGAGTTTCAACCGACGAAAAATAGGCCTTTAACCCCTGAACATTGTACAGACTCTCCTTGGCTGAATAAAATCGTCTGGTAGTGTCAGGAATATGAAAAATACGTCCTCGGATTGAAGGGGCTAATTACTACGGCACTTAGTTATGATCTTGATGAACAAAATAACACTGTCGATGAGGAAGGAGGTGTGAGGGCGTCGCGGGCTTAGTTTCTTTGTGGTGTAAATTTAGTCAGGAAGAGACGGCAAATGAAAGTAAGGACACCGGGAAGTTTTGTGGGATGTAAGTAGAAATAGAGAGAGAGAGAGAGAGGAGGGGTGGGGGAATAAAAGGAGAGAGAGAAGAAGAGAGAAAAACAGAGAAGAAAGATGACGAAGACAGAGATTGTAGGAAGGAAGCCATAAGAGAGGTATTCCCAAGCCAGAGCGAGGGGGAGGGAGGGATGGAGGGAGTGAAGGGTTTTGTCCTGGAAATGAAAGAAGCAAGGAGGAAAAAGAATGTGGGATTGTAGGAGTCGGGGGAGACGACTGTGCTGGAAATATTAAGGCGGGAGGGGAGGGAAAGGGAGGGTGAGAGGGAGGGGAGAGGAAAGGAGGGAGAGACGAAGGGATGAAGGATGAAGGGGAGAGGAGGAGACATGAATGGATGAAGAAGGAAGGGAGAAAAAGAAAGGGAGAGAAGAAGGATTAAAAGGATGAAGAAGAGAGAGAGAGAGAGGGGGGTGAAGGAGCACCGGCCAAAAGAAGGGAGGGGAAAAGAGAAGAAAAAGTAATAGGAGGGAGAGAGAAGGGAAGAGTAGGAAGGGAAGGGGAGAGATGAACGGATGGAGGAGGGACGGAGAAAAGAAGGAAGAGGGAAAGACAAAAGAGAAAAGGAGGGAAACAGAGAGCATATATTCAAAGAAAAATATTAAATAGGAAGAGAGAGGGGAGAGAAGAGGAGAAGGAAGATGTAGGCAGGTGGAAGAAATGGAGGAAATATAAAAAAAAGTGAGAAATGGAGAAAGGAGGAAGACACAAAGAAAAGATATTGGTTATGCAGAAGGAGAATGAATAAAGGTGGTGAAAGCAAAGACAGCGCGGAGAAAAAAGGGAGAGGGAGGGAGAGAAGAACAGAGGAGGAGGAGGAGGAGGAGGAAGAGGAGAAGGAATGGAAAGAAAAATGTGACTGACGGTGAAAAATTGGTACCTGTGAAAAAGGTAGAAGGAAAGGAGGGAAACAGAGCAAGGGAGTGAAGGGAAAGGAAGGAGGGAGATAGGGGGAAAGGGAGAGGAGGAAAAGAGGAAAATAAAGGAGAGGAGAGCGGGGATGGAAGGGAGAGAGGGAAAAGGAGAAGGACGAAGGCAGAGAGAGGATGTGGGAGACGAAGAGGAAAAATAATGAAACCGAGAAATGTTTAGGAAGGAAAGGAAAGGGAGAAAGAGGGGATGGGAGGACTAGGAGGGAAAAAGAAGAGAAATGTGAGAGAGGGAGAGAAGAGATGAAAGGAACTGGTAAAAGTAAAGGAATCAGAGGAAGGAAGGGATAGGGAGGGAAAAGGACTTTGAAATAGAGAGAGAGAGAGAGAGAGAATATCTGGGGCAGGTGGTGGCCGAGTGGCTAGAGAGGGTTTTTTTCTCTCCTATTGGACACGAGTTCGATCCTAGGCGTGGGCAGGGAGTAGCTCAAGGACATGAATTTCGTGCAAACAGATTTTATTGATTTTCTATAGGACACACCACCAACATGAGACAGCCTTAGCTTGTATTAATTAAGGACGGTGAACGTTAGCGCAGAAGTGGTGACATACGGAAGGTGTGTTGTACGTAGGACTGCTGAGGCTTAGGGAACAGGCAGACCCTATGCCTAGAGTCGGACGCATAAACTAATAAAGACTAATGATAATAAATGCAGTGTAATGTACCAGTTCGGATATGATCACTGCAGGGCTGAACCTTCTGCTCGGAGGGAGAATGATAGTCAGAATTAACTCCTTCCCTACAGTATGCTGGTCAGGTACGATCAAGAATGGTTTCACTAGCGAGAGTGGTGCATGCGGAAGTATAAGTGTAGTGGTGCAATGACTGTTTAGTTGTGTTTGAGTCTGTATGTGTCATCGCTGATAATGAGAAGGTGATAATATATAAAAGAACAAACTACAAACACTTACGATAAACATCCCCCATGACTTGTGTTTAGACCCACATACCCACAGCAACGCAAGTCGGGAGATGAATCCATGGCGTCAAATAAAACACTAACGATATGTTATTTCCTCCGCCAGCGAAGTTGGACGAAAGTTTTTATTCACTCGTGACGTTTGTGTGCCTGTACTGTAAGTGTACAAAATATCTCAAGTTGTTAGCGGATATCAGTGATAACTGATGGATAGGTGAGCAGTGGGTCAAGGAAGAGTTTATTAGATTTTGAGGTAGATCCGGATCTTGTTGCAGGAATAAATAGTAATTTTCATTGGCGTCGGGGGAGATGTGCACTCTTTGATTTGTGTAATAGGGCAGACTAAGACCGTAGGAGTAATTGATAAACTCCATGAGGCCTTAAAAAATATTCGCCTGGTAGGGAAGAGGATTTACAGCAGTAAGTCGTAGGTTTTATTGGTGTTGGCTGAGGTATGCGCTCTAAAATGGTATCGTACTAAAGATTTATGTCTCTATATAGTACCGTAACTTAATATGTTACTTTGAAAGGTTGTGGTACTGAAGATGTGAGGTAAGTCTTTGTATAATGTTGGTAAAGAGAGATAATGTTCTGTTTATTATGGGTTAGACATGCCTAAATTAGACCTTGTGGAGATCATATACCTGTAAGTAGGTCATGATAGATGGCAGGAGGCGAAGGTAGGTAGAGAGAAAGATATATTTCTGTAGATAGTTATGTTGATAAGAGTTCACTAAGATGTTGCTGATTATAGCCCTTCACAGATAATCACAAAATAATAGAGGGCATGTGCTAGATCGGGATACGTGATGTACTGCTGTTGGGGAGTTACAGTGTAGTGGGTTTTATTGTTTGTGCATATACAGCTTCACAGTGCTGATATTTTTATTGATATTTCGCAAAGAATGATAAAGTTACATTGTTCTTCATAACTGATACTAAGGGGAACAGCAGGTGACAGAAATGGATATGGTACAATACTGTTGATAATAGATAGCAGTTAACTACGGTAGATATAATACTTTGATGTTCAGAATAGATAACTACAGTAGAAAATATATATCACTGTTCAGATAACAGATAACTACAGTAGAGAACATACATCACTGTTCATAGTAGGTAACAGAACTACAAAAGAAAATAAACACATTACCGTTCATAATAGATAACAGATAAATAGGGTAGAATAAATTGCTGTTCAATATATATATATATATATATATATATATATATATATATATATATATATATATATATATATATATATATATATATATATATATATATATATATATATATATATATATATATATATATATATGTAACACATCAACAATAAATAAGTTGCTGTTCAAACTGGAGTACATACTGTATAACAACAACAGATAAGATACATATCATTCTAAAGCACAGTATTAAGCACAGTCGAGTCCCTTCACTGCGATACTGCCTGTCCTGTTTTAGGGTCATAATTTGTGTGATTTGTAGGGGTTTCGCAACACCTCTTCCTCAGCAATTTATTCTGCACATTACACCTCAGTATCGCCTAGTGTGCTATTGATGCAAACTATACGTATAAGAGAATGTTGAAGTGTAGTTTGCAAAATAAATTGCCAAGAAAGAAGTGCTGCGAAGCCTTCTACATGTATATTCGGCATTGATTCTGACTACGGCCAGACGATGATAATTCTACTCATTAGCCATTTCACCACGAGTTATATTTTTTTCATTGTTATATATCAGTCGATTTTGTTACCTTAGAGGAAAATATTGTAACTCCTCCCATCCGGTAACATTTTTTTTTTTTTTCTGGACATGTAGACAGTTTCCTTCAAGTGAATGGACGAACTGGAGGGGTTAGATCTATCTATCTATCTATCTATAGCCCCCAAGTCACTCTGTCACCCACCATTTGACTCCCCTCCCCCCAACTCACCCCCCCCTCCCTCATATACCTCTCAACTCCATCCCTCCACCTCATCCTCGGTCTACCCCTCCCTCTCCCTCCCTCCACCTCACCTACATACACCCTCTTAGTCAGTCTTTCATTCTCCATCCTCTCCACATGTCCAAACCACCTCAGTGTATTTCTCCTAATCTTTTCAACCACATCCACATCTACCCCACAACGTTCCTTCACTTCTTCATTCGTCAACCTGTCCCTCCATGTCACTCCACATGCTCCTCTCAAGTAACTCATTTAGATACAGCCTTCATTAACCCCTTCTCTGCTGTACATTTTT
This sequence comes from Coenobita brevimanus, assembly GCF_032717465.1. Lineage (NCBI taxonomy): Eukaryota > Metazoa > Arthropoda > Malacostraca > Decapoda > Coenobitidae > Coenobita > Coenobita brevimanus. The sequence goes on from NC_136982.1 coordinate 35,592,918, forward strand.
TTTTTTTTTTTTTTTTTTTATGTGTCCGACTCTGGGCAAAGGCTCAGGGCCTATTTCTTGGGGGCAGTTGCCTATCCCAAGGCCCAGTAGTCCTCCTACACCTCCACATGTCACCACTTCGGCGCTAACACCCACCGTCCATATTGAATACATGCTAGGGCTGTCTCATACAGGACTGGTGTATTGGTATTAGCGGGGGTACTTTTACGACATGTCGGCGAGTCATCTGGTAGATCAGGAAAGTCTGCTTTTAGGAAATTCAAATCCTTAAACTGTTCCCTGCCCCAGCCGAGATTCGATCCTGGGTCCATTAGGACTGCAAGCCGCCTCTCTACCGATTCAGCCACCGCCTCCCCCTAATGATTCCCAAGTTCCATAAAATCATCTGGAGGTAGCAGGAGAAAAATTAAACTGGTACTGTATAGTGAAGGAGCATATTTGCCTTCATAATTCCTTGATTTCAAAGTAAGTGACATTCCGAAATTAAATAAAATCAATGAAAGAGGTATTCCGTTTACTCTTATGACGACATTTTATTTATGTACTTTTTGCCGTATCCCCTTTACTCAGATTTCATTCGACATAGGATCCCGGATAGATTGGGGTTAACCACTTCAGTTCAGTGACGTACCTGGTGTTTTTCATTTTGTTCTCGCTACCACCAGATTATTTAAATTTAGGAAGGACCTCTTGTGGTGGAAGGGGCAATTACGGCCATATCAAGCCTCTCAAGTCTCTCTGAAGATGAAAATAATAGCTTTTAATTAGCAAAAATAAAATGTCACCGGACTGAAAGGATTGGAATCGGTTTGTTTTCATGTGAGAGAACTGGGCCACTCAGCGTCAATACTGGCATGGTTGCCTGAAATTCAGTGAGCTCTAGGCATGAGGTAGGGATGTATCTTCTTCGTTACTAGTTAGATTTACCTTTGTCTGACTACACTTACGCATCAACTGAGCTGAAAGGGCTTAGGGATCTTTGCCAGCTATGAACAAACGCGGTATAGTGAATGAGTTAATGAAGGGTAGACCTACGCCCTCCAGAGCGGGGGGGGGGGTGAAATTGTTAGTCGAATAAAATTACCTGGAAATAGCAAGAATAGAAAAAAATTATGGTACTGAAAGGGTTAAGATACGGTAGTCAGTTATATGTTGATACTAATACTGTGGGTCAGGAATTTTTCTCTCCTATCCTTAATAGACTTGTTTGTGCGTAGCAGGAATGAAACAAGACGTCACTCAGAGAGAGAGAGAGAGAGAGAGAGAGAGAGAGAGAGAGGAGGTGGTGCTTGAGGATAGACAGTAACCTTTATGGTATTGATTTCTGCCCCAACACCACACTCCGCTACTGTGTTGGTAGGTGTCGTGTGTGTGTGTGTGTGTGTGTGTGTGTGTGTGTGTGTGTGTGTTGGTAGGGTTTGGTGTGTATTGGTAGAGTTTGTGTTGGTAAGGTGTTGTGTGTTGGTAGGATGTGGTGTGTATTAGTAGGGTGTGTTGGTAAGGTGTGGTGTAATGGAGTGGTGTAATGCAGTGTTGTATAATGTAGGTATAGGCAGTGTAGTCAGTTGATTCAGTGGATAGTGTAGTTTATTGAGTTTAGTATATCGTATATTGTATTGTGAAAGTTTAGCATAGAGGTGTGTTGTGGTGAAATATAGTATCCTTGTGTACTGTGTAACTAATATAGTGTAGTGGTTGTTGCCTAACCCTGGTCTGTCTGGCTGAACAGACCCATTGACCACAAGTAAACAGCTTCATCAGTGGGGCTGACCTTATAGATACAGTACAGTATATACAAGTATACTGTGCTGGGATCCGGCACCCCATTGTGGTAGACAGCGCATTACCAGGGTTGGACTAGGGTCTTTCCCACGACGAGGTGCATGGAAGTATGAGGAAGTTTGACTCCCAAGTGCATGCCGCAGCTGCTCTACTCAGTTTGCACAACGCCACCACGTGTAGTCATCTCGTCAGCGCCAGGATAGCGTAGTGTAGGTGTGTTGGAGCAGGATGTTGTAGTGCAGTACAAGGTGTATCTGAGTAGTATAATGTAGTGAAAAAATGTAGTGCGGTGAAGGGATGTAGTTTAATGTATGGTAACCAGGTAACGATACATTGGCAAGGTACAGTACACATAAATCCACTCACATCACTACCATCGCGTATTTGCACATCGCTCTTGCTATCTCCGTTTTTCCATATACAAGGGTGAGATATAGCCTTCATTAACGCCTTCGGTACTACGGTATGCTAAGCTGAACATAATCTTGTACGAGCAGCAGGAATGGACTAAATAATAATGCTCTCCTGATGCTCGAAATCAACACCTTGCAGTACTTTTTCTTTGGATTCTTGTCACGGTACTCGGTGTCTTTTTATATGATGGTACAAGGTCACTCCCACTACATACATATAAGTTGTGGTTACATGAAATTCGGTGAGCCTTAAGTATGAGGTAGAAATGTCTCCTTGGTTACTAGTTACATTGGCCTGATATCGCAGCACTTGTCCATTAACCGAGCAGAAAGGGTTAGGAATATTTGTCATGTTGGAGTAAACACACTATATCAGATAAATATACAGGATGGTCCATAAATAGCGCTCTGGTGGTGTCTTATGTTGTGGAGACGGCTCAATCTGCTGGTGTGGGTGTGGGTGTGGCAGTGGAAGTAGGAAATGAATAAATGATGCAGAATAGATATTGAACGTTATATATATGGACTACCCTGTATAAAACACGGCATTGTACTGAAAGGGTAAATGCTTGGGAAGGAGATACAGGTGATGGAGAAAATGTAATGGATGTGACACTCTCTCTCTCTCTCTCTCTCTCTCTCTCTCTCTCTCTCTCTCTCTCTCTCAACTTTTCTGTCCCTGCTGCATAATTACACAGATCAGACTGACCCACATGCTAGAGAGAGAGAGGGGGGGAGGGGGGAGTAAGAAAAGTAGAGAGAGGGGGGGAGGGGGGAGTAAGAAAAGTAGAGAGAGAGAGGGGGGAGGGGGGAGTAAGAAAAGTAGAGAGAGAGAGGGAGGGGGGAGGGTTGAGTAAGAAAAGTAGGGGTTGGTATTTCCACTGACTCATCTTCCGTTTTCTAGGCTTCTCTTGTTTCTCTCCCTCCCTACCCCTCTCATTCCTCCCCACTCTTTTGGCTTTTTCTTCCCCTCTTCTCTTTCCTCTTCTCTTTGTTTCTCCCCTCTTCCTCTCTCTTTATTGTTCTTTTTCTTCTCATGCGTCCCTCTTCGTCTCTCCTCTCCCCACAGACACGAGAGAGAGAGAGAGAGAGAGAGAGAGAGAGATAGGTATAGAATACTTGTGTGTGTGTGTGTGTGTGTGTGTGTGCATGTTCGTGTACGTGTGCGTGTGTCGCTTCGTAAACTGTATTTCTGTTTAATCGTTGCTCTATTTATTATTAAATATCTTAAATATCTTTTGGTATATATTTTATGTAGCAGCCTTAAGAATCTTGCTGATATTTCTCTCTTGGTTTCAAAGTGTCACTGAAATTTGTCAGTGGCTATAAGAACATAATATAAAAACAGAGGATAACTGCAGTAGTCCCGTCAGTCCTTGACAGCCCTACTCCGGATATTACTCAGCAAAAATATATGACAAGGATAGCAAAAAAAAGTTCTCATCCACCCACCAAACTCCCAGGCAGAAACTGGCAGGGGAAAAAATGTAAAGAAAAACTGACAAGGAAAATTTTATAGGAAAGGACGAATGGAAAACATGCTATGGTGCTTCATTAGATCCTGAACAAAAAAATGTAATATAATTTTGTCCTGCCTTTTCATCCGTACATATCTGCTCTACTCCTCAAACTGTAAACTATATTATTGTTCCACTCATTTAATGCTCTTATTTCCAAACCTTTTCCTTCATTTCTCCATACTGATATTTTATATACCGGTATATTTGTTTGTGTTCTCTACTACCGTTACCTACTTTTTCATTGCCTAGATTATTGTGTAGTATGAAAAATTAAGTTAACTTCTCCCCCCCCCCCCACCTCTCTCTCTTTCTCTCAATATCTTTTTGTCACACACACACACACACACACACACACACACACACACACACACACACACACACACACACACACACACACACACACACACACACACACAATCATACATGCACACGTAAATCCCATAACTGTCCCCATGTTATGGCGCTGTATTCCCACTCTCTTCTTTCTCTCTCTCTCTCTCTCTCTCTCTCTCTCTCCCGCCACCACTTACACCATTTCTGTCTCCGTCTACTCCAATTCTGTCTCTCATTCCTGTCTCCTCTCTCTCCATACTCATTTCTTTAGGTTAAATTATAGCATTTCCTCCTCTCTCCCTCTCACTTCCTCCTCTTCCCTGTACTTCCCCTCCCCCTCCCTCACTCCCGCCCCTCCTTCACACACTACCTTCCCCTCCCTATGCTCCGTCCCCGCCTCTCACACTTATCCCTCCCCCTCCCTTACACTGTCCCTCCCCCTCCCTCACACTCCCTATCCCTCCTGAATACGATACTTTCCCTTCCCTCTCTCTCTAACCCTATCCCTTCCCTCTCTCTCTCACCCTATCCCTTCTCCTCCCTCACACTCTCCCTCCCCCTCCCTCACAATCTTCCTTCTCGTCTCAAACACTCTCCCTCCCCCTTCTCCTCCCTCACACTCTCCCTCCCCCTCCCTCACAGTCTCCTTCCCCCTCTTACACACACTTTCTCCCCCTCCCACACACACACTCTCTCCCCTTCCCACACACACTTTCTTCCCCTTCCCACACACACACACACTCTCTCCCCATCCCACACACAGTCTCTCCCCTTCCCACCCACACATTCTCCCCTTCCCACACACTCTCTCCGCTTCCCACACACTCTCTCCGCTTCCCACACACTCTTCCTCCTCCTCCCACACACTCTTCCTCCTCCTCCCACACACTCTTCCTCCTCCTCCCACACACTCTTCCTCCTCCTCCCTCACACTCTCATCCTCCTCCTCCCTCACACACTCATCCTCCTCCTCCCTCACACACTCATCCTCCCTCTTCCTCACACACTCTCTATCCCCCTCCCACACACTCTCTATCACCCTTCCACACACACTCTCTCCCCCTGCCATGCACACTCTCTCCCCCTCCCACACACACTCTTTCTCCCCCTCCCACACACACTCTTTCTCCCCCTCCCACACACACTCTCCCCCTCCCATGCACACACCCTCCCCCTCCCACACACACTCTTTCTCCCCCTCCCACACACACTCTCTCCCCCTCCCACACACACTCTCTCCCCCTCCCATGCACACACTCTCTCCCCCTCCCATGCACACACTCTCCCTCTCCCACACACACTCTCCCCCTCCCACACACACTCTCCCCCTCCCACACACACTCTCCCCCCGTCCCACACACACTCTCTTCCCCTCCCACACACACACTCTTCCCCTCCCACACATACTTCCCCTCCAACACATACTTCCCCTCCCACACACACACTTTCCACCTCCCTCATACTCCCTTCCCCTCCTCTCTTCCATTCTTCCTCCTTCTTGACTCCCCTCACCCTTCCCCTCCCTCTCGCTGCTCCTTATTTCTCCCCTCCCCTCACTCCCTCCCTCCCCACTTCTTTACACCGTCTGCATCCTTTCATGTAACTCTTCTTAATTTCAACACTTATTTCCTCTCCTTTCTCCGCAACTCTTGTGAGATTCATTCCGGCTCCCAGTTTCTTTCGTTTTTTTTTTTAATAATTTATATTTTCATAGATATTCTTTATTCCATTTGCATTCTCTTCTTTCTTTACACAATAATTCATTTTGCTCCTTTCGCAGTGTTTTCTGAAGGCTTATTATTCACATTATAGTAAATCATTCCTTTTCTGTATGTTCTTTTTTTAAACACTTTTTTCACATATCTCTGGATCTTTTTTGTTACATTTATTATTTTTTTTTTAAATTCCGTTTCTAAACACTTTTTTTTTTTTTTTTTTTTTTTTGCAGTTTATTGTTTTATTTTTTTGTGGCCTTGTTTCGTCGCCTGATTTTTCCTCTTGTGTCTGCATCCCTTTTGTTTTCTTTTTTCTTTTTCCCCATTGCCTGTTCTCACGAGCCTCCTCTTTTCTTTCACGTCTGTCATTCCTTTACCTTTATTTCATTAATTAATTCTCCTTTCTCTTGTTTCATTCATTCGTTTTTTTCGCCTCCTCACCCATGCTTGTCTGTTTCTTCTGTCACACTCCTTCCTTCCCCCCTTTTTTTTTCCTTCCCTCCTTCCTCTTCTTTTCCTCTTTTCCCTCTTCCTTTCCTCTTCTTCCTTGTCTCGTCTTTACCTCCCTCTTCCCCTCTCCATTCCCTCTCTCCTCTCCATTCCCTCTCTCCTCTCCTACCCGTCTATTCTCTCATGAATTCCCTTTCCATCCTCCCCCCCCCCCTCTGCTTCTCTATTCTCCCTCTCCTTCTGTTCTGCCCCCACTTTTTCCTCCCTTTTCCGTCTCTTATTTCCTTTGCTTCTCCTCTTCTCTTCCTTCATCCACTTCTCTCCTCTTTCCTTCTCCTCTCTTCTTTCTTCCCTTCTTCCTTCCTTCCTCTTCTCCTTTCTTTCGTCTTCCCTTCGTTCCTCCTCCTCCTCCTTTTCTGTTACTCCCGCTTTCTTCTCCTTCACCCCTCCTCACCCTTCACCCCTCCTTTCCCTCCGTCTTCCCTCTTCTCCAATTTTCTTTCCTCTCGCCCTCCTATATCCTCTAATGCTACCCCCCCTCATTCTTCCCTTCCCCTCTCCTTCCCTCCTCTCCTCCTCATTCTCTCCCTCCTCCATCACTCTTCTTTATGGTACAGCTTCCTCCTCCCCTCTTTATGTTCGCCCTCCCCCTCCCCACCTAAGCTCTTCCTTTCTCTCCTCCTCATCTCCTCCCGCCTCTCGCCCTCATTCTCTACCTCTTTCCTTCCCTACCCCATCATTCTTTCCCTCCTTATCTGTCCCTCCCTTATTCTTTTCTCTCTTCTCCCCTCACCCATCATTCTCTCCCTCCTTATTCCCTCATTTCATTTCCCTCATGCATCACATTCTCTCTTTACATCCCTCCTCATTCTGTCCATCTTTCTCCCCTTCTCATTCTTCCCTGTCTTCGGCTCCCTAGTTCTTTGTTATTCTTTTCCTCTCCTCATTCTTTGCAGTCTCCCCTTCCCCTCATTCTCCTTCCTTCTAACTCATTTTTCATTCCTTCCTTCACTTCCCTCCTCATTCTTTCCTTCCCTTTTCCCCCCACCCTATTCTCTCCTTCAACCCACTCTCTCATGCCCCATCCTCCACCCCATCGTAATCTCCTTCCTTTCCCCCCTCCCCTCCCTTCCCCTCCCCTCCTCCCTCGTTTTCCTCTTGCCTGCTCCATGTTCCTCCTCTGATGTCCCTGTCTTATGGTACCACTGGCCTACTTATTTTCTCCTTTGCTCTATCCCATTTGTCCCATTCGCTGCCTCCGCTTTTATTTCTCCTCTCTCTCTCTCTCTCTCTCTCTCTCATTCTGTTTGTGTGTGTGTGTGTGTGTGTACATGCATACATATACGTATACATGTATGTATATGCACTGTATATGAACGTATGTCTATCCATCCATCTATATCAATGTATCTGTATGTTAGTGTGTCTGTATATGTCTGTAAATCTGTGTCTATAATTCGTTTCCCATGCACCATTCTATCTCTTTCCCTTGTCACCCTCTTCCTCAGTATGTCTGCCTCCCATCGATAGGCTGTTATTCTTCCTTCTTTGTTTTACCATATGTTCTCAGTCTTGTTTACTGCCTTTACATGTTCTCCTGCCTTGATACTTGTCCTCTCCTTCTTCCCATTCCTTTCTGTGTGTCTTCTCTCCCCCCCACTCCTTTTGCTTTCCCTTCCTCCTCATTCCTCCATATCCTCCTTTCCCCTTCACTCCTCTTTCCTTTATTTCCCCTCTTTCTTCCCTCTCATTTTTTCTCCAACTCATTTTCTTTTCCTCCAGCCCCCACTCGTCTCTCTTCTCCAACCCCTCATGACTCCTCCACTTCTTTCCATTCCTCCCCACAGTCCCTCATCCTCCTGATGTCTCTTTTAATTCATCCTCTTTCCTGATCCTCCTCCCCGTCCTCTTTCCTCCAACTCCTCCACCTCTTATCCACTCGCCCTCCCTTATTCTTTTGCCTCCCCCTTCCTCCAATTTCTTTTACTTCCTCCCCCTTATCTCCTCTTGAATCCACCTCTTCCGCCACATTCCTTCACTGGCTCATCCTCTTCCCTCCACTCCCTTCTCCTCACTCCTCCAGCACATTTCCTTTCCTCCACCCTGCCTCCTCATTTCTTCTTCAGCTCATCCTCTTTTCACCAGTCCCCCCTCCGAATTCATCCTCTCTCTCATCCTCTTTCCTTCACCACCGCCTCCTCCAACTCACCCTCTTTCCTTCACCCCCTCCTCCTCATTCCTTCTCCAGCCCATCCTCTCCTCCACCTCCTCCTCTTCGTTACTTCTCCAACTCCTCCACCTCGTTCCTCCTCGAACTCCACCACCTCTTTCCTCCAGCTCCTCCACCTCTTTCCTCCCCCCTTTCCTCTTCATTCCTCCTACAGCTCAGTCTTTCCTCTACCTCCTTGTCCAGCTTAACCTCTTTCCTCCATCCCCTCCTCATTCCTCTTCCGACTCCTCCTTTTTCCTCCACCCCCTCCTCCTCGTTCCTCCAGCCCCTCCATCTTTCTCCTTCAGCTCCTCCACCTCCCTCCTCCAGCTCCTTCCTCCAGCTCCTCCACTCCTTTCCTCCAGCCCCTTTTCCTCTTTCCTCCAGCTCCTCCACCTCTTTCCTCCAGCTTCTCCACCTCTTTCCTCCCACCTCCTTCCTCCCACCTCCTTCCTCCATCCCCATCTCTCCAGTCTTCCTCCCAGCTCATCCTCTTTCCTTGAGCCCCTCCTCCTCCAGCCCCTTCACTTTTCTTCAGCCCCTCCATCTCGTCTCCAGGACCCCCTTAATATCCTTTCCTCCCCCGTTGGCTTTGCAGGGAGGAATATCGTGTTTTCTGCGACGGTCGTAACAGTGCGGGCGCCTGTGATATACGCCACTGTGCCATCTATTACCCCTCTCTCTCTCTCTCTCTCTCTCTCTCTCTCTCTCTCATAAAATATATAAAGCTATATATATATATATATATATATATATATATATATATATATATATATATATATATATATATATAATCATATCACACACACACACACACACCTCTGACCGTGACATGGCCTGCTTGCCATTAGGGTGGGTGTTGTGTTGTGTAGGGTAAGTTGTGTTGATGGTTGTGATGGTGATGGTATTGGTGGAGGTTCTGGAACACAGTGCTCGAGGTTGGTTTAATTGGCACTGATTGTTATGGTAATAGCGCCTTGACTGTATAGCAGGTAATGGTTCAAGTGTTGTTTGGTGACGATATTCTGTGCTGTACTCTATCTTGTTAACGTTGGTTTGTTATGTCTACTAATTGTTGTTATTGTTTTGTCCACAGGTTGGCAGCGGCGGCGGAGGCGCGCGCGTCGGCAGGTGCATCGGGTGAAGGTTCAGGCCGTCTAGGGCGACCGCCCTCCTACGGCGCCATGGGTGGCAAAAAAGGGCCGCCACCCCAACCGGGGGTCAAGGGACCCTCATCGCTTTTCATTCTCTCTGACGACAACTTCATCAGGAAGTACACCAGGTTCATCATAGAATGGCCATATCCTTTTATGCTCAAAACACACACAACGTCACTAATTTATGCCCTCTTCACAGCACAGGTAGGTCATACTGTTGTTATACGGCAGTTTTATGTGTATTGGGTAAGTTTTCGTTGGTAGAGTCAGGGTTGGGGGAAGCTGGCTGGAGTTACTGGATATATATAGCATTTCCTCTGGTGGACCTCAAGTGTGGCCACTGGCTCGTACTGTCACTCCATTTATACTTGCATCAAAACCAGGACCGTAAATAGCATTTTGATATCAACTAATGCAGTTTTATGTCTCTTGTTGGACAGTAAATGCGCCGCTCCCGATTACATGAATTACCGGAGTGAAGTAGGCTACATAATTATTTACAAAGACATAGTAGCCATGGAGGTTCTGTAAAAATTTATCAGTCATCATCATCCTACGGCACCGCATCTAAAGGCAGAAAAAAAAAAAATCAGTCAGATTGAAGGTGGTGTACATTTATAACACCATCATATCCGCTGAACCCCACTAGACGGTTATGCACCACACGAAAATAATAACAGTGTTCACGGCATTTGCAAACAGACTCAGCAGACATCGCATCCAGTTCGACCCAGTTTTCTGCCTCCCCTCCCCCTCGCCACAGGCGCACTCCCCCTTCTCCTTCTCACCCCCCTCTCTCCTTCTCCCTCCACCTTCGCTTCATTTCATCATCATTCCCTTTATCTGCGTTTTGGTTCCGTTTAACTTTATTCCAAGAAGCTAGGTTCTTCCTCCAGCACTGAAACTCCACATAAACGTTATATGCACTTAGGACTGAGGTTTGAGGGAGCCATTTTGTTTATTATTACAGTCGTATCGTATCAAGTTCCTATTTGTAGATTCTGCCCAACCAGTTTATTAAAGGAATGAGATGATGATGATGATGATGATAGTAAAGATGGTGGAGCATAATGATTATTGATAGTGTAGGTGATGGCGGCGGTGGTGATGATCGATGGTGTTAGGTATATATTTTTGTTTTTTTGTTTCACTAGGTAGATAGAAAGTTACAAGATGGATTAAAACTGTAGATACCAATACCGTATATAAGCAGGTGGATGAGGTAGTCTTTGTATTGAAATTTAGCGAAAGCTGTAAGAAGTGAAATATAAGTGAAGGATGGATGTGGCTGTACGAGTAATACAGATACTGAAAGAATAAATATTAATAAAAAGTAGGGTGTACAGTAAGAGGAGGTAATCTGTAAAGAGGAGAAGTACAAGACAAAGAAAATAATGTGCATGACGTGATGAAATAGGGAAACATATATAAAGGGAAAAAAAACACACTAGAAATAGGGCAGTGAAAGTTATTTATAATTAGAGGTAAAAAAAAAAATAGGAACAAGAATCGGGAGAAAATGCACATAAAATATGAAATAGATAATGAAAAATAAAACTGAAAAAGAGTAGAAAGGGAAGACGTTAAGATAAATGTGACGATAAGAGAAAATAGATAAAGATAAAGATAGAGTAAATGGGTAAAGGATGATAATAGGAGGCCGGAGGTGATAGGAGGGTGATCAGAGGAGGGAGGTAAAAAAAATAATAAAAATTCAGTTGGACACAAAAAATGGGTTGGGGAGGTCGGGATAAAATTAATGGGAAGAGAAAAAAAATAATGAATGGATGGGGAGGGAAGGCAGGAAAGAATGGGAGAGATGGAGCGACCGGAAGGAAGGAGAGGCAAAGAGAGACAGAGAAGGAGGAAAGGAAAGGGAGGTGGAGGGACATGAGAGGAGGGAGACGTAAAAAGACAGGAAGAAAGGAGAGAAAGTGGGATGCAAGGAGGAAGGGGGGGGGGAGAATGGAGGAAGAGTTACAGAGGGATAGGAAACAAGAAGGGGGACTAGGAAACAGGGAGGAAGAGGAGGAGAGAAAAAATGACAGAGGGAGAGGAAGGGAGGGAGGGAATGGAAGAGTGGAGGGAAAGAAAAGTGTTAGTTGAGAGAGGGGAATGAGAGGCCGAAAAAATTAAGGGCTAGACGAGAAAAAGGCTGAGGGAGGGAGAGAGGGAGGGATAAATTGGAGAGGAGGGGAAGGAAGGGAGAAAAGTTAGACGAGGGAGGGAGACGAGAGGATGAAATTTGAACTCTTGGATGGTGACGACTACTCTAGTGGTTTTTTCAGTTAACGCCAGACGATTTTATGCTGCACAGAGAGAGAGAGAGAGAGAGAGAGAGAGGGAGGGAGAGAGAAAAATTACGTGATGGAGGAGGGGTCAAAGGGAACATTAAATTGATAGGCGACCGTCCTTCCCTTCTTCATTTTTTCTTTCTCCTCTCCTTTTTATTTATTTCTTTCGTCCTTTTCCTTAATCCTTGTCATCATCTTGCCCTCTTTTTTTTTTTTTTTCCTTTTATTCTTTCACACTTTTCGTATCTTTTTTCTCTTCTTTTTCTTACATCTTTTCTGTCTTCCTTTCATGTATCCGTCTTTTTCCTTTTCCTCTTTATTTCCCATATCCCTCTCTCCCACCCAGCCTTTCTACCCCTCACTTCCTCCCTCCCCTTCACTTCTTCCCTCCCTCTCCCACCTTCCCCCTCCCTCAACTCACTTCATCAACAACCTCTCTTTGTTCCTTCCATTCTCCATCCATTCCTTCGTTTCATCTCCCCTTTCATTTCCCTGATTCCCTTTTCTCATCCTCAGTATTCTTTCTTCCGTGTTTTCCCCCTCCCCTCGTCTCCTCCCTCCCCCACTTTGCCACCTCATTACATCCCTAATCTCCAATTCTTCTATAATTCAGTCTATCGACCGGACATCCCCTCCCCTCCCCTCACCTACTGGATAAAGCCCCCTCACCTCCTCCTCCTCCTCCTCCTCCTCCTCCCCTTTCCCCTCTCTTACTTCTTCTGTCTCCTTTCTCCCCTCTCCCACCTCTTCCTTCTCCCGCCTCTCCCTTCTCCCTGTAATTTTACACATTTTTAACTCTCCCCATGTATTAATCCTTCAGCACGAGGACGTACTCTATAATTATTTTTTTCCAGCTAACTCCAAGCGATATTATTCTGACAGACTTTTCCAGTTCAGGAGACCTCTAGGATGACGTGGTTAATGATGTGTAAGGGAAGGAGATTGGTGATGATTATGGTGGTTGTGATAGTGATTATTATTGTTTTTTTTTTTCCCCTGCTAATCGCCTTTCATATTTCACTCTTCCTCCCCTCTACCCATCTTTCACGCCCTATCCTTTCCCATCTTCAAGTTCTTCCGTTTCCTCCATCTATCATCCGTCCCTCTCTCCCTCCCTTCATCGCCCCTCCCTCCCTCCCTTCCTTCATCACCTCTCTCTCTCTCTCTCTCTCTCTCTCTCTCTCTCTCTCACCCTTCGTTTTCTTACCTTCCTTGACCCTTAATTAATCCTTTCAATCCCCTCCCTTCCCCTCCCCTCCCCTCTCCTCCCTTCCCTTCCCTTCCCCTCTCCTCTCCTCTCCTCTCCTCTCCTCTCCGCTCCTCTACACCCATACCCATCTTTTCACAGGTTGACCCCTCCCGCTCTTTCTTTTTCACCTCCTCTCTCTTCCCATTCCTCTCCTCTCTCCTCCCACTCCTCTCCTCTCTCCTCCCACTCTCCTACCCATCTTTCCCCTTCTACTCCCCATCTTTCCCCTTCTGCTCCCCTACCCTTCTTTCCCCTTTCACTCCCCTTCCCTTCCTCTCCCACTACCCTTCCCTTTCTTCTCCCTCCCCTCGCACACCCCATCCTCTCTCCTCTCACTCCTCTCCTTATCCCTTGCCCCTTCCTTTCACTTTTACTCTCCTTCTCTTTTACTTCCCTCCCCATTTACTCCCCTCCCCTTACTCTCCCCATCCTTTCTTCTGCCACTCCCTCATCCCCTGCCCCTTCCCTCCCTTTCTACTCTCCTCGCTTCCCCATCCACTTTCCTCTTCTCCCTTTCCATTCCATTCCCCCTCCACTCTCCCTCTCTTTCCCTGCTGCCTGAATTCTCCTCTCTCTCTCTCTCGTATCACCTTATCTGTTTTTGCTTATTTTTGATCTATGTATCTGTTTCTTATCATCTTGTTTGCCCCCCTCCTGTTCTGTCGTGCCTCTTTTCCCCCCTCCCATTCCCCACTTCCTCCTTTCCTTCCTCTTTCCTTCCTTGCCTCTCACTCCATCTCCTCCTTTCCCTTATGTCTTCTGTCTTCAATCCTCTTTCCCCTCTCCCTTTGCCTCCATCCATTCCTCTCGTTCCCTCTTCCTCTCCTCTTTATTTTTCCTACCTCTCCTCTCTCATTCCTCCTACCTCTCCTCTCTCATTCCTCCTACCTCTCCTCTCTCATTCCTCCTACCTCTCCTCTCTCATTCCTCCTACCTCTCCTCTCCTCATTCCTCCTACCTCTCCTCGCTCATTCCTCCGCCTCCCTCCTCTTTCCCGTCTTCTTCCGTCTGACATAACTGGGAGCAGAGTAGGGAGAGGGTGCTGGGAAGGGGAGTTACTGGAATGGGGGATGGGGAGGAGGTTAGTGAGGAGGGGTTGGTGAGTGGGGAGGGAGACATGTGAGAGGGATGGGGGTGGGGATGGAGAGGGTGTGCAGCGAGGTGACCCCATTATAAAGCCTGGCTAGGGAGACCTGAGGCTGGATCAATACAACCTGGGGTACGCTGCTAGCCGGGGAGAGGAGGGGGGGGGGGTTGTGGAGGGATTGCTGGAGGAGGAGGGGTTTCGAGGGGGGTTTTTTAGAGGAGGAGGAGGGGTTTGGAGGGGGGTTTTCTAATGAAGGGGGAAGGGGTTTGAGGGGAATTTTACAGTGGAGTATGAGGAAAAGCAAATCACAGCAAAGTTACTGATCCTTTTGACGTGGTTACTTATAGTGCAGGTTATAACAAGGATAGCAGACCAGGAAAGTCCTCTACCTACAAGTCCTTCAGTCATGCGCGCATGAAAAAATGAGAAGGAATACCTTACACCTGCCTTGGAAACTTCGTAGAATTATGTGAATGGAAATTGTATTCTCCACTACCTTAACCTGTAAGGAATATTATCATCTTCAGCATCAAGTACATAACGATGCTGTAGGGCACTGTGATTATGGCCTCCGTTCTGTGCATCGTAGAAAACTTGCTTCGGAAATTGTTCAGAAATGAACATGTTAATGAGGAATTAAAAACCAAATACGTCTCCAGCAATTTTTCAATGTTAGTATTCTACCACATAATAGCACAAAAGGCAGTTTCTTTCGTATGTTTACAACTCTGGAAGAAATGCTGAGCTTCGTGTGATTGTAAACGTTTCCTGACGCTGTTATAAGCATCACCTTAAGTATAACAGGAAAGATCTGTAAAGTATGTTTTTCGCCTGCAAAGTTAGTGTCCTTTGAAAATATTGTATACTTAGATTAAATCCCATCGTACTCAGTACTAAGTTTAAGGTAAGCAGCTGAAGCTGTCCTAGACATATCCCGTAATATTTGTTTGTCAGTCCAGATATTACTTTGTCACTTTTGTCTGTACTGTCAAGGTAGAGGGAAGGGTTACCGATGTTTCCAGTCCCCTTCATTACTAGGGGATCTCATAGATGAGTGTACTAGTTGATTTTTTTTGAGATAACAGGAAGAGGGGGGGGGGGAAGGAAAAGCTCTCATACCGAACTGGATAAGACCCGGTTTTGACTGCATGTATCGGGATGGTGAGATATTACCGGCCAAACTGCTCAGGCAGTAATTAGATTAGTGGATTGGGGACTGAATTATCGCGATGGTTATTCAGTATTTCCTAAGTAACTAAATTAGCAGTGACCAAATTACTTATTTAATTGCCGGGGAATAAAATACTGAATGACATGTTACTGGGATGGTGACTAAATTGCTTACATGGACCAGCCCCCCCTTCTTATATGTTTATTTATTTTTAGTGTTCTTTAATTCCTTCATAATCCTTCAGTACGATGATGGTAGACGGGAAGGGAAGGGTGTGGAGGGGAGAGAGAACTGGGAGGATGGGGATGCGGAGGGAGTAGGAATGGGATGAAGGGGAAGATGAGAAAAACGAGGGAGAAATAGGGAGAGTGACGGAGAGGTTAAATGAAGGGGAAGAGAGGAAAGGGATAGGGAAGGAAGAGGAGGCGTTGTGGGAAGGGAGAGAGGGAAAGGGAGTACAGAAGGGGTAGGGGAAAGAGGACGAGAGAGGGGGGGGGGAAGCGGAGGGTGGAGACTGCATTCATGAGAGAAGTGAAGTTCCTGATTCTATTTTTAGGGTTGGATAGCGATAAAGTCGACATTCGGCCCTGTATTATCGGTACTCCCGCCCTTATTGTCGCACTGGGGGGCTGGTAATGATGCTGATCTGCTGTTATTACGTTGCCATTACACGTAGCTCGTTTATTTCTGTATTATTAGGCGTAATTTTGATTGTCATTGATTATTAGTATTTTGTCACTTATGTTACTGTTAACTGTTTTCACTTCCACGGCCTCCTCCTGTCATTATTATTATTATTATTATTATTATTATTATTATTATTATTATAATATATCATCATCGTCTACTTAATGCCTGAACATAACGAAAAACGCGTAAGGCATCATCGGAGTCAAGGTGAAAGGAATTATTTTGCATATTACTTATTTTAATCCCCGTGCTTCTTATTTATATCCATGTTAATTCGACTTAGAGGTATAAAACGACATACCGTACTAAATATATATATATATATATATATATATATATATATATATATATATATATATATATATATATATATATATATGTATTAAACTTCGGAGATAAACCGGTAAACAGAGGTGTTACGAGTTTCTTTAGCCGCTTGACTACGAGGACGTCTTCTATACCTGAACATTTTTTTTTTTTTTTAAAGAGTTTGGTCGGGAGGAGTTGGATATAAATAATCTCTTTCAAGAGGGGAGGGTCTTTCTTTGGTTTAATCTGGAGGGGAAAAAAAAAAAACTCGAGCTAAAGTTGTCTATAAGATTCCTCGTTTATACTTGTTTCTTCACTCATGCAACTACCAAACACTGTGCAAACAAACGAGCTTGAATATTAAAGTGAAAAAAATGCAATAAATATGGAGACGCGTTTATCCTGCAAAATGGTAAAGATGCTTGTGAAATTTGAACCCTGTATTCTCCTACCTATTCCTAACCTTCCGCGTCTTCATCCTCATTGCCATTCTCTCTAGCTGTTCCTAACCTTCCGCGTCTTCATCCGCACTATATTCCTATTCCTAACCTACCTTCCACTTCATCTTCTTTATCCTGCTTCCTACCTCCCTCTTAGGGTACCCATCCCTACGTGCTTCCTACTTTTTTTTTTTTTTTTTTTTTTTTTTTACCTGTCTCCACACTTACCTGCCTGTCTGTCACCATCTCAGCCTTTTCATCATACTACCAGCCACGTCTTTGCCAGCTTCCATGCCTCCCATCCTTTTGCTGCCCTGCTTTCCTTCTTCTTATGTCCCTTCGTTTTACCTCCCATCCTCCCACACTTCCTTCCTTCCTTCCTTTCTTTCGCCTCCCTGCCACCATAATCTCTGCGTCGGTTTGCTTTCTTACACTTGCCAACCTACTCCAGGATTTCCTTACCACACATGTCTGCCTTCCTGCCACCCTGCCTAACCCCTGCCTCATACCCTGTCAGCTCTCCAGCCACAACCTCGATGCCTGCCTTGCCGTTCTTACCCTCTGCCTCACTGTATCCTCCTGCCTCCCTTTTCTTTGCCTAGCTTCCTGCCACTACTTGTCTTCCCTTTCCCTACCTCCCTCCCCTTTTCGTACCTCTGTGCCTCTGCCCCTGCTAACCTACCTACCTACCTCTTCCTCCTAAATCCAAACCGACCGTGGTTGCCTTCCTGCCTGAATACATAGTCATTCTGCATTCCCGCCACCTCCCTGTATTCATGCCTTTCCGTGTGCTTGCATTCCTATCATCTGCCTGTTCTCTTACCTGTCTGTCCTCATGCATCCATGTGTCCCTCCTACAGCCTCGAAAGGACCATAAGGTCTGTTGCTGTTTGCTTTCCTTTGTATTCCCACCACCTGCCTGCCTCCTTGCTTACTTGCATACGTACCACCTTCCTGCCTACCTGTCTGCCTTTTTTCCTCCCCACCATATTGCCTTCCTACTTGCCTGCATTCCTACCGTTTGCATTCCTCCCTGTCTGCCTCCCCCCCTCCCTCCCTACCAGCCTGCGTCCTTGCCTGTATGCCACCCGGGCTGTCTGCCTAGTGCCTCCTTGCCCGCCTGCTTTCCACTACGCCCGCCCGCCTGCCTGCCTGCTTGCTTGCTTGCTTGCTTGCCTTCCGCCCTTCTTACCTGTATGTACTGGCCGTCCTGTCTGCTTGCCTGCCTCTCCTCTGCCTTCCTCCCCTGTGCCTGCCTATCTCCTCCTCCCCCTCTCTCTCTCCCCCCCTCCCCCCATCTTTCTGTCTGTCTGTCTGTCTGTCTCTCTCTCTCTCTCTCTCTCTCTCTCTCTCTCTCTCTCTCTCTCTCTCTCTCTCTCTCTCTCTCTCTCTCTCTCCTCTGCCGGCCTCTCTCCTCTGCCGGCCTCTCTCCTCTCTCCCCGCCTTTCTTTCCTCTTCCTTCTCCCTCCCCCTCCCCCCCTCTGCCGGCCTCCCCCAGCCTGCGTTACCTTCCGCATGCCTTCCCCCCCCCCGCCTGCCTCCCCCTCCGCCTTTTTCTTCCCCTCTCCCAGCCTCCCTTCTACCTGCTTCCCCTCTGCCGGCCTCATCTGCCGGCCACCTCCTCTGCCGGCCACCTCCTCTGCATCTCCCCCTCTGTCCGCCTCCCCCTGCCTGCTTGCCTATCCTCTGCATCTCCCCACTGCCTCCCTCCCCCACTACCTGCCTCTCCCTGCTTGCATACCTCCTACCTGCATTCCTGTCGCCCAGCCTGTCTGCCTCTCCCTGCCTACGTCATACTGCAGCATCGAGAAATAGGTCACGTGAACGCTTGGCTGTACAACCGCTCTCTCTCTCTCTCTCTCTCTCTCTCTCTCTCTCTCTCTCTCTCTCTCTCTCATCTTTATTTTTCTCTCCGTAAATCCTTCTCATCTCTCTTTTCTTTTAATATCTTTCTTCCTCCCGTTTCTTCCTCGCCTCTTTTCATTCCATCCCCTTTCCTCCATTTATTTTTCTCTCTGTCCTTTCGTGTACCTTGCTTTCAATCCCCTCTCTCCATCCGTTTCTTCCTTCCTTCCTTCCTTCCCTCCCTCCCTCCCTCCCTCCCTCCCTCCCTCCCTCCCTCCCTCCCTCCCTCCCTCCCTCCTCCCTCCCTCCCTCCCTCCCTCCCTCCCTCCCTCCCTCCCTCCCTCCCTCCCTCATTCATTTCTCTTTCTTCTTCCTTCTTTCCCGTCATTCTTTCCTTCCTCTTCCTTCCTTTCTTCCCTTCTTCATTTCTCAGTCTTCTCCCATCCCTGCCTCCCTTCCTTCCCATCCTCCCGTTCCATTTCGCTCGCACTCTTCTATCCCTCACTTCCTTCCCATCCTCCCGTTCCATTTCGCTCGCACTCTTCTATCCCTCACTTCCTTCCCATCCTCCTTGTCTTCCCTCCTCCCTTCCGTTCCTTCCTTCAGTCCTTCCTTCCTTCCTCCCTCCCCTCCCTCCCTCCCTCCCTCCCTCCCTCCCTCCCTCCCTCCCTAGATAAGGTCATCATCCCCAGGTCTCTTAGGCTTAACTCAGAGGGAGGGAGGGAAAGTGGAGAGGTGAGGGGCAGGGAAGGAGAGAGGGTGGAGAGGTGAGAGGAGGAGGATGGAGAAGGGTGAGGGAAGGAGAGTGGAGAGGTCAGGGAAGGAGAGTGGAGAGGGGAGTGAGGAAAAGTGGAGAAGCGAAGGAAGGAGAGTGGAGAGGCGAGGGAGGGAGAGCGTGTGGAGAGGTGAGGGAGGGAGGGAAGGAGAGAAGGTGGAGGGGTGAGAAAGGGATGGAGGGAGGGATGGAGCGAGGAAGTTTGTGTACCTAGGGAAGTAGGTTGGGGGATAAGTAGACTAAGGAAGCACCCTGGAAAAGTTTCTCTCTCTCTCTCTCTCTCTCTCTCGTCTACGTTAACTCCTCCTCCTCCTCCAACTCCCTGGAGACCTACTTTTTTTCCCCTCATCTCTACCTCCATAACTCAATTTCTTCCTTCCTTCCTCCTCCCATGCTGATTTCCCTCTTCCTTTCCCTCCTTACAAACTTTATTTCACGTCTTACTTCCCCCCCGTCTCTCTCTCTCTCTCTCTCTTTCTCTCTCTCTCTCTCTCTCTCTCTCTCACACACACACACACACACACACATATATATATATATATATATATATATATATATATATATATATATATATATTTTTTTATTTATTTATATTATAAATACCCAGTATAAAAATGTTTGTGTAACACACACACACACACACACACACACACACACACACACACACACACACACACACACACACACACACACACACACACACACACACACACACACACACACACACACACACACACACACACACACACACACACACACACACACACACACACACACACACACACACACACACACACACACACACACACACACACACACACACACACACACACACACACACACACACACACACACACACACACACACACACACACACACACACACACACACACACACACACACACACACACACACACACACACACACACACACACACACACACACACACACACACACACACACACACACACACACACACACACACACACACACACACACACACACACACACACACACACACACACACACACACACACACACACACACACACACACACACACACACACACACACACACACACACACACACACACACACACACACACACACACACACACACACACACACACACACACACACACACACACACACACACACACACACACACACACACACACACACACACACACACACACACACACACACACACACACACACACACACACACACACACACTTAGGCCCCACCGTTGCCTCTCACTTGAATAATTGAAAAACAGTCACCAGGGACCAATGGAGAGGGGCAGGGAGGGAGGGGAAGGAGGGAGAGGTATAGATTGAAAGGAGGCAGGAGGGAGGAATATAGAGAAAAGATGATGGAGTAAAAGTAGAATTAAAGTACGCCTGATATTTACAGTGGGAAAACCTCTGTGATGAAGATATTATGGTGGTAGGCAGGAGAAAACATAGATAAGCATATTCCTGTAGCCACTAGTACGATGGCTTATTTATATTTTTTTCATCCCCAGAGGAATATAGTAATCGTACTGAAAGGGGAAAATGAATTGTGTAAACTCTAACCCCTCCAATTCAGAAAGTCTCTCCTATGTTGACTATAAAGTTCGTGGTAGAAGCAGTTAAAAACGTGGATGATGTACTCGCAGTGAAGGAGTTTATGTTGCGATACTGACTTGGATGTGTTGTTGGTAGTAACGGGTTGATAAAGACAGAACTAGTTTGAATTAAGCAGATTAAGGTCCCTAACCCCCTCCTGCTCAGTTGATGGCAAAGCGTTGTCAGATATGAGGATTGATTTGACTAAGAACCAAGGCGATTTATTCCTTCCTCATTGCCAAGGCCCACTGAATTTCGTGCAGCCATAGATCTGTCAGATGAAGACAGACTCTAGTAATGGTATCTGACTTAGCAGAATTAGTGATCGAAGACAACAAATCCACTTCATTAGGCTGAACGGCAGACCATAATGTGCACTTTTTTTTTTTTATGCCAAAAGAAGGAACCAAGGGCAGGATGTTGTGTGAGTGGCGGACTGTGAAGGTTTGTGCTCTGTGATTGTGTGGGGGTAGGGGGTGGAGGAGGGTGGGTTTGCATCGGTTTTGTGTTTAGTCTGTCATGTTGTCTAGTGAGGATATGTAGGATATGTAGTCTGTAGTGTTATGTAGTATGTGAACTATGTAGTCATGTTATCTGTGTGTGTGTGTGTGTGTGTGTGTGTGTGTGTGTGTGTTGTATTGTAGTGTGGTATTTTGCAGTGCGTGATTTTTTTGGGAGTATGGGCATGCTGTCTGTAGTGTTATCTTCATGTGTGTGCTTGTGTTTGTACGCAAGTAGGGACACGATATCTACTTTAACCGGGCAGCACCACTGCCAGGCTATATCGGTGCCACCACATGAAGGCTTCTCTATCCAGCACAATAAATGGTGAAATTAGCATAAAAGACAACAATAAGAAGTAATACCCAAGAGGAAGACATAAGGAAGAGGTGCTATAAAGCCTCCCGTGCATACAAGAAAACGCGACCACGGGATTGATTAAGTCCACTGCTTGGTCTGGTTAGATCCACTCAGACTGACCATTGAAGTGTGTGTGTGTGTGTGTGTGTGTGTGTGTGTGTGTGTGTTTGGGGGGGATAGGGTCAGGACTACAACTCTTTCACTTCCAGGACGTATTTTAGTACCTTAAATTAGGTGACATTACTGTTAGTAGTAGTAGTAATTTATTTTTAGTTTATTCGTACTACCTCCGAACGATTTTGTTTGCTAGGAGAAACTGTTTGCAGTGATGGCGTTAGAAACCCTTTTTATGAACTCAGAGCTTGATATCTCCCCCTAAGCTGAATGAAATCATCTGAAGGTAACAGGAATAAAATTAACAATGTCATTGGACTGAAGGGTTTAGATACTGCTCGTCCTACATCCAGACGAGTTACTTAAGTTTACGGGAGACTTGGAACTAGAGGGATTACATATAGATTTCACTGATCCCTACAGTATTGCAATGTTACCCAAGGCTGAGTAAAACCGTCTGTAGGTAGCAGGAATAAATGATACGTCGTCGTCGTCGTCGTCGTCGTAATAGTAGTAGTAGTAGTAGTAGTAGTAGTAATTGCAAC
Organism: Coenobita brevimanus; assembly: GCF_032717465.1. Lineage (NCBI taxonomy): Eukaryota > Metazoa > Arthropoda > Malacostraca > Decapoda > Coenobitidae > Coenobita > Coenobita brevimanus. The sequence goes on from NC_136982.1 coordinate 35,615,489, forward strand.
CCCATTGCCATCTGAAACGTGAATGCCGTAGGAATGAAGGCTTTACCCTTCTCCACCAGTCCATTCTCCTCCTTTTGGGGGATAGTTTATGTAACCGGGCAAAAGATCTGTTCAGGTATATCCATGCCACTGCATGAAGGCATCCCTCATCACCACCAATGGGATATTATAGTGGAAGGATTGTAGGAAAACTTTGGCCTTGTATAGACGCAATACATTACCCAGTTTACCTGAAGACATTTTAATTATCTGAGGGATTGTTTAGGAGTCAGAGGGTTGAAAACTCTCACTGTTAATCTTTGGGAAGCTCGAATTTTCTCCACTTGAATAAAGTGTTATGGATTTTGGTCTGAATAATACACTGAAGTTCGTCAAAGGCTGTGAAGGGGATGCTTGTGAATCCTTTGTGTACATTTATGCTCTGTCCACTGTAAGTAGGCGTAGAACTGTCATCCCTCCATCTTGAATGCTGTGCTATAAGAAATGATTAATGTTGTGGTGCTAGTCATAAGACAGTGCCATGGAAAGGATGCAGGGCTATAGTACACTTATCATATTCTGCCCACTAAGCTGCGGAAAGTAGGTTGTAAAAGGACGAAAATCTCCGTCAAATTAAGGGGAATGAACTATGCTTGAATGATGGTGGAATGTGGTTATTGGTAGATGCAGTGGAGATGTATTTGTTGTGGTAGTGATGGGTTTGGTAGCAGCTGTGGTAGGGGTGCAGTGGAGTAGTTTGTGTGGTGCTAATGAAGGGTTTGGTAGCAATATCAGTGGTAGGTACAGAAGCAGTTTTCGAGGTGGAGACAGATGTAGTGGAGACGTATTTGTGATGTTAGTGATGGTGTGGTAGTGGTAGCAAAAACTCTGGTAGGGATACAGGTTGAGTTCGTGGTAGTGGTGGCAAATCCAGTGGAGAGGTAGCCCTATTTGTTGCGGTGGTGACGGGTGTGGTAGCAGTAACTGTAGTAGGGATGCAGTGGGAGATGAGCTTTGCATGAACAGTGGAAGAAGAAGGCAGACAGATTACTAAAAGTCCCAGTATCCTCCTATAATACAGTGAAACAATATTGGGTTATTGTTTGTAATTTACTTTGAACTTAAATGCAGAAATAGGCGTGTAGTCGTTGTGAGAAACCAGACGATGTTATGCAGATGACTACCGTCATTCCTTAAGCTGTCCCAGAAAGTTGACTCGTGTGAATCGAGAGAGGAAACGTGTGATGATGATGATGATGATCACTTATCCACCTCAGACCCATACAAGTTTGCTTGACATTAGTGTGAAATGAAGAAGCATATTGAAGAAACATGAGGATGACAAACATTCTCAAGTCTATCCCAGACCCGCCCGAGTTCACCTGATTTTTGTGTGAAATGAAAAATACTATAGAGGAAAGTTACGATGTTTATGTTACAATGATAACGACCGCCATTCTCTTACCCACCCAAGACCCGTAACAGTTGGCTTGACTTTTGTGTGAAATGTAAAAGAAGTATGTCGGGCATTATGCAAAACATTAGGTGGTGTGGGATAACGTTAATCCATCCAGCCTGCCACTCCACCTCATCTAGGAGACTTGCATATGCTAATGTGGCGTTAGCAAGTCAGCAGTACCGGGAAGAGAGAGAGAGAGAAAGAGAGAGAGAGAGAGAGAGAGATTACATTGTCTGGAGAAGAGATTTTATCTTTTATGAGGTGAAAGTTTTTATTTTAGGAATTCGTGAGGGGGTTTCACTGTTTTATATATTTTTTTCCTGTCTTTCTGTTGGGTTAGAGAGAGAGAGGTGGGCGGAAAGAGGAAGTACAGCAAATAATAAACAGGAATGAGAGTAGAGAGAAAAAAAAAAAAACTAGGGAAAGAAGAAAGGACATTTTTGAGAAGAAAAGAAAGTAAGGAGAGAGTGAGAGAGGTGAAGTGAAGAAAGAAGAAAAAAGTGAGGAAAGAGAAAGGAAAACGGGGAAAATAAGAAATAAAGAAACAAGTAAAGGAAGTTAGGAGGAAGTGGGAAAGGGGGTGAAGCAGCGAAATGACGGTCACTCGACTTACATGGACGCACCACCACACCCCATCTCCTATTTTTAACCCCTCCACTATGATGACGCCGTGGGTTTACTATTCATCCTGCCCCCAGACGATTGTATTCAGCTTAGGAAATTTCTTGTGTGGAACAGGTCTTGAACGGTCACCAGAAACATCTTCGATGATGACGATGATGAGGATGGGCAGGAGGATTTATTATTATTATTATTATTATTATTGTTATTATTACCAGATTATTTAATTCAGGTTAACTCAGACCTCTAATAGCAAAGAAATTAACTGGGACAATAATTAAACCCCTCCAGTTCAGAAAGTCTGTCTAAAGATGAATAAAATCGTCTGAAGGTAGCAAGGGAAAAAGGAAAAGCGATGTTTCGGAGACAATCTTATACTCATTGTGTGTCCAGATTTCGTTTTACTATTGATAAACGTCGCAGTGAACGGGTAGACAAGGAAACACTCACCGCTGATCTCCCGTGTCAGAGGTCTCCCCAGAGCTGAATATATCGTGTGGGTATAGCAGAAATAAAATACAGTATGTAGTCATTGGATTGATGAGGTTAATTTTTTCCAGTACGGTGAGGCCCTCTATTTTTTTTTTTTTTTTCCTTTTTTTATCATTACCCTTCAGATGATCTCTCCCCCCCCCCAAGTTTTAGGAGACCTCTGGTAACGAGATACAACTTCCTTCCATTTTAATTTGAGGTTTTCTTCCGCTGAAAATGAAACAGTGTAATGTTTTCTGGTGCTTCGTTATGCATTCCATGTGTTATGGCGTAGCGGTAACGTTTTACTGAATGCGGAAAGTTATTCATCTGAATTTCATAACTATAAACAGAATTTTTGCCTTTGTATTATTACTGTTGTTAAAATTTGAGCACCTTCAGCCGGAGGACGCCTATATTATTATATTAATGATTATGTTACTATTTTGTCTACTGGGCGATTCTGTTTACCTTAAGAAAAGCCTAAGGAACTGGAAGAATTGGTATAACCTTTAGTAACCCCCATCAGTATAAAGAAACTTTCATAATGTGGGTAGAATTGTCTGGAAATAATAGTAGACTACAATCGTACGTCATCGTGGCTTTTTTTTTTTTTTTTTTTTTAATGTGACCTACTCTGGGCATAGACTTCGCAGCCTGCTCCCAAGGCCCAGCAGTCCTCCTACATGCCGTACACCTGTACATGTCACCACTTTGGCACTAGCAGCCACCGCCCATGCTGAATACATGCTAGGGCTGTCTCATACAGGACTGGTGTATTGGTATTGGCGGGGATATTTTTACGACATGTCGGTGGGTCTTCTGGTAGATCAGTAAAGTCTGCTTTGTTATGAAATTCAAATCATTAAACTGTTCCCTGCCCCAGCGGGGATTTGAACCTGGGTCCGGTAGGACTGCAGGCTACCTCTCTACCGATTGAGCCACTGCCTCCCCCACTAGTGTGACATTTTTCACTGTTTATTTTGTTTATTTGTTTATTCATTCATTCAATCATTTTTTTCCACTGCTTGACGATATTACGAAACAGAGAGGGTTTGTTACAACCTTCAGCACTGCGTCTCTCCTATGTAATGGTTTGGATATGGCAAAGATAAATCATAATCATAGGTCACGTGATGGAAGGGGTTAATATCGCCAGTCTTAAACCGTGTATGTTAAGGGTGTTTTCATTTTTTGCGTTTCCCGTGCATAATTGTCTGCATGCCATATTTCCATTGCTTGTGTTAACCCCTTCAGTATGACGTCCTGTTTCATTTCTTATTACTAACTTGACTCAGTTTGGTCCAGTTCAGGAGACTTTGAAAGGCGGAGTTACACATACCGGTAGCATTCATTATCTACCGTGAGCCTCTCCCAAACTGAAGAAGATTGTCTGGTAGCAGGGAAGATAAAACTGGTTAAGGGTTGGCCAGGTATGGGTGATTTAGGTCAGGATAGGTCAGAGTATGTAGTGATAGGTCAGCGTAGGTCAAGGAATGTCACAGTAGGTCATTGTAAGTCTGGGTAGGTCACAGTAGGTCGTGGTAGTTCAAGGAAGGTGAGGCGGCAAAGTTCATGTGCTGCGTGGCAGAGTTGAACTAGGATAGGGCACTGGGATGGATAAGGTTAGACGTGGTAAGTTTTCAACAGAATAATAATAATAATAATAATAATAATAAATAACTGATAATAATAATAATGACGATGATGTAAAAATAATAAAAATTAGTAATAATATTACCAGTACTATGTTTTCCACAAAGCAGGATAAAATCGTTTGGGGGTACGAAGAATTGGAAAAGACGGAACTATACTGAAGGCGATAATGATGATGGTGGTGGTAGTTGTTGCGGGAATGGTAATTGTAATAGTGGTTGCAGTAGTGATTAGTAATGGTGGTGGCATGGTGATGGTAATATTGGTGGCAGTGGTGGCATTAACTGTGGTAATGGTGATAATGGCGACAGTGGTGGGAGTGGTAGTAATGGTGGTGGCAGTGGTGGTAATGGTAATGGCATTGGTAGTAATGGTGATGGTAATGATGGGTGCAGTTTAAAAGATTTATGAATGTAAAATATAAAAAAGAAAAAAAATCTGTGACGGGAACGAGGGAGGAAAAATCCGAGACAGCTGGGAAAAGGTGGAGTGGGATTTGGGCTTTCTGGGGAAGCAGGTGGAGAGAGAGAGAGAGAGAGAGAGAGAGAGAGAGAGAGAGAGAGAGAGTGGGGGAAGAAGGGAGACAAGTAGAGAACAGAGATCTCATACCTCCATCAACGCCAGTATACTATAAATTGTGCATTATAAACAAACTTCCTCCAGCTTTGTTCTCGGAGGTAATTAATTCTACGTTCCTAGACTGCCCTGTTTTACAGAATTAGAGAATGCTTATCTCCACCGACGCCGGTAGCCTTACATGTATGATTTATTCCTGCATTTGGATCCGGATACGCCTCTCTTTCTAGATCCAGTGCCTACTTGTTTACCGGATTTCACTGCAGTCCGGTCACAGCATTTTGAGTTATCGACGATATAAAAAGGAAGGAAATAGAATAGGGGTTGGTGTGATGGGGTGGAAGAAGGGAAGGGTGGTATAATGGAGGGGTAGTATAAGGGAGGTAATATAGGAGCAATGGTATAAGGGAGGGGTGCTTAGGCAAAGGTGGTATAAGGGGGCGGTACAAGGGAGAGGGTGATATAACGGACTGGTATAAGGGAAAGGACACAAAGGGCTTCTCTAAACCGCTTATGACGTCAGATTGTTCCCGCAAGCCACCCTCTCCATTTCACCTTCCACTTTCTCTCTCTCTCTCTCTCTCTCTCTCTCTCTCTCTCTCTCTCTCTCTCTCTCTCTCTCTCTCATCTCTCTCAAATATATATATATATATATATATATATATATATATATATATATATATATATATATATATATACAGCATATAAGTCATCCATACCTTTATTATCTTATTCTCTGTACTGCCTCTTTTTGCACTTCTTCACCATTCTGTTGTATCAACATTATCAAGCTCTCTGTCTTCCTAACCCTTTTATTTCCGTTCTTCGTGTTCTGCTTCTTCCCTTTCTCCTTTTCCTATATTTCGTTTTTTTTAAATCCTCCTTTTCCCTCTCTTTCCTTTCCTGTTTCTTTCCCTCCCTGTCATCTTTTTTCCTTTCCACCACCCTCCTGCTTCCTTCCCTCCCTACCATATCTTCTCTCCTTCTGTTTATTGTCTTTCCTTATTGGTTTCTGTATCAGTTGTCCACTTTTTATTGGTATTTATGGCTATTGTTTATCGGGTTACGTCGTTCTTTTGTTCCTTTGGACGCATCGGCCATGTTCAATATCGGTTACGGTTGAGAGAGAGAGAGAGAGAGAGAGAGAGAGAGAGAGAGAGAGAGAGAGAGGAAACAGTATGAAGATAATAACTGAGAGAAAATGGACCGGAAAATCATAAAACACAGGGCAGTAAATTAAGAAATAAGAGACAATGATCAGAGCAATGGAAATATATGAAAATTTAGTGTAGAATCATGACAGAATAAAACAGGCAACGCTACGCTGTGCAACTCTCCACCTGACCAAGCACATACCCTTCCATGCACACCTGACCAAGCGCATAACGACCCTTAACCCCCTACCCCAATCTTTTGAAGGTGGGCATAAGGAGAACGCCTTGAGGACACATAACGTGGGACATTCAGATTACCTGCTCAGGTTGCATTGAAATCGGAAAACTTTTTTTTTTTTTTTTTTCATCTAGAAATAATAATAATAATAATAATAATAATAATAATAATAATAAAAATAATGATAATTATAATAATAATGATAATAATAATAATAATAATAATAATAAAAACTACTTAAGACATAGCATTCTACCTATCAAAAGGCACCAGTTCGCTATAAGACACAACTATGTGAAATTTCATGACTCTATAGTGAATACTTTCTGAGTTCTGGCCCGGAAACGAAATCTGTCCGCCTGCCCAGCCTCCCTGCCGCACAGCGTTACGGACGGATGCCTATAGATCCTAGCGATAATAACACCCTCCTTTGACTCTGTTAGGTGGAGGGTAAAAATGGAAGGTGAAATCAGAGCTAGAAGTTAGTCTTATAAACGACATAAACATCATTTAAGTTGTACGTGTTGTATGACTCGGAAATAAACAATGTACTGCATTGTTGGGGTCACCGTGTTGGTGGAAATACAGAACAACAGCGATGAAAGAAAAGTAAGTGAAAAGTAAAATAAAACCTAAATATGACAAAAACAATGACCAAAGTAAGAGAGAGGATTGTCCCTTCACTACAGTGACAGTTTTTCAGAATGTTCATGCTGATTATTGACAGTTCTATTCAGCTTAAGGAAGGACATCTCTTACTGAAAGGTATAATAAAGGCTTTACAGTATCTAACCCCTTCAGGTCGAAAAGCCTCTCTCAAACTAAAAAAAGCATGATGAGATATCTAACCCCTTCAGGTCGAAAAGCCTCTCTCAAACTAAAAAAAGCATGATGAGATAGTAAGAATAAACTACTAGCATGCGTCATCATAGTTTAGCAAAATTGGAAAGAAGCTGAACAGATATGAATGGTGGTAGTGGGTAAAAGATTCATTTGAGAAAGCGAGAAATAATCCTGCCAAATTAAACGAAGACGCTTGCAGTGAGAAGACAAAAGGTAAATAGAGAAGGGGAGAGAGAGAGAGAGAGAGAGAGAGAAGCGCTTTAGGGTAAGATAAATATTTGCTTTTGTACAAACGATTGCCAGTCAAGAGGCGGAGGAGGGGAGAGAAACGAGGGAGGCAGGGAGAGAAAAGAGGAGATGGAGGGTGGGATGGAGAGGAAAGAGAGGGATGAGCGACAGGGAGGAAGGGAGAGAGAAAAGGAAAGGGGGGAGATTGAATGAGAGGAATAAAGAGGAGAGGGATGGAGGTTGGGAAGGAGGAGAGGGAGAAAAGAGAAGAGAGGGATGGAGGTTGGGAAGGAGAAGAGGGAGGAGCGAGAGGAGAAAGATGGAGGGTGGGAGGGAAAAGAGGGATGGAGGTAAGGAGGGAGGGAAGAAATGCTGAAGTATGGATGTAAAGAAGAAAAAAAGAAGAGAGAGAGAGAGTTAGAAGAATGAGTGAAATAAGGTAAGAGATGAGAGAAAAAGGAGAGACGATGGACTAAGGAGAAAGGGGGTGGAAAGTGGAGAGGAAAAAGCCTGTTGGATATGTGGTGAGAGTAGTGAGGGTAGTTCCTGGTGGGCAACAAAAGGCTAGATGAAAAGGAAGGAAGAGGGAACGGAGAAGGAGAGAATGGAAAAAAAACTTGGGAGACGAGTGACACTAGATTTTCTTGGATCCACCACCTGTAGATGGTATTAAGAGAATTCAAGATAATGTCTCAAGGGTGTTGTGTGTGTGTGTGTGTGTGTGTGTGTGTGTGTGTGTGTGTGTGTGTGTGTGTGTGTGTGTGTGTGTGTGTGTGTGTGTGTGTTTGTTGCCCTTTTCCCATTTATCTGTCGCACATACAGTTAGCTGCGTTCTTTTCTCTCTCTCTCTCTCTCTCTCTCTCTCTGTCTCTCTCTCGTGTGTGTGTGTGTGTGTGTGAAGGGTAGCCGGAAGTCGATAAGAGGAAGTATTGGCTCTTGTCCCCCCCCCCCTCTCTCTCTCTCTCTCTCTCTCTCTCTCTCTCTCTCTCTCTCATATATATATATATATAGATAGGTAGATAGATAGATAGATATAGGTATAGATATATAAAGATGTGTGTGTGTGTGTGTGTGTGTGTGTGTGTGTGTGTGTGTGTGTGTGTGTGTGTGTGTACCCAGTCATTGTTTAACCACAAGTGTTTGTACTAGATTTGTGTTTATTTGGCTTTGGTGTTTTATCAGAAAGTTGTGTTTGTCGGGAACTTTTCATTGTCAACATCGTCTTGGTTTGCGTGAACTTGTGTTTTTTTGTGTGTTTTAAGATGTTGGTCTCTGGTTTCAAGTGTTTATATGTTTTGAAGAGTATTTGTGTTCGATTTTGAAGGTGATTAGGTATGTATTTAAAAGAGTGTGTGTGTGTGTGTGTGTGTGTGTGTGTGTGTGTGTGTGTGTGTGTGTGTGTGTGTGTGTACCTTATGCCAGGTTAACACGGCAACGAGCAGTAAGGGAAGATACCATTCACAAACTCACACGTTCATGTTTGCTTACACACACACACACACACACACACACACACACACACACACACACACACACACACACACACACACACACACACACACACACACACACACACACACACACACACACACACACACACACACACACACACACACACACACACACACACACACACACACACAATTGCAAGGGTCAGTGAAGGCTGTGTAGGGTGATGTGCGAGGGGACAGGGGAGAGAGGAAGTGATCTAGGAAGTGGAGGCAGGGAGGGAAGGAGGGAGGGAGTAAGGGGGGGGGGGAAGAGAGAGAGAGAGAGAGGGTGATTTGTGGCAGTGGAGGGGGAGAGGGAAGAAGTGACGTGGGAGGGAGTGGGGTCGAGAGAGCGAGGGAAGGTGAGAGGAATAGATGGGGGTAATGGGGGAGGGAGGGAAGAGGACGGAGATGGAGAGGGGTGGTGTGTAGGGGAGGGGGCAAAGGGGAGGAGAAATGGCGTGGGTGATGTGCGAGGGAGGGGTTAAGAGGGTGGAAGGGGGTGATATGTGAGGGTAATGAAATCGTGACAGTTTATGTGAACTGCACCTCATTAAGTCTGGTGAGAAATTCCGTCTGCAGGTTGTGCGAACTGCTTCGTGTTATTGCTTTTGTTTTGACTTGTTCACGGGTATGTGCGTGGGGGAGGGGGGGTAGGGGTGGGTGGGTGTTTTTACGTAAAAAGTGATCGTTATTCAGAGAGGAGGTGACCCGCAGAATGCTATATTGTTGTGTGGGTAGAGAGTGGATGTAATTGAAGAACTTAGATATTTAAGTACTAGATATAAAAAGCTGACATTGTAAAAGACGTGGAGAGTTGAATGGCCCAAGACAGAAAAGTGGTTGGCACTATGAAGATCCTTGATGCGGAAGCTTCAAGAGGACTACGCAATCTATTAAGTGTCCAGAGTAACGCGTGGGTATGGGAGTGACTTTGGAATGGCACGAACATTCAAAATCTAGTATGAGAGTATTAGAAATGGGATTTTTGTGAACCGTATGTTTCAGGAAGAATTTAATGAAGAGGACGTTATCGGGCTGAAGAGGACACTATGTATGGGAAAAAAAAAAAATCGCTAAGGAAGAGATGTTGCGAAATTTGCCAAGGAGATAAGGCCTAGTAAGCCCGTCAGCTAGAGTAAAAATGTAGACGTTACTGGGCAAAAGTGGTCATGGTGCAATAGGCAGAATAAGTCGCTGAGGAGGAGGTGTTACGAAATCACTCAGATCAAAGAGGTACGGTACATTAACTTTTTTAGCTTAAGGTCTTCATTTATGTGCTGTTCTTGCTGCTACCAGATGACTTTCTTAACCATAGGAAATATTATTCCAGCTGAGTTAGAAGTGCCATTCATTTACCCCTTCTCAGTGAGGAGTGTTCCCTACACTGGTTATATGTCCTGTTACCACCACCACCACGCAACACACACACACACACACACACACACACACACACACACACACACACACACACACACACACACACACACACACACACACACACACACACACACACACACACACACACACACACACACACACACACACACACACACACACACACACACACACACACACACACACACACACACACACACACACATTTACCGGTACATTATATTACATACATACATACATACATATATACAATTACATATATACATTACATTCATAACATACATTCATACATACGTACACACATACATACATACATAGCCTACATACATGCATACATACATGCATAAATACATATATACAGTATACATATTACACACATATTTGCCGGTACATCATATTACATACATACATACATACGTAGGTACATACATACATACACAGACAATTACATATATACATTACATTCATAACAAAAACGTTCACACACACACACACACACACACACACACACACACACACACACACACACACACACACACACACACACACACACACACACACACACACACACACACACAAGGTCAAGGAATATCGATGATGGTTGTGTTGACGAGTGGCCTTGTACACCCAACCCTCTTCCCGACCCTGACGCCTTTTGCAGACGATTTTGCGATTAACACTGAAGCTCCTGTGACTCTTATGAATCAAGCCGTCTGACGTTTACGTAGAATAAAATAGAAGATTGAACTATCAGAAGGTTAAGTGGACGGCATCATTTACTGCAATGTTTCTTATAGACGGAGCCGAATTGTAGGTGATAAAAGAGGGATCCCTTCATGCGGTGGCACTGATATAATCGGTTGGTAGAGCTACTTGGTTAAACATTTATCCCTCAACTCCGTCCCTGTCCCCCGAGAACAGGATGGTGGACTGCCAGAGAAGGGCAGTTTCAGCTTGCAGTCCACCGGGTTCACACTTAGATGGACCTGGGGCTGAAACTACTACTACACTAAGTCCGAATTGTTTTTGCAGTTGATGAAAATGAAAATGGGATCATTCCATGTCGATCGTTCTATGAGAGAGAGAGAGAGAGAGAGAGAGAGAGAGAGAGAGAGAGAGAGAGAGAGAGAGAGAGAGAGAGAGCACATGAAGTTCAGAACATCAATCAGGTGAGGTCCATACATCATGTGAAACGGACAGGCTGTTTACGTGACTGACCAGCACCGGTGACGCAACACACACACACACACACACACACACACAGTAGGTATAGCTGGAGGGGAATGTGCATGTACACCCAATCGAAAAAGTATCGGTACATAGGGGGTGCGATGCCTACCGAAAAGGTGCGAACAACTGCGACATTACCAACGTCTCATTGTGTATCATCAGTGTCTGTCTATATAAACATTACATTTGCTATATGTTTGCAAGAGGATATTGCCAGTTGGCGATATATAACACCTCCCGACATCAGGGCTGCCAACGTGTGGTAGGTCGAATTAATATTTCAGTGACCTTCGCTCTGTGGTCCCATATGTTTCACGCATGTTGTGCACCGATACTTTTGTGACCCAGTATACTGGGAGGCGCGCTAGGTTAAAAAGTAGATACGAGAAAAAGTATGTGAATGTTCGTGCTGTACGCATATAGGTAGGTACGTAGGTGTGTAGGTAGGTAGGTATAGCATTAAGGGGACGTACATAACCCATAACCCATAGGTAGGAGGGTAGGTAGATAGGTAGGTAAATAAGAATAGAAAGAAGAGGACGTAAAAGTGTCAGCGTCATTTGGAGGTACTAAGAAAGCAGAACTAACGAAAGCACCAGTCACTGAACTACTGGATGGAAGGGGGTAGGCAGTGAGCGGGTGATGGAGTGTGGGGATAAGGAAAGGAGAGAGAGAGAGAGAGAGAGAGTAAGTATTTGACTATGTGATCTATGTAAGTGTTGTTGATGCGGTCTGGACTGTTGAGTGCTTTTGGTTTAAGTTGGCCATTCATTAACCCCGATTGGAAAGTATTACGCTACTCCTGAGAGAGAGAGAGAGAGAGAGAGAGATTGTGTGTGTGTGTGTGTGTGTGTGTGTGTGTGTGTGTGTGTGTGTGTGTGTGTGTGTGTGTGTGTGGATCCAAGGACATTTCTCTGCAACGCGGAGTCCTAAGAAGATTATATTTCCCCTTGCAGTTGATATTCAGGGTTTCCAGGAAGATGCCCATTGGATTCCTTCACCGTATTCTGGCCTCAGTATCTTCACCCAATAACTTACTTTTTATTTTTTATCTTGAGGTAGAGGGGGACGAGGAGAGGAGACCGAGGATGAGATTGCGGGATGGGGAGGAAAGGAATGAGAGAGGTGGGGAGGGGAAGGGTAGGTCGACGACTATAGTAGGACTCGCGCACGTTTGCGGCTGTGGTGTAGCTCGCACCTGTGTACAGTGTTGCCACGTTTTCTATACCGTTATCTCTCTCTCTCTCTCTCTCTCTCCTGGCGGGAAATGAGCCACCCTGAGTACTTTTGATTCTTTTATAAGTTATTTTTAATTGTGCTTTCATTTGTTAATTTGGTTTTGTTATATTTAGTAGTAGATGGAGTGTCAAAGTTACTGTCTGCTGAGAGGTTTGTTACGTTACTGATTCATACACCCCGACGTAGTGGGGTGTGGGTGTAGGTGTGGGTGGGAGTGTGGATGTGGGGGTGTTGGGGTGGTGGTCCTGGGGGGAGGGGAAGTGTGAAGGGGGATTTGACCTGAGACACCCAGGAGGGATTAAGAAGGGAGGGAAGGGGAAGGGGCTGGATTCACCTACCACGTGGTCAGTATTAGAAGAGAGAGAGAGAGAGAGAGAGAGAGAGAGAGAGAGAGAGAAATTACGTGTATAGATATATGTGCATCAATAGGAACAATGTATATCAGTGTGTGCAGTATGTACAAAGGAACAAATGATTACAAAGAAGGCAGTGACAGACCTCTCTCTCTCTCTCTCTCTCTCTCTCTCTCTCTCCTGGCGGGAAATGTGAGCCACCCTGAGTACTTTTGATTCTTTTTATAAGTTATTTATAATTGTGCTTTCATTTGTTAATTTGGTTTTGTTATATTTAGTGATGCCGACAATGCATTCAATGCATGCCTCTCTCTCTCTCTCTCTCTCTCTCTCTCTCTCTCTCTCTCTCTCTCTCTTGGGACATTGAATCTCCTCATTCTCTCTTGGGACATTTATTTTAGGCCAGATGGATGTGTATTGCCACTCACAAGAATTATATGAATTATTTCTTTTACTTTGGATATTGGCATATTTCTTCTTTTTTCAGGCTCATTCTATTATATCCATAACTGTAATATTATTACCCACCCTAAAACTACGCTAAAAACCATTAAAAGTGACTACAATATCTTTTAGCAACACTGTACAATATGTGTGCCATGTTTCTGTGTTACTGTATAAATATTTTATGCATAATAAGATTACTGTTGATTCATCCATCAAAATACACAAGTGTAAGTTTTATTCATCTGAATTTATCGAATTTATGATGCCTTGTACATAAATAGCTTCCGTTTCACATTGCAAGTTGGGGAAACGTGGCACCATTGCCCACAGGTGCAGGCCACACCCCCGCCGCAAACAGGCGGGAATCCGACTATAGAAGGTGTGATTGGGTAGAGAGATAATAGACGGGGTGAAGGGAAGGGGGAGACCAAGGATGAGATACAAGGTTGGAGTGGAGAGGGTTATGAGAGGCTGATGTATGAGTTGGAGGGATGGCAGACTGTTCGCAGAGGACAGTGTGACAGAGGGGATTTTGTTTATGACTACCGCTGCCGGGATTAAGGCGTCTGAAGAGAGATAGGTATATAGATTAGACGATTTCTTTATTCAACTTAGGAAAGAGGTCTTGTAGTGTTTGGGTAAATGGTGACTCTGTTTTACCTTTCTATTCTGTTCACTTTAACCAGGCGTAAAATTGTCTTCCCTTCATCATAAGTCCTAAGCTATAGCAAGAGATGGACACTAGAATATGATGCTAGTCACATGGAAGTGCTGTGGGAAAAGATGTAGAGCTGTGATATCGTCGTGGTCTGTCAGTGAGCTGCTAAAATCGGCAGCGAAAGGACGAAAATCTCCGCCAAGGTCAGGTAAATGGACTATAAATTATAGTCTCCTCAAAAATTAATAAAAAATAGTCTTAAGGGAGCAAGAATGAAAATATGTTGTTAGAGTGAAATGATTACTATTTTGACTACCATGACTTATTTTATGTTTTGTCATTTTAACCTTATACAATTATATTCAGATTTGGAGGGATTTTTCGAACTAGAGAGATTAGGTATAGATTTTTATTAACCCGCTGACTTCAAGAGTTCTGCCCTACTCTGGATGAATAGTCCAGTAGCGGCAAGATGAAAGCTAAGAATAGCTAGCCTACTCTCTTTCTTGCTGAGGTGTTCCCGTGTGTGTGTGTGTGTGTGTGTGTGTGTGTGTGTGTGTGTGTGTGTGTGCCCTCGTGCGTGCGTTTGCGCGCGCTCATGCACGCAGGTGCGCGAGCATACATACATACACTGTAGTAAACTTGCTACGTACAAAACTCAGTTTTGTGATGAGAAAAGACAGGCCAGCGTAAGCAAGATTTTTTTTTTTTTTTTTTTTTTTTTTTTTTTTTTGATCGTGAGTATTCCATTCTCAGTCCCCTATAACGAAACAGGAATCATGGAAAAGGATTTCCTTGCAAGTCTGAAGTTTCAGTTAAATTATTAAAACTTTTGTAAAAGATAAAAATGCAAGCTGTAGTGCCCAATGAAATTACTTTCCGATCATACAAACATACATGTATATACCTTTCCTTTATAGTTTTCAAAACAAAAACTATTAAGTACAATTAGGCCCCATATGAAAGAAATACCGCAGGTTATTCCTTGACGGTAACATTTCTTTTAACCGTGAGGGATATGAGCAGGTAGACGTGATATCAGTGAGCTTCATTTATAACTTTCGCTTGCAAATGCTTCTTCGTGTTTTCGTGAATGTACTGTAGAAGGTTGTATGAGTGTCCTGCAGGATGTGTGCCTTTTATGTATAAAGGATATGGAGACTAGATATTTTAGAGGTTCTGGAACCTATTGGACCATCTAAATTTCAGGCTGTCAGATAGTAAGCATACGTCAGAGAATGGTACCAGTGGTTCGCTCCCATTTTGGTTATATTAATGACTAAGAAGGATACTAGCTATACAGCTTCCATTTTCAGTAAGAATACATTTACGGTTGTGCATTGTAAATTCTCTTCCATTGTCCCTTTCAGTAATTAACGACATAATATTTTAACCAACAGAACATAATTTTTACAATTATCGTATAGCATAGGCTTTCCAGCGAGGTTCATTGATTCTAAACATTGGTAATACAGTTTGGGTAGCAGGAAGATGGATGAATGTGGAAGAGTGCGATGGGGTGGGTATTTGGAAGATGGATGATGTGCTTGGATAGGCGTGTGGATAGGTGATCGAATTTGTATATGGATGAGTGCGGAGGAGGACGAATGTAGACGATGAGATCGTGTGAAGCCAGGTTAATATGGAAGACTGACGAATGTTGACATTGGGTTAGTGTGGAGAGTGGATGGGTGTGGAAAGTGGACGGTGAGTTAGCGTGGAAATTGGGCAGAGGAAAATGTGAATCCTGACCTGCCTCACACCCTACATGCTCGGCTGCTCTCACGTCTCGTCCTCAACTAGGGGACGAAAGGGACAAATCGGGGGACGAAGGAGCATGATGGGGGCATTAGTGAGAGAGAGAGAGAGAGAGAGAGAGTAAATTATGGTATTATTCTCGAGAAGGGCATTGGAGAATATGACCTAGTGTTGTGAGAAAAGGAGAGTCGTTATTGTAAGTGTAGGGTTTGTGTGTGTGTGTGTGTGTGTGTGTGTGGGTGGTTACACACACACACACACACACACACACACACAAAGCCTGGTAGCAAAAATCAATAAACCGGGGCGAAGGTGACGACATACTGCCACACTGCCACACACACTACCTCACACACTGCCCCACCACCACCACATCAACATACACTACCTGACACATTCCCCCACCACCACCACATCACCACACACTACCTCACATACCGCCCCACCATCACCACACACAAACTTACTGTCCCACCACCACCACGTCACCGCACACTACCTCACTGTTCAACACCACATCACCACCCATTACCTCACTGCCCCATCACCACACACTGCCTCACCACCACGTACCGTGTTACCTCATACACTTAAATCACCACCACACACTACTTCACCCTGCCTCACCACCACCATCACATCGTCATAACACAACACACACTACCTCACCACCACCACCAGTGCCTCTCCTCTACTGCTTCACCACCACACTAACACGACAGCACCACCATATTACCACTACAGTATCATACTACCACATACCGTGCCTCTCCTCCACCACCACAACCACAGTACCACTACATCACCACCACTACTACCTCAGTACTACTGCACCACGACCACCACAGTACGACTACACCATCACCACCACCAGCACCATACCACCATCATCATCATCATCATAGTACCATTATACTACCATCATCATCATCATCATCATAGTACCATTATACTACCACCGCCACCATCACAGTACCATTATACTCCACCACCACCACAGTACCACTGCACCACCACCACAGTACCACCTCGCCACCACCACAGTACCACCTCACCACCACCACAATACCATTACACCTCCACCACCACCATTACAGTACCACTACACCACCACCACAGCACCACTACATCACCACCTCAGTATCACTACATCACCACCACAGTACCACTACACCACCACCACAGTACCACTACACCACCACCACAGTACCACTACACCTCCACCACAGTACCACTACACCACCACCACAGTACCACTACACCACCACCACAGTACCACTACACCACCACCACAGTACCACTACACCACCACCACAGTACCACTACACCACCACCACAGTACCACTACACCTACACCACAGTACCACTACACCTACACCACCACCACCACCATCACAGTGCCACTACTCCTCCACAACCACAATACCACTACACCTCCACAACCACAGTACCACTACACCTTCACAACCACAGTACCACTACACCACCACCACCACCACCACAGTACCACTAGGCTACACCATCATCACCACAGTACCACTAGGCTACACCATCATCACCACAGTACCACTAGGCTACACCATCACCACCACAGTACCACTAGGCTACACCATCATCACCACAGTACCACTAGGCTACACCATCATCACCACAGTACCACTAGGCTACACAATCACCACCACAGTACCACTTGACCTCCAAAACCACAGTACCACTACACCACCACCACAGTACCATTGCGTCCCCACTACCATCGCCACCATCACCACCACACCCTTTGCATTCCACTACCACACCACTATACAGTCCCTGCTTCCTCTAAACGATTTTACCTGTCTTTAGGGAAGCGTCTAGAGGTGAAGAGGCCACAAACGCTCTTCATTAACCACCCTCCATTGTGAAATCTCTCCTCAAAGCGAAATACAAGCGTACGTAGATAGCAGGAATCCAATATTTCTTAAGAGCTGAGGGGGTAAAGTATTGCATAGTGTCCAGGGGTTGATTCTCTCTCTCTCTCTCTCTCTCTCTCTCTCTCTCTCTCTCTCCATCATTTCTTGCTCGTCTTTGTGCTTTGTCCCGGGAACAAGGAGAGTCTGCAATTTTCCCGTTTGTGCCCGTCCTACAAACACATTTTTAGTAGAGAGAAACAGGGTCGTTCTTTGTATAGCTTTGCAGGAAGGACAAGAAACAAGGAGTATGTAGGCTTTCCATGTCTCTTCGTCTTCCTACAAAATTTAATCTTGGGTGCGACTGGGGATTGATCTTAGCATGTGAAAGAAGTGACTTATTCTTGTTATATTCAGACGATTATAGTTATAGTCAGATTGGAGAGGTTAGATATAGCCTTTATTTATCGACTGAGACATCTCTCTGGCGATAAATGGCAAGAATATAGGCAAGAATAAGTCGCCAGATGCAAGTGGTAAAGATTACGGTGGTGGTGCGAATAAAGTCTACGGTCAAAGCCACCCACATTTCATTCTCTCCCCCCCCTCTCTCACACACACACACACACACAGTCATTTCCGGGTGTTACTCTTTCATAACCCGGTCGATATCTTTCCTCCGGCACCACCACTCTTGGTTGCTGTTTGTTTGACTGCTTGTTTTTGCCTGTGTGTGTGTGTGTGTGTGTGTGTGTGTGTGTGTGTGTGTGTAATTCACCGGGTCTGTCAGGATCACTTGATGGTCGTGATCGTCAGCTTTTACCCTCCCGGAAGGGAGCTGAGAGCTCATATAGTCCGATCTAAGGGCAAGGCTGTGACCTTCACACACGCACACACCCGTCCCCTTGCTCAAGGGGACCCCCACTTCGTCAGTGAAACTTTTCGCAACCTGAGCGAGGCGCGAACTCCCGTCCACCAGTTGGCAAGCGAGAACGTTACCACTGCACCAGCGAGCGGTGTGTGTGTGTGTGTGTGTGTGTGTGTGTGTGTGTGTGTGTGTGTGTGTGTGTGTGTGCAGGCCCGTAATTGTCAACAGAATTTTGAGGGGGCTACGTCAACTGTATGTATCTCCGTACTACGAACTTAAAATTAAATCGCAACGCTTACATTTGCTGACCATCCGATATTTTTTAGTTTGATTCTGCCTGAAAGCTGATGTTTAATTTGGCATGTCGGCGTATGTTTAGTGATGGAGGTGGGTGTTTAAATAAAAGGCTGCACTTTCTGCCAGTCTGAACTTTGAACTCAAATTGTGACTTAGTTTAATAATTTGGCCATTTCGCATTTTTGTTGCACTATGTTGCACCTTTACCAAGACTGTTGTTTCACGCCTGTGGTAGGGTAGGATTCAGGTTGAAATATACCACCCTGCCTTTATTCTTTTGGATATGATAAAATAATCAATATCTGAGTACTAGTACGAGTTAGTTTTATGACGAGTTTGGATCAGATTTAGAAATATTCGATCAGACACACGTAGATTTGTTTGAATTTTCAACAAAATTACTCAGTTTTTTTTTTTCCTTTTTATTTTCAAGTTCAGCCTTATAAGCCCTCAATCTTGGTTGAAGTTTTGACATTAAAATACAGAAAATGTTGGGGGGCTATAGCCCCCCTAACCCCCCCCCCCCCCCCAGAAATTACGGCCCAGGTGTGTGTGTGTGTGTGTTCGTGTGCGCGCCGTTTCCCGGAACTGAGTTACCTTTGGAGTTACCGCAAAACTCTGTAAAGTTAATGTGCTTCTCGGAATGTGTCATTCCCCCCGTCTCTCTCTCTCTCTCTCTCTCTCTCTCTCTCTCTCTCTCTCTCTCTCTCTTTCTCTCTCTCCATTTAATTTCGTTTTTCCATCACGTCACATTCTTGAAACGCAGATGGGATGTCCAGTAGTCAATTATTTCTGTGTGAAGGAAAATGTCGCCCACCAGGTAATGAAAGAGAGAGTTACGGACCGATCATATCTTATATAATGGTTTAACTTCTTTATCACGAGTCTCTTATTTTATAATTTTATATGTTCTCATGCTATTAATCAGTCCTATTTCATTCATTTAATTAATCCATTATTAATGATTCACTCCCTTCCTTCTTCCTTCCTTCCATCCATCCATCCATCCATCCATCCATCCATCCATCCATCCTTCCTTCCTTTCTTCCTTCCTTCATCCCCCCTCGCTCTCTGCCTTCCTTTTTCATCCGCTCTCCCTCCTTGCAACCTTCCCCACCTCCCCTCCTTCCTTTATTCTTTCCCTTTGCCTTTCCTTCATTCCTTCCTTCCTTCCTTATCTTCTTCACTCCCTCCTTCCGTACATGCTTTATCATATTTTTTTTTTTATTCCCTTCCTTCCTGGCTTCCTCTGTACCAGCCTACTTCCCTAGTTTCCTTTCATCCTACTTCACTATCTTCCTACCACCCAACTTCCCTCTCCCTCCCCGCCAACCTGCTTTTCTCCCTACCTTCCTTCCTCACTACTTTCCTCCAACTTCCCTCTCCCTCCCTACCTACCTGCTGTCCCCCCTCCCTCCCTCCCTACCTACCCATTTGCTGGCCTCCCTCCCAACTTACCTGCTGTCTTCCCTCCCAACTTACCTGCTGTCTTCCCTCCCTACCTACCTGCTGTCCCCCCTCCCTCCCTCCCTACCTACCCATTTGCTGGCCTCCCTCCCAACTTACCTGCTGTCTTCCCTCCCAACTTACCTGCTGTCTTCCCTCCCTACCTACTGCTGTCCTTCCTCCCTACCTACCTGCTGTCCTCCCTCCCTACCTGCCTGCTGTCCTACCTCCCTACCTGCCTGCTGTCCTCCCTTACCGCCTCCCTCACTACTTTCCTCCCTCCCTCATTCAGTTTCCACAACTTCGCCTTTATGTTTCTCTCCCCTGCCTGCAGCTCGCCATCATTCTCAATTTTTCCACTCAAAGTTCCGCTTACTTCTCCCCCTCGCCTCTCGTTCTCTATCTCGTTCCTTTCCTTCCCATTTAGTCCCCTGCCTTCATACTTTCTCAAACTTTCATAATTATTTCTCTCCTCTCCTCTCTTATCCTCTCGTCTCTTTTTCTGTTCCGTTCTCTTTCCTCTTCTTTTCTCCTTTCCACTTCTGTCTTCTCTTCCCTTTTTTTTTTTTCTCATTCTTCTTTTTTCTGTCACATGACTTCTTTTCTCTTCCCATCTTGCCTTCTCCACATCTTTTCCTGTCTTTTTCCACTTCTATTCCTTTCTCTTCTGTTTTCTCATCTCTCTTCTCTTCTCCTCCTCTCTTTCCTTTTCTCAGCACTTCGCTTCTCTTTTCTCCTCTCTCGGCTTCTCGTGTCTTCTCCTGTCCTCTTCTCTTCGTTTCTCTCTCTCTCTCTCTCTCTCTCTCTCTCTCTCTCTCTCTCCCTCTTTATATTCGCGTCTGTGGTTTATAAATCCCTTATTTCCATACTTTTCCAGCATTTTCATTCTTATCTTTCTCCTTTACTTCTCTCCGTATTTCTCTTCGTTTATACCTCTGTCGTCTTCACATCATATTATTCCCTGTTATTGGCATTTTCCCTCTTCCCCTTTCCCCATTTTCCTTGTTGCATTTCCTCTTCCCTCCCTCTCCTCTTCCTCCCCTTCTCGTTGGCGTTTCCTTTGTGTTTTCCTTTATTTTCCTCATAATTTTCCTGTTATAGTCTTCTTCATGTCGCACTTTCACCAGTTTTCATCTTGTCTCTCCCTCCTGTTTTCCTCTTCTTTTCTCCTCTTTTTCTTTGTCAAACTTTATATTATTCTTTATTTTCCCGTATCTTTCATCATTTTCCTCATTTTTCCTTTTTTTGTCCTGATATTGCCCCATTGCCTCGGTTTTATCCCTGTCGCTATTTTTCCTCTTTCTCTGTCCTCTATTTCTGCCTTATTGTCCTCCCACCCATCTGTCTCTCTTCCTTCCATTGTTTCCCCTGACGTCAGGCACAGAGGATATGAGAGAGAGAGAGAGAGAGAGCGCCTCGTCAAAAGCTTTCTCTCCTCGGACCCAAATCTCTTATTCCATCAGGTCCCGGAAGTCTCGCATGAGAGAGAGAGAGAGAGAGAGAGAGAGAGAGAGAGAGAGAGAGAGAGAGAGAGAGAGAGTCCACTAAGGAATTGATTGAAAGAAAGACAAAGATAGAAGAGGAATAGAGGTGGAAGAAAATAATTACTCTCTCCCCTTTTTGTTAATCCAACAATTTTTGTTTCTTCACCTTCCATATTTCTCTCTCTCTCTCTCTCTCTCTCTCTCTCTCTCTCTCTCTCTCTCTCTCTCTCTCTCTCTCTCTCTCTCTCTCTCTCATTCGCAGCTATTTCGTTGGTTTGTTGTTCTTTGTTGTTTCCTTGTAGCCTAATGGATTTTCGGGTCTGCATATTTCATCGGTGGTGTTTGCTTCCTTCGTGTGTTAGTTGGTGGAGCTTCTGTGGTTTTTATTTAATCTTGGATATGAGTGTTATTCGTTTTTATATTTAACATTAATATCGTCAGTTATGTACTCTTTTTAGAAATTGTGTGTGTGTGTATGTGTGTGTGTGTGTGTGTGTGTGTGTGTGTGTGTGTGTGTGTGTGTGTGTGTGTGTGTTGTATAGTGTCCTATCTTCTCATTTCCTTTTCTTACCCACCTCGTCTCTCCGATGTTTCTATTACTCCCTCTTCCCGCCTCGTCCTCCGTTGCAGTGTGTGAGTGGCATGTGTGGTGCAGTGCAGAGCCTTACTGCCCCACCACACACCACCACACCACGTTACGCCTCACTGCAACACACCAACATACAGTAGTACTCCATATTGTACACTACTGTCCTATGCTACACACCACCAGCTTATACCACACACCAGCGGCCTGCTCGTATGCCACACACCACCACCTAAACCACACACCACTACACACCACCACACTGCACCACACACCACCACATTAACCCACACACCACCGCACTACGCCACACACCTCTGCACTACACTACACACCACCGCACTACGCCACACACCACCGCACTACGCCACACACACCACACTACGCCACACACACCACACTACACTACATACCACCACACTAAGCCACACACCATCACACTGCGCCACACACATCACCACATTGCGCCACACACACCCGCACTACGCCACACACACCACACAGCACTACACTACATACCACTACACTAAGCCACACACCATCACACTATCCCACACACCACCTTACTGCGCCACACACACCACCACACTAAGCCACACACACCACCACACTGCCACACACACCCACACCCACACTGCGCCACACACCAACACACCACACCACACTACGCCACAGATCAACACACTATTTCATTCTGCACCCCACACAGCCTCGGTAGATCATGCCACACTACCAGATACCCCCACACCCACTCTACACCCAGTCCCACACCACCATACCCACACACACACCACCATACCTACACGCACACCACCACCACCACCTCACGAAATTAATAGTTTCCATCATCAACACCCACACTCATACCCACACCCATACTTCACACCCACACCCATACTTCACACCCACAGCCACACTCCACACCTACACGTACACTCCAAACCCCCACCCAAACTCCACACTCACACGCTTACCCGACACCCACACCTCGGACCCACATCTCATCCCCTACACCCACATCCCACAACCCTCCCCCACGCCCACGCTCAGCACGCCCTTTGTTCAATATATCATCCGGCTACGAGTTACTGGTCATAACAAGCGACTAAACGAGCGTAACTTCCCTTAGAGAGAGAGAGAGAGAGAGAGAAAGTACGTAGACAGAATACAGAAAGTGATACGAGAATAATGCGGGAGAAATGTGGCGGAAGGAAATTGCAGGAGGAGAGGAGGCCGAGGCAAATTAGATATGAGAGAAAAATGTGGGGACGTAGATGGAGGTGGGGGAAGATGAGGGTGGGTGGGTGGGGAGAGGGGTGGGGGTTCCAGGTTAAAGGTGTAGGTATGGAAGACAGTAGTGGAGGTGAGGAGTAGCAGTGGTAATAGAAATGAAGGGACTGTGTTGTTAGAAATATGTTCGCGAAGGTGTTAACAAGCATCTAATAATGACGGTCATTATGGACTGTCTGTAATTGTTGGGTGGGATCAGCCTGCATCCCACATTACATTCTAGCCAGCAGTGATACAGAAAGGTTAGACATCTTGGATCATCATCAAATGCTTGAAAAACTTTGCTAAAATTTTGGCAGTGGAGCGAGTGCATGGTGGGGACGAGATGGAACTGGGGAAGAATTTTGCTAGGGTGACGTGGAAAATTTTGAATAAGTTTTTGGTGTTAGGATGGAGTTATGAAAGTAAAGAAAAAGAGAAAAGAACAGTTGTATTGCTGAAATTGAGAGTTGGAAGGAGCTGGAAAGTCCCCATTCCCTCACTCCTATAGTGCTGTCCTAAGCTGAATAAAATCGTCTGGCGGCAGGAAAAATAAATTGACATTCTCTGACTGAAGGGGTTAGGCTGAGGAAAAGAAAGAGGGAGTGGTTGGGGTGAACACTGAAGGGAAAGAAAATACCGGTATAGCATTGGAGAGTGTGTGATAGGTAATAATCAGGGAAACGGGAAGGAGATATAATTATGATGATGATGATGGTGATGATGGAGGAAGAGAAATAGAGGATGAGGCAAATAAAGAAGCAGATGATGATGATGATGATGATAATGAACGTGGAGGAATAGAAATAGAGGATGTGGCAAATACAGATACAGATAATGGAGCAGAGAATATGGATGTTATAGTGAGAGAAAAAGTGGCTGATGATGGACGAAGAGAGAGAGAGAGAGAGAGAGAGGTGACTGAGGAGGAGGTTATGTTGAGGTGTGTGGCGCTTGGCTTGTTCCCTAGACTTTATTGTCACTGATATTAAGGTTGTAAACATTGGGGCACGGAGAGAGAGAGAGAGAGAGAGAGAGAGAGAGAGAGATGGTGAAGGGCAAAGAAAAATTGAAAAATTGGATTGGAGTGATTTTGTACCCCCCGGTACTATACTGTTTGTATTTATCTTTATTTATTTATTGCTGTTGTCAGAGGATTACATTACTCTTAGAGAAACTCCTTTCTCGTAGTGAAAGGGTTACATGCTGTGTCCATTAGCCTCTTCCTTCCGTTGACGTATTTTATTGTAGCTAACTCCAGACGATTTGAATTCATCTTAAGACTTTTAAAACTGGAGGAGTGAGGTGCCGCCGTCATTAAGCCCGTCAGTAAAAAAGCTCGTTCCTAAAAATCCATCCAAAGGTCGATTAATATCGTCAGTAGGGAGCAAGAACAACATTTTAAAATCCGTCACCGGTTTGAAGTGTGTGTGTGTGTGTGTGTGTGTGTGTGTGTGTGTGTGTGTGTGTGTGTGTGTGTGTGTGTGTTGTACTCTGTAGATGTAACAATGTGTATCATTTCACTACAGGAGGTGCCCTCTAAGCTGAATATAATCGTCAGATGATAATAATAATAATAATAATTGTTTTTTTGTGTCCGACTCAGGGCATAGGCTTCACAGCCTGCTCCCAAGGCCCAGTAGTGCTCCTACATTCCATACACCTCTACATGTCACCATGTTGACATTCGCTTTATTTGGGGCAGTAGAAGCACCTTACCAGATCAGTTCTTATTCCTGATAGTCTGTTATATTTTTTTTTATTATTTCTGAGGTGGTAAATAAACGTTTTATGAGAAATTTGTTTACCCCATTGTTTTTAGCTATGTTCCGCTGTCTCAACTCGTTTGATTTATCCAGTGGAAGGGGCGGAAGGAACTGTCCTAACCTAAGTGTTTAACCAAACCTAACCTAATCTAGCTTAACTGTACTTAATAATTTAATCTAATCTAACCTAACCCAACCCAACCTAGCATCCAGCTGGGAAGTTGGGAAACGAAATCCACTTTTCAGTATTTTGAGTAAGAGTTTTCTACTACGCTGTAAACAAACAGCGGTACGGCATAAGGAAGGGGATGATAAAAGCAATGGAAGATCTTTTTGCAGGAGAAGTTAATTTAGCCATCCTGAAAATAGTCAGAAATATACAGAAAACAAACTTGAGGAATATGAATTGAATTGTTAAGGTCCTTCTACAGCTTCAAGTAAAGCGTACCTTTACCCTCAGAAAAATACAGAAAACAAACTGGAGGACTATGAATTGAATTGGTAGGGTCTTTCTACTGCCTCAGACAAAGCGTATGTTTACCAATGAAAATAGTAAAAATGATGATGATGATAATAATAATAATAATAATAATAATAATAATAATAAAAACAATACAACAGTGAAAAGACGTCTCTGTGTCAAAGTCGTTAAGGGGGGAAAAATGATTCGGGATGTTGCTGCTGCTGACGTTTTTATACTAACGACGGCTTTCCCCATGCTGCTGTGCTTGTGTTACTGACCCGTATTGTAAAGTGGCATTGTAGATTTCTTAGCACATCGTCCTCAGTGAATTGTTCTATACCTTACACCCAACGTCCTGTTTATGTCAGTTATATAAACTGTGGTACGAACACGGTATAAATTTGCATAAAAAGAACGTTAAGATGTAAACAGTGTGATAAATCGCCAAGAGAATCGTGGAACGAAGTCTCCTAGTCCATCCAGATTACAGCTTATTTGCAGTATAGCATTCCATGTGACCATCTCCTCCAAGCCAATTTTTTTTTTTTTTTTAATAATCAGTATATGTGACGATTTCCAGGTATTACTTTTTCAGATAAGCAGTACACTTAACTTTATCTCCTCCAAGCCTAGGTTTTACCCATGTAATAAGTACATGTTCTCCAAGACAACATTTTTTCTAGGTAATTAGTATTTGTGACTATCTCCCCTAGGCCATGTTATTTTTCTAGTAAATCAGTATGTGTGACTTTATCTACTCCAAGCCAGTTTTTTTTAATCACTCTATATAACAGTATAGCCTGTTATTTTTTTTTTTTTTAATTCAGTAGTCCTACGTGTGACTTTACCTACAATTTGTTTTCCAGTTGTGACTAATCCAAGCCAGATTTTCCTTAACTGTCGTCCACACTCCTTTCGAATATGCTGTGCTTCTCACCATCATCGCCAACTGCATCGTGTTGGCGCTGGAGGAGCACTTGCCGGAAGAGGACAAGACACCACTGGCGCAGGACTTGGTAAGGCATCGCTTCGCCCTGCCCTGTACCCTTACCCTTACCTTGCCCCACCCTCTTACCGTTCTCCTGCCCCTGTCCCTTCCCATTCCCCCTCTCAGATGTTATTCCCATCGCTTGTCCTCCATTAGTTTGCCCTGGGATCGTATTCACTGTGATGTAGGAGGCTTTCTAGCACCTCTTCCTTAGCAGTTTATTCAGCATACTTTTAACGTGCTATTCTCTTTATGCTGTGCATTCATAAATGACATACAAGAAAATTATAACAGAAGAAAATTATAACGTACTGTTCTTTAGTTTGGTTTTTATTCATATTGTGTATGGATGTTGACTGCATAAATAACACAAGAAAATGGTAACTTGCTAGACTCTTGTGTTATATATGTCCATCATAGATATCGATAAGCATTGCATAAATATACAATGGAATGATACCATACTAATCTCTTATTTTCTGCACATTTTAGTTGTCGGCAAGGCTTGTATGCATTACATGCTACAGTGATATCAAGCTTTTCGCATGTGTGTGATTTATTCGTTAGATATCGCTAAGGCTTGTATAAATAACATACAACAGAATGAGAGCATATCATATCAATAAGTGAACTGTTATTGAAGAGATGTAAGAAAGCCTACGGTACTAAGGTAATGAGAATACGTATCCCGGGGTTACCTTAATCTGACCTGGTCTTGCCTGTGTCTCCGTACTGACCCATTGGAGTCTGTTGTGCCCTGAGTTTGAGATGATATCTATTAATTTTTTGTCTCCAGTTATAAGGATTTGCGTATTATTTTTTCCCCTTGTTATTCACACTTCTATTCGGCTTTGAAGTGTTTTTCCCCTAGATTGTATCCATTTTATATCAGCATAATCTGAGCTACATTTTTGTGTTCTGTTCTCTCTCCGTGACTTGCCTTTTCATTGTTAACATTTTAGCAGATCATATAGACTAAATGGGGCGGTCTGACATGAATTGTTAATGGTTAGAATGTACATATCAACTATGAAAACAAGTAAGAAAGAGAGAAGAGAGCAGATAAATGGCAGACATAGATGTTTTTCGATTTGGAGGGAAGGCTTGACTGGGCAGACGGAAGCTTGACCAGGCAGATTAAAGTTTGCTTAGGCTAAAGATGGGCTGATTATATACAGGGTGGTCGTAAATAGCACTCCACTAGAACCTTGCATGACAGTGTCATGCGTTGAGGGGACTGCTCAGTCTGGTGTTGGAGTGAATAGAGTGCAAAAGGGGTGTTATATACGAACTACCCGGTATTAACGTATCCAAGAAGGCATGGGACTGAGACGTGGTGAACAGATTTTGATGAGCAGATGTGTTTTAAACAGTTTTTCTTTTAAATTCACCTTCCGTTATTATCGTTTTCTCACTCTCTTGTTACTCTTCTCATTGTTGTCATGCCTGGTGCTTGCGTGCATTCTGCTTCTCAAACGGTCTTCCGTTACTCTCCATTAACGTTTTGCATAATTTCGTTGCCTTGAGGGTGTGTGATTTTTATTTTCTGTTTTCACGGATGTAGCTGCACGTGTTTTTCTAATTATATAGATGGATATCTTTGAGTTACATGTTAACCCGACCTTTTGTTTCAGATCATTCATTTACCACCTCAGTTGTTATATATATATATATATATATATATATATATATATATATATATATATATGTAGGCCTTTGCTTTCTCCAGACGGTTTTATTTAGCTTGAGAGATTTTTATAATGAAAAAGTTGCAAGTTGAATAAAACCATCTGAAGGTAAAAAGAGTTTGGAAGAAAAAGAAGAAAAAATACATGACTGGATGTTACCATTTTGAGTTGCTTCACATGCACTGTAAAAAAATCATTACAATTGCGCAATTCTGTTGTTGTTATTATTATTATTATTATTATTATTTTTAATTTGTGTGTTTGTGTCTGTGCGCGCATACACTTTGTTGCACCGAGCCTCTAGTTTTCCACACCCTAAGGAGTTTACACCGAGATCGGAATCGGACATACAGGATTGCATTCTATAAGTGACTCTGGAGACGTAACACATTTTCTTCAGCAATTTATTCTGCACATTGCACATTTTTATCCTCTTGAATATTCCTGCTGCAAGCTGTGCCTATATGAAAACGGTTTAAAGAACATAAAAGAGAATGTTGAGGTGCAGTGTGCAAAGTAAATTGCCGAGGACATACAAAAGTGTTTAGGTGCAGTATGCAGAATAAGGAGTAAGGAAGATGTGTTGCGTAGCCCACAGTGCCACCTAGAATAAGTCCC
Organism: Coenobita brevimanus; assembly: GCF_032717465.1. Classification (NCBI taxonomy): domain Eukaryota; kingdom Metazoa; phylum Arthropoda; class Malacostraca; order Decapoda; family Coenobitidae; genus Coenobita; species Coenobita brevimanus. The sequence goes on from NC_136982.1 coordinate 35,644,646, forward strand.
TATGCCCTATCCCAGCCTGAATGTGCCAAGTCCCTCACACTTTCCACCATTAGTGCGTCTGTCGTCACTGGCAATTGCATGCATCGACACCGCAGAGTCTCACCTCACAGCCCTGCACAGCGAACCACTATGTGCGTGCTCGTCTTGGTATGACTTTGTATTATATGTTTTAGTCGCATTTCACCAGTGTCCTTTATTGCACCGTAGGAGTTTAGTTACACGGATAAAAAGAATAAGATTCCAAAGAACACAGGAAAGGATAACACGCGAAAACCCACTAGACGTACGGACGATTACTTCTATAAAGAAGTTTGCCGCGGTACACTTTGAACTGTGCCTTGTTCCTTGAGCTTAAGTTGAACGAGTTCTTTTGCTTTTCCGCATAAGGAAAAAGTGTGCAGTCCATTGCTAATGAAACCCTTACATCGAAGTTAACTTTTCTTTTGGAAACATTAAGGATAATAAGTTTGTTGTTCATCATAGCCCATAGCTTCCCCATTTTTTACTTTAAATGGAACTCAATAAGAGATGAACCAAAGACGTTGTAAACGGTATTCAGAGTATTTCTCCTAAATCTCTCTCTTGTCTTTTCTTCTTATGATTTAATTCTTTTACTTTGCCGCTTTACCCCACTCGATTGATCCACTCGCCCTTGTTGTGTCACAGCTTGATCTCATTAGCCACTCTTGTATCATCTTATTTTTGCATTCATCATTACAGTCGTATACAGCCATCATCAATGTCATGCAGTAGAATATGTCCAGGTTCTGTTGTCACCAGTTTCATCCCATCCTACTCCATCTGGCTTTCACAGAAAAATGATCATAAATTATACTCAGTTTTTTTTTTTATCGAGGCGAAGATGCACTTGACAGATTGGTGATGACTGGCTGAATGCAACGTTACTTTATTATCTCTTCATTATTAATTGACAACATATATCTGGTGGGGAAATTTGGGTTAGTAAATGTTATTCAGACATGTTGCATTTAGTCAATCGTCACCAACCTATCCAGTGCATCTTCGCCTTAATAATAATAAAAAAAAAAAAAACTGGGTATAGTACATGGTGGCCTCCTCCTCATTTTACCTTATTTTTTCTTCGCCTTTTTTCTGACGTTTGTACCTCTCTTTCTCCTCGAACAATCTGTAGTTAGCTACTGGCAATGAAGAATAGAAAGAAGAGGAGGAATATTGTCAGCAAATGTGGATGTAAAAAAAAGAATCTTCCTGTAACCGTAGCAATTTTCTGTACCATCCAGATGAATCCCAGGTACAGTAATTCTGTATATTAATGTTACTGAAGTTCTGGAACTGAACCAACTTTTTGTCTGCTCTTCACAGAAAATGTTGTTTGCGTTTATTGCCAGTACAGTAGACGATTGGGACGTACACAGTCCTTATGTGAAATCCCCGTCCAGAGAAAGTGCCAACCTTGAAGTGTGATTACAATGGAAATCTTCACTTATCTATCCCACCGTTTTCATCACTAACGGCCTTTGAATATTACAGCTACGTATTGTCCGGTCGTACCTAATGGTCAGATTATTGGAAAAAATGGGAAGTAGCTGAGGAAAATACGTGGCCAGAAACGTTTGGCATTGTCAGCCTTTGTTGGCAGAACTTGTCAGAAGGTTTAAGTCAAGGAATCTGCAGAACTTTGGCCACTTTCGGTGTTGCCTTTTCAGGGTTCCGTCCCAGGGTTTATTCTTATTTAGAATCGTTACGCTACGCCGTGGCCTTTTGAAGGCCTGCCAGCAGTGTTAAAAAGTAAAATAATATGGATAAGATATACACGAAATGGAATTGTTTGTCAATACTGTTTTACAGAAAGTTGCAGAAATGTTGTAACGGTGATCAGTAAATATTGGAAATGTAATCAAACCTGAAACCTATCACGAACGGTAGTACAGAAATCGGCCCCTGTTTAAAGGTAAATATATTTATCCTATTAACTAAAAAAAATAAAAATGAATCTTTTTGCTTTCATTAGTCAACTGCTGTAACAGGCACATACCTTGTAGTAATATAGCCACTGGCTGAGCTGCATTATGAAGTAAAATAACCATTAGTCTATACAGAGCATGACTGATATGGAGTTATTTGCATGGGAAGTTAGGGACAATATCCCCTTCAGTCCGGTGTCATTGATAGTTTATTCTTGCAGCTACCAGATTATTTTTCTTAGCTTAGAAGCGCCTCGTACATGAAGCTATTAATGAAGTCAATATTTAACCCTTCCAGTTTTGCTGCCAAGTTGAGTAAAAGCCTCAGTTGAACAAAAAAAAATAAAGGGGAACCACATCATTGGATTGAAGGGGAATTTTTGATTATACTAGGTCAGCTCTGCTTGGCTGTATACTGATGCAGTCAGCACAGGCTAGATATGAAGATCGTAGATTTTATACTCCACCCAAGTTAGTTGAAGAAAATTACTAACCTTTTCAGCACGAGGGCGTCATTTTTTTTTTTTTTTTAGGGGGAGGGGGGATTTCCAGACGATCTTATCCTGGAGGGATTTTGTGAACTGGAGGGGTTAGATAGAGCATTCATGAATCCCTTCATTACAAGAGGTCTCCCCTAAACTGCATCAAATAGTCTATTCGAAAGTCAGAATAGGATAAAAAAAAAATAGACGTCCTGGGGTTGAAGGGGTTTAAGCACACATAGACTACAAGGACAGTACTGATTTGGGCTCCCTTGCGTCGGTAACAAGTTTGAAACATCAGTTACAAGAGAAAAATATATTAGAGAAATCAGTCATCTGCAGAGAGTGGCGCTCGAGTATAGCCAAACAGTGTATCCTTGTGGTCAAGTGAAATGTTTGAGTCTCGTCTTGCCCAGAGAGGAACGATTGGGCCTGTTTGCTTGTGTTATTTTTCCTGTACCGTGTCTGTTAGTGGCATTCCTAATGCGTAGCTAGTTCCTGGTGCTATATTGGTCTGGCTGCTTCTTAGTTATGTGACAGTATAGCTAACTGAGTGTAGGAATGGCTGGTTGTACTTATCCGGTTAACTGGTAACTAAAGTATGATTGGGTAGTCACCAACACTGACCTGAACACTGTCATTTCCCGTGGTAAATTGTCGTAGTCGTTTCTGGGCTTCCATGCATACTCCTCTTCCCATCATAGTTTCTTTGCTCATTACTTCCTTCCATCTCCATACTCCACTCCATTACATTTGCATCTTCTCCAACGGGCTCTCCCCATCACACAACTCCCCACCACACCTCCACGTCATACCACACCTCCACGTCATACCACACCTCCACGTCATACCACACCTCCACGTCATACCACACCTCCACGTCATACCACACTACCACACCACTCCCCTTCACACCGCAATTCCCACTAAACTGTCTTTCTGTCCACACAACAATTTACCACACTACTCCCTACCACGAGCCCACTCACCACCATACCACTCCTCCCCACCACCCAGATCAAGAGCACACCTATCTCGCCACACACCACACGCGCTTCACTCCCCCGATTTACCACATGACACACACACACACACACACACACACACACACACACACACACACACACACACACACACACACACACACACACACACACACACACACACACACACACACACACACACACACACACACACACACACACACACACACACACACACACACACACACACACACACACACACACACACACACACACACACACACACACACACACACACACACACACACACACACACACACACACACACACACACACACACACACACACACACACACACACACACACACACACACACACACACACACACACACACACACACACACACACACACACACACACACACACACACACACACACACACACACACACACACACACACACACACACACCAGTATGTATACATCTGTGTGTGTCAGTATCTGCATGTACGTATACATTATGGATGCCTAAATGTTGTATTCGTGTCTCGGTGTATTTTACCTCCCAAGACATTCCTTTTTTATTTATTCATATAAGTAGTCATATATTATTAGATCTACCCCAGGGAAGTAGCCTAAAGATCCTTTAGTAAAAAAAATTGGTGAAGCTAAAATAGAATAGTTCTCATCATTGCATTTTCTTATAGTAGTGATTGTGTGGGCAGCCCAGGGTGTTCACGCAGAAGTGTGGCATAAAATTATTTGCAAATAAACCATTGACTATCTAATCCATATATATATATATATATATATATATATATATATATATATATATATTATACCGGTATGGTTTTATATATGTATATTTATGTTAAATTTGTTATTATTGTTATATATGTAATTGTATATGTATTTGATGTTCTAGGAGTTAGTATTTTATATATATATGTATATATATATATATATATATATATATATATATATATATATATATATATATATATATATATATATATATATATATATATATATATAAATATATATAAATAATATATTGTGTGTGTGTGTGTGTGTGTCACCTCTGGTCTCAGTGTTATAAGCTATGGTATTCATGTTTTATTGGCAGTGATTAAGACCGTAAGCCTAAAACAATGTCAGAAGTTACTGTACCATAATATTGCTATGTTGTTAAGCCTTGACATAGTGTGCCGTCCCAACCTAACACTGTTTAGCACTGATGTGGCGTCTTCAGCACAAACCGGCAGAGTACACAACATAGTTACTAGAGGCTTCGTAGCACCTCTTCCTTTGCAATTTATTTGCATATTACACTTAACATTCTCTTTTATGTTGTGTCGTGTTAATATCGACGGACTTTACGTCAGTAGCATACAAGAGAATATTGAAATGTAATGCGTATAATAACTCGTCAAGGAAGAGGTGTTCGAAATCTCCAAATCCACATTTAGAATACGACCCACTGGACTACGTATCGGTCCTGCCTAACTGTCTTGCCTCATTCACCTTCAGTGTATTGGTCGTACACTGTACCTTCCCTCTGACCACTGCAATTGAGGAAAATGAACCATAACAATGACCACAACACAATCAGCACCAACACTATGACGAGATTGGATTAAGACTAAACTCCTTCAATTCTGTAATGTATTTTTCTTATTCTTGCTACCAAGGAGACGATTTGATACCGCTTCGTGGGAGGCCTCTAGTAGTGAAGGGGTTAATGGAGGCCATACCTGACCACAGAAGTTCGAAAAGTCTATCCAAAGCTTAATGAGATAGTCATGAGTTAGCAAGAATGGAATATAAAATCGTTACCTGATTGAGGGACAATTAGAAACCCACAGATACACCTTCAGATGGACACCTGAGTTTTCATTCGCACGCATAATAAAGAGTAGTTCTTAGGTAGTGTTACTAATACCAGAACAATCTTATTCAGAATACCAACACGTTGAGTCACCAATACATTATTTCACTGCCAACAATAGCTCACACAAACTTTAATTTCTCCCGAACTATGGCTTCCCCTTTTATATCAGCTTGGAACGGTCAGGACATACATAGTTGAGGCGCATCTGTGGCCTTGTTGAGATATGCGGGACTCTAGCTTTTGGTAGGAGCTCCGCACATATTCAGTCAGGATATATGGCCCGTCCAAGCTGTGGATCTCTTTGACCCCTTAACTATGTCAAGTACGTTTTATTACGGGACGCTGTAATCACACCCAAAGAAAGAAATATGAATCAATACACTGTCGAGAATGAAGGGACACTAATAAAACAAAAAATTGGAAGACTCGGCCCTCACTTTGACTGACTCTCTTTTGTGTCCCTTCACCCCACGTCCTTTTTTTTTTCTGTGTCCATCACTGGTTGGGACCGGACCTGTGGGCGGTGCTGCAGCTGGTAAGCCTAGCTCTTTATACAAGTCTTGCGAATTGCGAGACTGATGGTCGCGTGGAAGCTTTCCTGGGGTCCGTCACCCTTACCCACTAAATTCCTCCCCTTTCTTGCCAGAACAAATTCTGGTCAGCTTTTCTTGATATTTTTTATTGAATTTTAACGTTTTTCTATTTATCAATTCCATTTTATATTTATTTTCAACCCTTCTTGGTATACTCTTGGAACCCCACATACCTAGACTCCCTCATCGTGACTGCGCTGAAGTCAAGACATCCCCCTCGCAGTTTCATGGTGGTGCTCTCCACAGTAACAAATTTTATTTTTGCTTGTGAGGAGCAACACTCTCCATGCATGAAATATTTTTTGTAAATTTAATGTTATTTCATCATATTTTGATAAAAGACCACCATTATCCATTGAGACAAGGATTTGACTTCATGATACTGTTGAGATGAATGAATTGCAAAATGATTCGGTGTTTAGCCCCCGGCGGCATGCTCCTCTCCTCCCCACTGATATTTGAACCCGCCGGAAAACTTCCATTCAAGACTACCCTAGTTAGTTAGAGTACTAGCGGTACACTAGAGTCTTTAGTTCCTGTCCAGTACTGTCATGTCAGGCCACACCTTGGTTCATTCTTAATGTCTATTTTTAAACTGCAGTGACCCCGCCTGACCTCACTTTTGCTCCTTCCCTCACCACAACACAAGAGTGGAGGAGTACACCGTGTAGGCTGTGTTGGGTCACCGCACTGCACACCCTCACCCTCACCCGCATCTCAGCTCACTTTCACTAAACCACAGTCGTATAAACTTTTTTTTTTTCATTTGCTTCTCGTTTAATGTTGTGTATATTCAGCTTTAACTTTCTTTGCTGTCTTGACTATATATTTTTCATGTTTGTAAATAGTTCGAATATTAATGATTGTTTGTGTATCATTCGTTTCTCACACTGGAGAGGCCCGTACCTCGACTGTGAATTCCACAGACGCTTGAGAGCCATACAGAAAAGCTGGATTTGATGTTCCGTAACGCCTCGAGTTTGTCGGGTAGTTGACTTTGTGGTTCTCTGTAGTCGATAAAAATTATCGTGACAATATATATATATATATATATATATATATATATATATATATATATATATATATATATATATATATAAATATATATATATATATATATATATATATATATATATATATATATATATATATATATATATATATATATATATATATATATACACACACACACACACACACACACACACACACACACACACACTTGTGTATTAACCTGAAAATACTTAAAGTGTTTTGGGTTCTTCATCGACCCCGCAGCCCCTCAGCTGATACTCTAACTTCATGATTTGCCAAGCATCAACCAGCGATTTTGTCATACCGCTCTTCAGTAAGAAAAATATCTTAGATTATTTCGATTATTTAGATGATTCCCTTGATGTACCTTTGACCTACAACAGTATTTTTGTATTACAGTTAACAGTTACCATGGATAAGTACCGGTAATATCATAGTTGGATTTAATGGTGCGCTGGTACTGAGTCGGATTTATAACTATTCTAAGCATTTTAACGATAAACAAGCCTATATAAGTTATAACAGATCGTTCTATTTTTCGTATTTTGTTACAATGATATTAATTTATATTTATGAAGTGTTTGGTGTTTTTTTTGTTGCTGCAGTCTTGAATACAACTTTAGGGTGGCAGGGCTGATAGATATGGCGTATTGAAACTGCTCAGTCTTTGCCCGAACTGAGAATAAGATTCATGTTGAGTTCATTGTTTCACCAGTTTTCCTTAATACTGAAAACTCTCAGAGTACAAGACGTGCATTTGCCGTACTTATTTCCTGCATTATTCGATCATGTTTATCATAGGCAGCCTGGTAATCAGTTATTTTAATTTTTTCACCATTTATGACTAAAAACAAGCGCCGATATAATGAAGACGATATACATTATTATTACATTTCACATTTCACATATTAATCAACTGCATTTTGTACATACAAGCTCCATTCTATGTAATAATGCTCTTAATATGCATGGATGATCTAGTAATAATAGTTTTGGTGATAATCAATAGGAGATAGAGGCAGTATGGGCTTATTTAGAATACATTTAGGCTAAGCATAAAATCTTTAGAAAGTAAAGTTTGCGCAGGTAGGTCGAGGCAGTGTTTACTTAAGGGCTTATCTTTGAGAGCGTTTTTTTTTTTTTCCTTACTCCATTTTTGAGCTGTACTTTAAAAACCATTGTTATCCCATGTGGGTTGGTGTGATGATGATGATGATTGTTCTTTTTTATATTATTAAACAAACCTCATCTAACTAAACCAACATACTATAATGTGTTGTATACATATCGTATTGTATCGTCATGGGCAACAACAAATGGCGGTCATCCCTCACCAGAACACCTTGTCCTCTCCATATTATATTATGTGATAGGTGAGGTTAGTATAATTTCTAAAGACACTTTTCCATCCACCAGCACCATTAGATCAACCCACATTGGAAATAAATTTTAAAAAAAAAAAAAAAAAAAAATGAAATAGAGGAGCCCGCAAGGTAAATATAGTCCGTAGATATAAAGTGCTTTTTAGGCAGTTGTGAGAATTTTCAATCCCCTTAATCCCTTTATATATATATATATATATATATATATATATATATATATATATATATATATATATAGAGTGTTGGTGTAGCCAGGCAGGATATTTTCTTGGAGGCATACGAGGTTGAAAGCTACGGTACATTCTCCTTTATTGATTTTCTAATGTACGGTTACTATTTGCCCTACAATTTTTCGGTGATTTTCTTGGAGTTCCTTCAGGAGTTCCCCAAAGGGCACCGACGTTTTGGAACACTTTTGTTACATCTTCAGGCTGGATCTGATGGTTCTGTCAAGGGTGGCTGCTTATATACGAGCCAGGTGGATCAGGGGAAGACGAGTGTGCGGAGCTGATCAGCTAATCTGATCATTCATTGGCTACTTCATTGGCTAAGCCTATGTGGCGTTTTGATGACGGAAAGATTTGGAAATCTTCGACTTGTGTGTTTATTGTAGGTTCTTTTGTGATATGTAGATTGCCTCTAGAAACAAGAGACGGCGAGGGTCTTGTTCTCTGTCGATGATTTTGGTGTTCTCATCCAGGTCTCATCGCGTCAGGTGGGAGTTGTGGTGGTTGGCGTATTGGTTCTTGATTATTCCACTCTACAGTAGGTGACAGGTGAGGCTCCTCGATAGTCCCGTCCGTGTCATTCCAGTGTATGAGTGAGGTCCACACTCACTGTTGCAGTTATTCTGGTAAATGACATGGTCCTTCAGAAGGGGTGTCTTGGTCACGGCGGTCGGTTACGAAGCAGAAGGTGGGCTGTTTTCCTTGTTTTATAGTAGATGTTGAGAGAAATTTGTGTTCCGGGTCTGTAGGGCATACATTTCTGTATACAATGTCTTTAATGATCTCATCCGTCTTGTAGTCTTTAGACATGTTTCTGTATATATATCTTGATGTGTTCAACAGTTGTGGGTGTAGTGGTGTCTTGGTGAGTATACCATTTGTCCATGTCTCTCAATTACGTCGAATAAGTTGGTGTAAATGTCTCCACCTGACTCGTATATAAACAACCACCCATGACAGAGTCATCAGATCCAGCCTGAAGATGGAACAGGATAGTTTCGAAACGTTGCTGCCCTTTGGGGAACTCATGAAGAAACTCCAAGATCATCGAAAAATTGTACAGCAAATAGAAACCGTACATAAGAAAATCAATAAAGGAGAATGCGTTATTGCTAGTTCAACCTCCTATGTCTCCAAGGATATATATATATATATATATATATATATATATATAATATGTATAGTATATAGTATATATACAGTATATAATATATATAGATGTATAATATATATATATATATAATATATATATATATATATATATATATATATATATTTATATATATATATTTTAACTTATTACATCCAGACGTATATATATATATATATATATATATATATATATATATATATATATATATATATATATATATATATATATATATATATATATTTTAACTTATTACATCCAGACGTATATATATATATATATATATATATATATATATATTTAATATGTATAGTATATAGTATATATACAGTATATAATATATATATGTATAATATATATATATATATATATATATATATATATATATATATATATATATATATATATATATATATATATATATATATATTTTAACTTATTACATCCAGACGTTTCTAGCCAATACAGAAGAGCGGCACAGTACTGAAGGAGTAAATGAAGGCTGTATCAAATCCCTCAAACCTGAATAGCTGAATAACCTCTACGGTGGTAAATGAAATCGCCATGGTGCATCAAGAATGCTATGGAAAAGACTTTTTCATTGTGTGTGTGTGTATATATATATATATATATATATATATATATATATATATATATATATATATAATTACATAGATCCTTTAGGCCTCTTAAATGACGGAGTATACAGAATATTGGAAGATCTAAGTCCTTATGTAACAGGTAATAATTGGCCTAATTATAGCAGCAGATTGTGAAGCATGTTTGACACCAGGACTCGTTATCAAGTGAGTATGTGCACCTTCAGCCAGATGATGTATTATTTTGTTCGTGTTACCACTTGATTTTAGATTTGGGGAGATCTTCTGTGTATCATCTCTTCAGCCCGAGTACGTCATATTGTTATTATTCTTGCATAACTCCGGGTAGACTTTTCGAACTGTAGGGGTTAGATATATCCTTACTTAGCCCTAACACTACATGTAGTCTCTTCCTAAGATTATTAAATCCATCTGGCGGTAGTTAGAATATAAAAAAAGCCATTGAATTTAAGGAGTTAATGGAGGGCGAGAGATTTCCCTCAAGACAAATGAAATTGTTTCTAGTGAGCAAGAATGAAACAACAAGACGTCGTTTTAGTGAAGAAGTTAATGGGTTAGAAATTTATGACAGTGACATAGTAGGTTGAGGACTTTTTGGAATATTGGGAGAAAAGGAGAGTAGAATAAAATGCAGAATAGTATCGGAAGAGAGTAGAGCAACGAAAAGATGAAAAGGGTAGAATGGAAAGAAAAAAAAGACTAAAATTTAGAGATGCGGAGTATAAAGAGAGGACAGTTGAGTGAGAAAGAAAGAAAAAAAAAGGTTTGACGAAGAAAGGAAAATGATTTGTAGGTTTCAAATTAAAATTCTGAAAGGGTCACGGTTAGATACAGCTTTCATTAACCCATTCACTTCTTGGATGCCCTCCTCACCTGAAGAAAATAGCCTGGTAGCAGCAGGGATGAGGTATGAACGATGTACTCGGTCTGAAGAGTTTACTTACGTCGTCAGAGCGGAATTAAACCTTTCAGGCCGATGACGCATTTTTCATTTTATTGCAGTCACCAGACCGTTTTGTTCACCCTTCGAATTGGAGAGGTTCAGTGCAGCCCTTATCTACCCCATTCTAACGAGCTGCCTTCTGTAGTGTGGATAAAGCCGTCTGGAGATAAGTCTAAAATGCGTTCTCGGATTGAAGAGGTTACAAGGATCTACTCTTTTAGAGAGCATCAGAGAAGTAGATAGAAAGAATGTAGCAGATTAGATCAGGGAGAAGTTGGTAATGTGGGTTAAGCTATATCTGGTATAGGGCTGTTTAACATTCATCAGAAACTAATATATATTTTTTTCTCTTTCTCTCCCACGATTTCCCCTTCCCTTCTCATCATCCCCTTCCTCTGACATCCATCTCAAACTTGTGTTCCTCTTATTAATGGTCTACTACTCTCAATGTCCTTTCTTGTTTCATTCCCACCTTGTCTGTAATTCCCATCCTCCCCCTTCCACTGATCTTCTGTTTTACCTTACACTAATGGTATATTGCTCTCAATTCCCCATTCCTCTTCCCAATTGACTGTTTCTTTCTCTCTGCTCCATCTCTTCCTTGTATTTATCTCACATTCCCATTCCCTAACATTTCAATCGAACTTTCCATATCCCTTCCATCCACCCTCTCCCTTTCCATTCTTCCACTTACCCTGCTTTACTTCCTCTCCTACCCTTCTATCTTTCGTCACCCCACCATATTTTCTTTACCCCTACTTCACCATTCCACCCATCACCTCTTTTCCCCTTCTCACTCCTCACCCTTACTTCCTTCCCCCTACTCCATCCCTCCTTCCTTCGTCCTTGCATCCTTCATTCGTCCTTCCATCCTTCCTTCGTTCCCCTCCTCTGTCTTTTCTTCCTCCTCTTTTCCATCCTTCCTTTCGTTCCCCTTTCCCTTCCTTCTCTTCCTTTCCCTCTTTCTTACCTTTTCCTCCCTTCCCTTCCCCGCTTGCTTCCCATTTTCCATCTTTCTCCTCCCTTCCTTCCTTCCCCCTCTTCCTTTCTCCCTCCTGCCGTGTCTACTTCCCCTCCTTCTCTTTTTCTGTCTTTCTCTTTCCTTCCCCTCTTCCTTCTCTTTTTCCTTCATTCTCCTTCCTTCTCCCCTTCCTTCATTTTTCCTTCTTTCTCCTTCCTGCCCTGTTTACTTCCCTTCTTTCTTCTTCTTTACTTTCTCCTTTTTCATTCCATCCTTTTCATCTTATTTCCTTCCTTCTCCTTCCTTCCCCTCTTCCTACTCTTTTTCCTTCTTTCTCCTTCGCTCCCTCTTCCCTTCCCCCTTTCTTATCTTTTCTTCTCTTTCATCTTCCCCTCTTCCTTCTTTTTTTTTCCTTCTTACTCCTTCCTTCCCCGCTTTCTTTTTTCCTTGTTTCTCCTCCCGTTCCTCTTTTCTTATCCTTCCTTCCCTCTTTTCTTCCTTCTCCTCCCTTCTTTCCTTCCTTCTCCTCCCTTCTTTTCTTCCTTCTCCTCCCTTCTTTTCTTCCTTCTCCTCCCTTCTTTTCTTCCTTCTCCTCCCTTCTTTTCTTCCTTCTCCTCCCTTCTTTTCTTCCTTCTCCTCCCTTCTTTTCTTCCTTCTCCTCCCTTCTTTTCTTCCTTCTCCTCCCTTCTTTTCTTCCTTCTTCTCCCTTCTTTTCTTCCTTCTCCTCCCTTCTTTTCTTCCTTCTCCTCCCTTCTTTTCTTCCTTCTCCTCCCTTCTTTTCTTCCTTCTCCTCCCTTCTTTTCTTCCTTCTCCTCCCTTCTTTTCTTCCTTCTCCTCCCTTCTTTTCTTTCTTCTCCTCCCTTCTTTTCTTCCTTCTCCCCCCTTCCTCACTCCCCATCATCATCCCTACAGGAGAAAACAGAATCCTACTTCCTCTTCATCTTCTGCATCGAGGCCTGTCTCAAGATCCTGGCTCTCGGCTTCGTCTTCCACCCAAAATCTTACCTGAGGAACATCTGGAACATCATGGACTTTGTGGTTGTAGTCACAGGGTAAGGCATCCGCGTCTTGTGTCCGAGCTGTGAGCAGAGAGAGAGAGAGAGAGAGAGAGAGAGAGAGAGAGAGAGAGAGAGGGGGGGGGGCAAGGATTTTGAGTGAGAGAGAGAGAGAGAGGGGGGAGATATTTTGTGTGTGTGTGTGTTTGAGAACTTTAAAAATAGTGATTGAGGAAGGGATTTGTGTGCTTGGGGGGGGGGTGAAGGGAAAGGTTGTGTGTATTTGAGGAAAGGGTTTTGCTTGTGTGGAGGTGTATTTATGTGGTGCAGTTGGGAAAGGAATTTGTGTGTGTGTGTGTGTGTGTGTGTGTGTGTGTGTGTGTGTGTGTGTGTGTGTTGGAAGGGAGGGGGAAGGTTAGGAGAGATTAAAATCGTACGTGGAGGGAGAGGTGTATGTGGGGAAGTTTTGATTGTATGCGGGGAGGGGAAGGAATTACGACTGTGTGTGTGTGTTTTGTAGTGATTGAGTCTATATATATATATATATATATATATATATATTTTTTTGTGAAGATTTGTTCTGAATGTACGTAAGTTAATTTCTTTGTATCACTTAACTCAGTCATATTTCAGATGTCCCATATTTTCCACACCAGAATCAGTAATTCCGCATTTTATGTTAGAAATATTTAGTACTGTATTTACCAATGTGTTTAGTACTTTTTTCTTCTCGCTGCTGTGATTCGCCCAGACGTTATTTTTTTATATTTGTATATATATCTGGCTAAACTATGAACATTTTCCCCACACAACGGCAACTGGTACTGGTATTTATTTTGACAGTATATTTGGATCTCTTGTGAAATATATACATTTTATCAGGTGATCCAGTTTGTAGATGAGGGTGCTTATGACCTTTAATACGATTTCCGTTTTGGTTTTCAAGGAAAATGAAGCTTGTTACACGTTTTCATATTTTTTGCCCATTATTAAATTTTCACTGACGTGCAACATCGATTTTTAGTGTTAATATTAATTATGATATTGATAAGGAAATATGTTGTTGTTTAGTTCGCGCTATGATTTTTAGCATAGTTGTTATTTCTATTTTTTATCTCTTTCCGGACTGTTTTTTGGAGTTTCTGCCCCTGTGATAGTGATGATGATGAGGAGGGTCGGTCGATGTGTGATGTAGTGATGGTGATGATGTGTTTGTCAGTGTCATCACCTTCCTCTCCCCCCCTCCTCTTCCTCCTCCTCTCACCCATCATCACAGAGCCGTCCCATCCTACCAGCAGACAACAACTCCATACACCTATTTTCATCCCATCATTTACCATTTCCCCCAGTTTCTCTTTTCAGTCATGCTCTTTTGGTTTTTGTTTTTCCATTTCAGTGGAAGAGGAACATCATGGAGAGATTTTTGGTGGGGGTAGGGAAGGGAGCAGACGGGTCTCTCAGTAGGGGAGGGGTTTGCAGAGGACGTTTTGAAAAGGAAAGGAGAGGAGGAGATGGTAAGTTTTAATCTCCTCCTCGCTTTCCTTGCGTTTTATCGATTGCTATTCTAACCTTCTGCACTCCTCCCACTCTTGAGACACCCTCTGTCCGCTGCCCCTACCCCTCAGTCACCACATATTGTACATTTTCTATTTTTCACCCCTGAGATATAGGTTCTCACCGGTCACACATACATCCCAGTACTCGACTTTTGTCCCTCTCTCTCCCCATCTATGCGTCTGCCCACCCCATCCCCTCAAAAAGCATTAAGATAGCTGTAACTATTATCTTTGTGCCCAGAAAACAGTTAGACTAGGAGAGGATGTATTCATATCACTAAAGTAAGCAGAAGCAAAACTGGTATTAAGGAGTTGAAAGTTCCTGTAATTTGATCACTAGTGCAACAAAGTCATAAGAAATAATACCTAATGGGAGGGCTGCAGTGCCAGGCCAGGAGTATGATAGGAAATGTTAGGGAGATAGCCCACAGGAGTGTCATGGGAAGTCGGTAATATCAAGGGAGGGCAGAGTGGTGAGTCAGGATGTGATATAGTTGTCAAGGGGTGTGCAGTGGGTGTGGTCCTGGCCTGGTGGGAGTGTGGGTAGTATGGTGCGGTAGTGGGAGTGGGAAGCTTGGTCCTGTGATGGTATTTGGCTGTATCTCCCTATGACAGCGGTATGACAATAATAGCAGCGGACAGTTTTGGCCAAACTGTGGATCTGAGGATGCTTCGCTCGTTCCGCGTCCTCAGGCCCCTCAAGTTGGTCTCACGGCTGCCAAGTAAGTGGCCCGGGACTGTCTTCACCACAGCCCGGCCTCTGCTCGCTAGGTAGTCTCGCTCCCCCGCGGCGGCACTGGGGCGGCGGCTGCGGTGGCGACGGCGGTCAGGCGCCTTGTGGACCGCCGCCCCGCCGCTAACTGGCCCGCTGCCTTGGTCCACCCTGTCCCACGCACACCCACGCCCCCATTCCCCTCCTGGCCCTTGTAAAAACTTCATACCTCATCTTTCCTCAGATGTTGCCCTGTATTCCAGGTACACTGGAGCGCGTCATTGTTGCTCAATAGATAAATTTAATTGAGTTTTCATGCTGTAACATCATGCTGGATGCATTAACATTTGCTACAAGTACAGTAAGTGGTTGGACGTTTACAGAATGTGCGCTGTATATTCCTGTCCTTCTTTCAGGAGAGAAAACAATTTATAAATCTAACAACTCATGGTTCATAGTGACTTCACTAGTCAAGTCCTGATGGTAACTTGTCCCTGCTGAAACAGGAAAAAATGAGCACAATTAATACCTGCTGTGGAGCCGAGGTAGGGGATTTAATGCCTAATATGCAAGTGAAACTCGCACATGAGTAGTTCAGAACAAACCTTACAACCCAGATAAATATGTTTGTGATTTTTTTCTCTTTCTCTTTGCATCAATAATATGTCGTTAGGGACGTAACTAAGTATTACAGCCACCCATTTTAGGGATGGCCCATGGCGTCATTTGTTCTTTACACTAAACATGTATATTTCCTGTTTCTAATTTGTGTTTCCTCTATATCTCTCCAGGAAAAGGAAGAATATTGACTTTCAAGTGAAGGTGATTCTGATTTTCCAGCGCTGTGCATTTCTCCTTACAAACTTGGTCTAGTGACAGATAGTTCACGGACTTTAGAGCAATGAACTCATGTGAAAACAGAATTTACAGTCATGGAATACGACTGATGATGTAGTAGTTCAAATAATTTATTTACACCATCTTTTTTCAAACAGATAGTTGCAATATTGGATCTGACCATGTTGATGCCAAAGTATTACCAAGTTAACAATGCTCTGATGTGCAGTTTGTTTCCAGTTTGTCTTGATTCGGCCATGTTAACCATCGTGCGTTACCTAACAAGGAATTTCTTCATACGTATAACATCTACTTTAGTTTCTTTTCTAGAGTTTAAATCGTTGTATTGGTAATCATTGCCTTCATTGTCGGTCTAACTCGACCCTTCCGAACCGCTACATCCCCGTCCTTCGTATAATCGCCCCTTAGATCATGATGCTATTCCTTGCCTTTGCTGCCAACCATTTCATGCATCCTTTCCCCCACGTTGCTTTTTCCTGCCATAGTCTGTTGCCTCCCCTGCCTCTGCTTGCTGTGCTGTTCCCATTACCTCTCACTGCCCCTGCTTGTTGCGTCCCCTCTCCTGCCTGCTGCTATTCCCTACTTATTATGTGCCCTTGTCCCTGTCTGTTACTTCTCCCTGTCCCTTCCCATTGTTTCCTGTCCCTGCTCTTTTCACCCCCATCGTTAGCCTCCCCCCCCCCCCGCCTAGTTTATACTTTCTGCGTGCCCTGTACATAGTGGAACTATAGTTTCTGCTCATCCTTTCCCTTCTACCCTAAGACCTGTTGTTGGTAGTTTGATGTTTATCTAGACCGCACGAGTAATAATGTCATCACGAACTGTTCCTTGTGCAGTTTAGTAAAGGTTGAAACTGCCACCTTAACACTAGACACCAGGTCTTCGTTCGGTGTGAAAACCTGATCACTACTACCCATCAGCAAGGGGTAAGGGTAGATGGTTTGCAGACACTGTAGCTCATGAGTGTGCCTACCCACTGCCTTTACTAGCCCACACTTTGTTCTGTGTCTTGCTGATCCATCCTCATTGCCTCAGTATGTTCCTGCCTATTGTGTCTGGTTACTGCCTCTGCATGTCCCCTGCCTTCTGGCTTCCCTCATCCCTGCCTGCCCAGACCTGTGCCTTTGCTTCTCCTTGCCCTCTGCCCCGTCCCTGCCTCTTCTCCTCTGTCCATGTTCCCTGCTGTGTCCCCCTTTCCCTTCTCCGTCCATGTCCCCTTCTTCATCCCTTCCCCAACCTGTCCTTCTTTACCCCTTCCCTGCCTCTGCCCAAGCCCTGTTCCTGCCCCATCCCTCCTCCTGTCGTGTTCCTGCCTTATGTAATATGTACCCTTGCTACGTCCCTGCCCCATCGCTTCCTAACATGTCTCTTTCTGATGTGTCCCTACCCCGTCTGTGCCTGATATATCTCTGTCTTCTCCATCGGTGTCCCTTCCCCACCCATGCCTGTTGTCCCTTCCCCACCCGTGCCGGTTGTGCCCCTTCCCCACCCGTGCCGGTTGTGCCCCTTCCCCACCCATGCCTGTTTTCCTTCCCCACTCGTGCCTGTTGTGTCCCCCACCCATGTCTGTTGTGTCCCTTCGCCACCCATGCCTGTTGTGTCCCTTCGCTATACCCATGCCTGTTGTGTCCCTTCCCCACCCATGCCTGTTGTTCCTTCCCCATCCATGCCTGTTGTGTCCTTTCCCCACCCATGTCTGTTGTGTCCCTTCCCCCTCGGTGCCTGACGTACCCCTTCCCCTTCCGTGCCTGACATGGTTCCACCCTGACCTTTGCTTGATGTGTCTCTACCTGTTTTCCATTGCCGTCCCCTCCCCATCCATGCCTGTCATGTCCCTACCCTCTCCGTGCCTGATGTGTTCCTGTCTCATTTGTTCCTGACATATCACTGTCCCATTCGTGCTTAACATGCCCCTTCTTCGTCTGTGCCTGACGTAACACTACCCCATCTGTGCGTGACATGCCCCTTCTCTTCTGTGCCTGATGCCCCTACCACTGCTGTGTTTCTGCCGCGTCGTTGCTCCCTGCCCATCCCTTTCCATGCCTGGCGTACTTGTGCCGGCTCTGATATACCATTATCCCTTCCGCGCGTGCCGTGCCCTTACCCTTACCCCTTCCGTGACTGGCATTTCCCTAATTCATCTGTGTGTGCCATTCCCCCTGGCGTGTGGTGGTGTGCACCAGGGCAAGGCCGGACTGGTATGAGAGGGTCGTACTCTCGTCTGTTAAAGAGGCTTCCTAGCACCTCCTCCTTACCTATCTGTTTCGGCATATATTACATCTGTATTCTTGCCTGTGATATTCTGAACCATGTCTGTATCGGAAAGGCATAAGCCACAGACGAAAAATGTATTAATGTGTAATGTGGAAACAAAATCGCTAAGGAACAGGTGTTTGAAATCCTCCTATGTGGACGAGACTGCGACCTAGAGTGTGCAGGGCTGCTGTACGTATTCTGGCACCACCTGGCCCCCACCTCACCGCTGCCGCCGCCGCTGCTACTATTGCTGCTGCTGCTGCTGCTCTAGCTGCGGCATCGTACTAGTGGGTAGCTCACAGGCCGCGGGGAATATAATCCTTCTAGACCCGCGCTGAGATTCACAAAAAAATCCACGATCAATTCCTTGCCGTAACCAAATTAGTTTTGGCGGGAAAAGCAAGAATTATGGGAAGGTTCTGGGCTCTCATTTTTCTATCCTTACCGCCAACATCAGTCTTGGATACGGTGAAGACCCAGTACGGTTAATTCTCCCTCGTAACTAATATCTGTTTTTGTTGGAGGAACTGCAGACGTGGGAGACTTCGTCACTCCCATTTCCTTGCCGTTCTTGCAAAAACAGATATAGTTACGTCAGGGAACTGATCATGGGCTTGTTTGTGAATCTACGCCCTGGTAAATAGAACAGTGTAGATGTAGAGCAGAGAGACATTTTAAAGCCAACAGAAAGATGGTAATGATAATGGGGGAGTAGATTTGAGTGTTGGTATGCTATATATTTTTTTTCTACGAGTTAGTCTTGCTGTTGATGTTTTCCTCATTAGGGGAGGAACAGTGGACGCATGGGATCAGTGCTCTCTCTCTCTTAGACCCCCTTTGATCGGAACATTAGTACTGGTATAGTGAAGCAGAGACTCACTTCATTTAGAGAGTACCGTACCAACACTTAGACTTCAGCCAGTTGTCTTTCATACCAATAGAACTGGGCGCCATGAATCCTAAAGTAGTCAGATCCGCAGACAGATGTACTTATTCTAGGGGACTTTTTAGCCTCACTTTCGTAGTTTGGCCAGAAAGAGACTTTTTTTTCTTTCTCTTTTTTCTTTTTGGAGACCTGTATGTATATATATATATATATATATATATATATATATATATATATATATATATATATATATAATGTATATATATATATATATGTATATATATATATATATATATATATATATATATATATATATATGTATATATATATATATATATATATATATATATATATATATATATATAATATTTTTTTTCTTGTAAACCCGCTAAAGCAGCCTCCTCGCTTCTTTTGAAAGTTATGGTAGAGAATCCTAGTGTATGGAGCGCCAGTGACCGAGCCAACGTCTTGGTGTGTTTTTATTTGTTGTTGTTGTTGTCCCGGGGGTGAGTGTAATGCCGCCTGCAGTCCCCCCCCCCCTCTTTGCCCCCTTGGGTATCTCTCAAGCTCCCTCCCCCTTCTCCTTACCAGTTTTTTTTTTCTCCACCCTCTTCTCTATTGAACCCCTGTATCCCCATAATAATAATGATGAAAATAATCGCCGTAAGGAAACTGTTCTCTTTTCGTTTAATCTCCGTGGCCGCTCAATCCTTCATCCCCTCCCCCTCCACCATTCTCCTCCCACATCCCACATCCCCTCCCCTTTAACTCCTTCAGTCTGGTGGCGTCCTTTTTTATTTGTATTCTTGCTGTTTCCATACGATTTAATTCGCACCAGGATAGACTTTTCGAACTGGAAGGGTTAGAGATAACCTTCACTAACCCCTTCACTACTAGAGATGAGTCGTTGGTGAAAAATAGAGTGGTTGCAGCAAGAATAAAATAGAAATGTCATGGGACTGAAAGGGTTAACCTTAAAAATGGCCATAGTTCATCCTCCACGTTCCTCCCAATCCACCCCCACCCCCTGAAGCCGACCCCATAATGAGAAAAAAACATAAGCTTTCCCCCCCCCCAACCACCGCCCCTTCCCCCATTTTATAGTTTTTTTCGTTTTTTGTTTTATCCGAGAATCGAGCCATTTTTTCCTTAGCGACTTTTAGTGGTTGAGTGTTCGTGCAGTCTTACCACTACACTAGCTGGTTTATTGAGTTTTAGTGCGTAGCGAACCACCGCCACACCACTACCACAACCACCACCACCACTACTACCATCATTAGCAAACTGTTCCCCCCCCCTCTATTATTTATCACCTTCCCTTCTCTTCCCATCTATTGTCAACTTCTTCCCTCCCCAAGCTGTGTGACCATCATATTAGTTGGTAGTTACCATCTTTATCCTTGCTTTTCAGATTCATCACGATATATATGAAAGCTCTACCTGTAGACTTAAGAACGCTCAGAGCTATCCGCGTCCTAAGGCCTTTAAAGCTAGTTTCAGGCATTCCCAGTAAGTAGCAAAAGCAGTCTTAGTCACGACAACCTTTTTCATTTTTTAAATATATTTATATATTTTTACGTACTGTCTTGGAACGTGCCTATATATTTTTTGGTGGATTTTTGGAAACTTGTATGGCTTCTTTTGTTATGTTCTGACATTATTTTTTGTGGATTGATTATGACAAAATTTTTGCATAGATGCACCTGCAAGCTTGAACCTTCCCTCACCTAATCCCCCCCCCCCTTCACCATCCCACGATTCCAAACGTCCCTCCTCCCCCTCCCCTCCTTCCTCTTCACGGTTGGTTTACAAATACCCTCCCCTCGTCCTTCCTCACACCCACATCCACTCTAAGCCACTATCAGAGCAAGGCCCCACCTCCTCCCTCACTTCTCACCCCCAACGCTCCATCCACTTGGTCCACCTTTCCCTTCTTCTCCCGACAGCTCAACTACTCTGGTTTTCATTATTGCAGATAACGTATTTCGGCGTCGCATTATTGATTATTATATTTATAAATTATTAATAGTGAAATAATATTTTTCTCCGTATATTAAAGGGCCCATTCTGCCATTTGCTTTAGATTTTCAACTACCCCAACCCCCCGTCCAGCTGTTGCTGCGTCACATCTCCAAGTGGATGGATTTTTGTGTAAAATATATATAATATATGTACTGTATATATTAAATATAATATATATATATACTGTATATATATATATATATATATATATATATATATATATATATATATATATAATGTATATTCCTCTTTAGCTACCTGTGTTGTATTTGCCTTCTATTATCACCCAGTAAGTAGTACACGCTTGACGGATTTTTGTGTTTTTGTATAGTAGTAGTGTTGTGTTAGTGTTTTGCGAGTGTCGGAGGGTTGGTTGTGCCCGGCACCCAAGCATCGCCACACTCCCAACTCTCCTTCTGGCGTCCTTTTCTTCCCCGCCGCCCTGCATGAGGCGCGCCGGGTGCTAGTCGTATTTTTAATCTTAAGAAGCAACAGTGGTAGCAGATGTATGTCACGGTTTTTGTGATAGCACATGCATTCTTTCCCAGTTATCCTCATCCTCACCCATCTGAACTCTCCTTACCTATTTTGACATTAGTTGTCCATTTTCATACCATTTATTATGTAATTTCTTCCAGTTTTCTCAGCTTATTTCCTACTTCCTCCTCTTGGATAACTGAAATTCTGTATCAGATGCTGCATTGCAATCATCTTTGTTAGTCGTTTTGTTTTTTTCTCAGTTTATTTCCAACCTTCCATACAGAACATATCCTCTTTCTGCTATTCGTCCCGCGTCGTCTCACTTCATGTAAAATTACGGTTACTTTAACCCTATCACGATCCTGTCTCCTCTTGCATTTTATTCCAGGTAACGTCAGATGATTGTACTTAGCTGAGAATGAGTCGTAGGGTTCTGAGAGTGCCAATACTGTCACCATGAACCTTCCCATCCTCAGGACATCAGGTGTATTATATTCCAGTCTACCTTATTGTACTGAGCCGAGAGAGTTAACACTAATAAAAACACGTTCGGAGGGTTTGTCAAGTAGATTAAATGTCGCAGTCAGTCTATATGATCACCGTTAATTTTTAAATATTTTCATCCCGAAGACTTTTAATTTCATTGAATGTTTGCTTCCAGCTCGATTTAAAACAGCTTAGAGGAGGCGTTTGGAACTGGAGGGGTTAATTAGTCCTCACTGACCCCATCATCACTAGAGATCCTTCCTGAGTTACCTAAAATCATCAGGGAAATGGTTATCATCACTTCAGATCACCACAAAGGACATGGTTTATACTTGCTTCCATGCATCGTCGTCAAGCGTGAGAATAAGTTTGTTTAATACCCGCCTTCTGAGTTCCAGCTTCAGTATTCTGGTTGGCGTGATATAACTTCGCAGCCCCTCCTCCATAGCGATTAATTATGCATATTACACTTTGGTATACGCTTTTATGTTACTTTTGGTGTCGCCGTTGTTTGCCCTACTCATTTCACTTTAACTTGGCCTGAAATTGCTCTCCGTCTCGATTGCTCAACTGTTGTCATAGACAGACACTACAATGTATTGTTATGTCTCCAAAAAGTGTTCTGGATAAAATACAGAGCCGCAGCATTTTCATTAACTGTCCCTTAGTTAAATGAAATTGTAAAGCAGAGACAATCTAGAGCAGGGTAAGGTGAATAGATAGCACTAGAAGATAATGCTAGTCACGAATAAGTGCAGTGGGTAGAATGTCATAGTATTGTCATTTTCTGTTACTGAGTTAGGTGAAATAAACTACGAAACAACGAAATTCGGAGCCAAATTAAAATGAAAGAACTGTAGTAGCGTACCGTGCGGACATAAACTGTTTACCTCCACATAAAGATACATAACGAGTGATTTTTGAAACCCAGTGATGTTCTCTTCAAAAGCCAACTTTCTTTGTGTGTGTAACGATATTATTGCGTTTAACAGTGCAGGAGGACAAAAAGCTGAAATATGCACGATAAATCGCTGGGGAAGAGGTGCCACGAAACGTCTTATGCCTCATAAAATAAAACCCATGCTAATCTCCACGCGGCCAAATGAGCCACCAAATAACGTCAGCGTATTGAGCGTTATTTACAAGGATTCTCTCTCTCTCTCTCTCTCTCTCTCAACGATGACGTCATTTTCAGTATGATCGTGCTATCTCCTAACGATTTTATTAATCTGAAAAAAGAGTTTTCGTCTTGGAGGGGTTAGATATAGCCATAGTTAATCCCGTCACTACCAAGGTTGAATAAAATCGTCGAATCACGTAGTCCAGTGGTTGCTTGAATAAAATGAAAAATACGTCAGCTTAACGAAGGAGTTAAGTGGGTTGTGATAGGAAGTTTCATTCTAAATGGCTTTGGATATCTCGTAACACTGTTTCCATACTGATTTATTTTGTTGACTACGCATATTTTGTTGACTACTCATCAGGATCCTTTTGCATATGATTACTGGAAACTAAGTACGGCAAGTATTGAAGCTATATAAACAACGTACAAGAGAATGTTAAGGTGTAATATGCGAAGTAATCGCCAAGGTAGAGGTGCTACGAAACTTCCTATGCAGTCTAGAATACTGCCGTTATTTTAATGTTAACGTGATGAGTAAATGGATGTTTTGACTCATTATTATTGTCTTCTCTCAATTTCCAGAACTTAATGATGTTATTTTATTTTCCCATCATTTATCATTTAATTACATATTTAACCAGGTCTGTTTTATTATTATTATATGGAGACATTGTAACAGATAGAGGAAGGAGGGGGTAAAGAACGCAGGAGAGTGAGTTAACTGCTGCACCCTGCCATCACACTAGCACGTTAGTCTCTGAGCTACTCGTAACAGTCACTTGTTCTTACCTAGAGAGAATTGGGCCAGACTGCGAGCAGTCTTGCCTGGATCTAACTGGGTGCTAGGTGAGGATTCTTAGGGATTTGGGTCATGTTCGCAAAGCTTCTTAAACAAGAATTTTATAAATACCCTAAAATTCTTTATGAATTTGAAGTCAAATTAAAAAACTATCTTTTTAGGGTAATCTTATGTCTTTTTGTTCCTTTTTTAGGCCAAGAGCCCCAGGGATCCGGCAATTAACAACTTGGCTGTCCAATTCCAGACTCGTTTCGTTTGCCGTTTTTCAGGAAAGCGAAATTATACTTTTTTCACCTTGGCCCCAAGTTTTGTCTAATTGCAGTTTCTTTCATTTAGCTTACTGGCAAAGTAATGCAATAGCACGATTCTACTGTATATCCTTCCCATATAATTTATTCCTGAACTAGATGGGGATCAGCACCAAATCCCAACATAATTAACATAAAATTGAAATGTCATTCTAAAATGTTGCATGGAGTTAGTAGAGGCCAAGGCGATTTTATTCAAGTCGGTTTGAGTCGAGTGGAACCCATTGCAGTGAGTCAAGCCGTAACCAACGCTCTGTCTAAATCTGTTTAGCAAATTGTGGCATTAGCCTGCCCAAGACTCATAGCTGAATTACCATGCAAGCAGTGCAGAAACCCATATTCCCACCTTCAAGGCAGACGACTACGTATAACATTGTAGTGTTAATCTCTCGTTGCAGTTCAGCACTCAAGATGGAGATATGGCACTTTTAGGTCAAATTAAAGTGAAAGAGTATATTTTCCCATCTTGGTATTATTATGATCAAATGCACAGTGCACAGCGGACACATCATCTTGTCGTGGCGGTATATGTTTTAGGTGTTGTTGCTGTTTTTGTCGTTCTTTCTGTGGTTATTGATGGGCGTGAATGGTGAGTGAACGAGTGTCTGGGCCATATGAGAAATATCAACACTTTTACTTACTTATTCCTTGGTTTCGACAGTGCCTTATTCATAAACTTCTTGGAAAGTACTGTGGCACAAGGATGGAAATTGGTTGGTGCTGCGAAGATCTTAATGCAAAAGAGTGGTCTGAGCGTAGCAGCTGTAAAAGGGTTGCATGAAGGACTATTAGTACCCACATTGACATATGGGTAATAATACTTTGATGCATGAAAATTAAAAGAGAGCAATGAGATGGGTTCTTGAGAAACGTGTTTGGAGTGCAGAGAAAGGTTAGGATAAAAAATTGTGGTTAGGGAAAGATGTGGAGTAAGGAACATGGACAGCAGAACTGAAGTGTGTGTGTATTTAGGTGGCATGGTCATATGGAGAGAATAGTTATAAACAGGATATTGAAAAGGGTATGGGCATTTGAGTTTGAAGGTGGGAAGAAGCCTGGTAGACTAAGAAGATGGATAGATACGATAAATGAGAGAGAGAGAGAGAGAGGGGGTCCTGCCATCTGGTGGCATTCTTCTGAATCTCGCAGAGAGGAGCAAAATGCGGGTCAGGGGGTGATAGTTACCAATATTTTGGTATTATACTATCCATAACTAGGATAAACTGAATATTCTCTTGTTAATTTTCATAATGTAAATATCAGTATATATTATGTACAATCCATACCATTATAATAAGGTTGCTTTGGTAGAATATGACCAACCACTCTGTTCTCCACAGTGCAGTCCAGTGATTGATAATGGGATCTTAATGCGGAAGAATATAAAATAGGCATGACTTGCATGTTTAAAAGAAATTTCTTGGTTCAAATACCCACGACAGTATTTTGTTGTTGTTTTTAGGGAAAACAATATCAATAATTTCAACCAACGACCTGCGGCCATGCTATCTTGCCGGATGTACGACGCAGAATAAACAGACGATTGGACTTGGAGTGAACTGACGTTTGGCCCGGGAAAACATATCGTACAGACCTCTGGCAGCATGTTTTAGTTTTATCAACCAGTTCAATATTTGCCTGAAACGTTTTATTGTTAATTCTTACGTTAATTTATTATAAACTATTATTAAACATTATATTGCATTCCATTGGATTCAGAAAGTGGAAACAGGTATTATTTTCATGTTTTTATCATCAGATTCATATACATGGCATTAACCATATAAGCTTTATAAAAGATATGCCGATTCAGAAAATGTTGTTCATACAAGGAGAAAAAAAATACAGTTTAACCCTGCAAAATATTTTTCTCTGGGAGATTCAGAAGAATGTCCCCAGATGGCAGGACCTTCAGTACATGCGCTCTTTCATTTTGCTTGCACCTTTTGCAAGTAATCTGAATCTGAAAGGAACTTCGTATGTTCCTCTGTTCATGCTATTGCTCTTTGGCCTAATGCGGCAGGGTGGAAGGTTATGGACACAACAGAAAAGCAGGCGAACAGTTTGTCACTGATTGTATCATTTAAATTCCCTATTACAATGCAGATGTGAAGTTGGACCCAGAAGGTGGTGTATGTAATTTCTTGACTCCAGTGATGTATTTTTCCCTGTAAGACACCAGAATAATGAAAGAAGCGCGATTTTTTTTTTTTTTTTCTTTTTTTCTTAGAACTCGGAAACAACACGGAGCGTTAATAGACGAGTTTCCGGTCAAAAATTTTTGAAGATACTTATATGGGTAAAAAAATACGCAGGAAATAACTGTGAACCATTATTTCCAAAAAAAATTGTGCAGAAACATGAAAAAATAATAAAGTAGCTGAAAAATCACGGACTGGAACGGCCTCTGATTGGTTGTGACGTCACTACTCACACTGAGGCAGCTAGGCTACTTTGTTTACGTTTAGCCTGCATACATTGTGCTTATTTCTGACTTCTAAGAATGCCTAATGACAAGAAGAATAATTGCTGTTTCGTTCCAATGTGTAAAAGCACAGACAAAAGCACACTAGGGAAAATATTCATCTGTGAACCATCCAATAACAATAAACGAAAGCAGTGTAGCAGGCTGCTCGTCGGAAGTTTCCAGTGCTGAGGCAGTCGTTGCTGTTGTGAAAATATTATATTCTTCACCATATAGGTTTGTACACACCTAATTATCTGAAATTTGTTAAAAAACTATGCCTAATTTAACTGTTAATAGAATATTAAGATTCAGAGCGAAAACGTGCTAAAGTTAGTGGATATTTCTACTTTAGATCGCCAACACGCCTTGACAGACTTGTGTTTTGCACAAATACTGATTTAAAGTGCATATAAATGCCTTTGTATGTAAAATTAATATTTATACAAAGCAGAAGTCTGCCAAGGCAAGCTGTTTAGCTAAAGGAAAAACACTTCCGCTAATTTTAGCCCGTTTTCGCTGTGAATCCGGATTTTTTTTTTTTTTTTAAGTAAAATTAAAAATACAATAATTTGACCGGATTTCAGATAATTAGGTGAGTATGAAGCTATGTGATGATAAAATCTTATCGGTGTTGATTCGGTACATGACCGCCAATTCGGTATTCCGTCGCCTCGCCTGAAGGTACTTGACAGAGTCACTGAAACTGTTCTTTCAGAAAACTAATAATGAAGAGGTCAAATATGAAATGTTCATGAGCATAATGCCATTATAAACTCATACGACTGATATTGTACGTCATACATTAAACACTATCCACCTCATGAGGTACGAGCACCGCTCGGGAATGGTGTAGCTGTAAGCTACTTCTAGTCGAATTCGCCACAATTTACTTACCTAACAGACACCACCCATTTACACCACGAAAAGTATTCCTTCACAACATACCTGAAGGGGGTAGTTTGAAACTACGGTGACCATGTAGGTACAACTATTATCTGTTACTGGTATTGTGTGATGGAGCGTCGTCTGCAGGATGAATACTGACGTCATCGCCAACATTAAGAATTAAAGTTATCACGTCTTGATCAGTGCAAATGATAAATTAAAAAATATACTGTATACTGTAAGCTTATAAGTACATGGCAGTGTGCAATGGCCGTGTTTACCCAGAACCGGCAACACGTCTGTTCTGCAGCACCCATTTTCCACAGGGTATATTCTTTAACCCCTCTTCACCCCCACCACAATTTGAACACATTCCTCTCATCTACCATGCTCACCTATTACCCCCCCCCACACACACACACACATACAAATCATTTTTGGAGGATATTATGAAATAAACCCTCACTGAACTCAAACCGCTAATCATTCATCATCCATGTTCACAGGGTTTACTTTCCCGCCCCAGCTACACCGCTTACCACCAATCTAGCCCATCCCGCCTGTTCGTTTGCTCGCCACACCCATTTGTTTAACCCCTATTACAGTTTCATGGCGCGACGCAAGTCATGCGGTCAACGAACACGCTTAAAATAGTTTATTCTTGACACCAGACGATTTATTTAACTTAGGACAGACCTGTGGTAGTGTTAATTATGGCTGTATCTGACTCCTCTGGTTGGAATTGTTTCTCCAGAATTGTATAAAATCGTCTGGTGGTAACTAATAGAATATAATACGTCATCGGAGTGAAGAGATGCCACGTTCAGCAGACGTGATATAAGTTTTAGCCTTATCCTCTACGATTGCCATATTACAAGTTTATTTTCATACCTGTTTTTTTTCTTTTTTTTCTTTTTATCCCCCTCTGTTTTGTTTTATTTCCTGTGTCAGGCTTTAGTATCACGAATATCGTGTTGCCTTGTAACCATTCATTTCACTCACCTCACCGGACGCCCATATTCGTCCTTCTAGTACCAGTGTGAGTTACTTTTTAAATTCTTGAAGTCGTTGCGTCTTCCTTCCAGTACCTGCTTCATCATTTACTTCTTTCTTTAATTATTTGTCTCACGCCTAGCTTCTGTCCTTCAGCCCATTTTCTTCTTTAATCTTCGTTTAGATGTTATATTCGATTTTGCGGTGTATGATTAGTATGTTCTGTGTAGCCCTTTTTTTTTTTTTTTTTTTTTTTTTTTTTTAGGATATCCCAGTCTCACGCTGTTTATCGACATC
This sequence comes from Coenobita brevimanus, assembly GCF_032717465.1. Lineage (NCBI taxonomy): Eukaryota > Metazoa > Arthropoda > Malacostraca > Decapoda > Coenobitidae > Coenobita > Coenobita brevimanus. The sequence continues at coordinate 35,673,981 of NC_136982.1, forward strand.
TTTTTTCAGTTAGCTGTATCCTTTCCTCTTCCTCCCATGCTCCTCTTTCAGTACTACTTTTTGTGTATACATAACGCAGAACACAACATCTGATATTCTCCCAATACACTTCTGTACTTTTCCCCTACCATTAACCTCCAAAAGCTTTCCACACGTGTGCCCATGCGTGAAGCATTGGGTGG